>NC_084648.1:1545500-1859500 GCF_019802595.1 Syngnathoides biaculeatus | reverse complement strand
CTATTGTAACATGTCACTTGTACTCCCCCCCACCACCAAAAAAAGCAATCCTTCACTTGTTTTGAGGGTCAAATACAAATAGCTGAACATTTCAAAAGTGATTGTGTTCACCATGACCAATGTTCTAAATGTTACCCCTTGGTCTCCTTGGGAGACATCTCACTGAGCTGCATTTTGTGGAAAAAACCTGGCAGATTGTATGACAGAATGAACTCACTCACCCTTTGCTACTAATCCTCTTAGTTAGTGCCCGATATATGTGATAGACATGCTGTTTTTAAACTGTCAATACATCTGAAATGAAAGCACAGATCTATACAGATCATGAAATACGAAATGATGGGAGAGGATTGTGAATGGGCTATATTTAAGTTCCCTCTGATAATTGTCCAACACAAAGATAACCTTGAAAGGGTTAGCCCTGTTGGGAATTTGACAATGAAATACATATAATAGTGTAAATAAGTGTTTGCCCCCTTCCTGCTTTATTTCTTTGCTTGTCTGTCACACTTACTTCCCATCATCAAATAAATTTAAATATTAGCTTCTCTTTGAATAGAAAATCCCATTCTTTTCTCCTATTGCTGTGCTAAAATAATCGTAACAAAGACATTCACACCCACAAATCAGTGGTGCAAATTGATGCGAAGACAGTTGCAAACAACTAGAATATGTATTTATATTTCTCACATGTCATAATATCTGTCATTGGGTTACTAAAACATTTTGCCTAATGTGCATTTTTGAGGGAAATTAGCATGGCATATTTCACAACATTTTACTAACCATGGTAATGTATATGTCAGAGGTTTGTGGCAGATATACCCAAATAGGGAAGAAGTTGCTTATTGGGCAACCAGGAAATAGACTTTTCCTACTGGTGTTGGGCTTTAGCTGTGAGGACTCTGAAATCACTCTGTCAACCCCTCTCCTATGGAAAGTGCTGTCAGACTTCACAGGGACACCGCTCCCGTTTTGAACATTTCTCTACTCAAAACAATCAATGGCAAACAGTCCCCATGTGACACGACGTGGCATTCAATAGTTACACAATCGCAGATCATTCCCAATAAAGGGGTTAGTCAACGGCATGCTGTGTTCTACTAAGTGCGGTTTTGAAAAGCCTTTGGAGAGGCAGGCGCACTGGATTTTGACTTCCACCAAACCCCTGAGACTGGTTCACCAAATCTCTGTTGTTCAGGCAAAACCAGTTTAAGAATGGCTGAAAAATGCATTAAAAACTTCCATACCTTTTCCAGGTTTTTCATGATCATACAACCTTATTATAGCATTTACATGACTTGGTGAGTTAAAAAGATTACAGGATTCGGACAATGGAAAGCTAAAAAAGACAAAAAGCACTCACCTCAATAAATGTATCAATATTATCCATCAGAGCCTGAGCTCTACCAATGATGAACTGGTTCACACATGCTATAGCGTGGGACCTGAGGGGAAAACAAGCAAAGAGAACCCCCCAGGATTAATAGTGGCCTCCTTTTTTTCCAGGGTCCAATTCAAGCTTTTGGCAGCATTTTAAAGACAATAAATTAGAGTGGGAGGAAACGCTCTGGAATTTCTTAAAATCGTGTATAAATTGGGCAAACCGAAACTGATTGAATTAAAACCACTTAATTAATTTTCATATTTTTAATGAAAATGACAGCATTATGAAAATAACATTCCCTGGTCAGGGAGCAAAACTGAAGTGAAGCTTTAGATCAGTGATATTTATTCACTGTGCCATGAAAGAGAGGGTGTGTTGGGGGAAATGATCCAATTTCACTTAATACAACAAATGTATGTTTGCTCATCTATGGCAGTGGCAGATAGAGACAGAGAACAAATAAACGCCCTTCTATTTGATGGTAGAATGTGTATAATTGACTTGAGTATCAATTTTTGTGACATTTTTGTTTGTTGGCCGTTGGAATTTTCAGATCTAAAATATGTTCCTTGGCTCAGGTTGGTTAGGAATCACTCCACCAGACTATAAAGGCACTAATCAGAGGCAGGAGTGAGCAACCTGGACTCCAATCAATGAGAAAAGATTGAAAGAGTTGCATAAAGCTGCGCTGGTTGATAGAAAAAGCACACGAGTTTAGCCTGATGAGCAGCATGCTTCACTCAAAAGGGCTCCCAGTAGACCTATGATTAAGCGTTGATTTGCAAAAAGCTGGAAAAGGTTATAAAAGTATCTCCAAAATCATTGATGTTCATCTGTCCAAGGATGGACAAACTTTGTAGTCAGTAAATGGAGAAAGTTGAGCAAAGAAATCACTGAAACATCCCAACCTCTCTGCTGACACATCTAGCATACGTCAAACGTTAAATAAGAATGGGGTTCATGAGAGAATACCAAAGTCTTTGCCGTCGGGAAAAAATAAAATAAAAAATAAAAAACATAGCTGCAAGTTTGAAGTTGGCTTAAGAGGACCACCATCATAAAGAAAAGTTGAATTGTTTAGGAGAAGACTCATAAACATTTACATTTAGTAAATTTCACTCCATGAGTTGAAGAAAAATCTCAAAGCAGCATCAAAATCTTTTCCCAACTGTGAAGCACAGTGGAAGGAGCACAGTGGTAGGAGCACAGCGGTATGGGCATGCTCAGGGCCTGGACAGCTTACTATCATTAATGGGGAAAAATGAATCTGCAAATTTATCCAGATATTTTGCACATGAATTCGAGGCCATCTGTCCATCAGCTGAAGCTCAAAAGAGGGTGATTGTTTTTTGCAAAAACACAATGATCCAAAATATAGAAGCAAATTGAAAACAGAATGGCTTCAGAAGAAGAAAATACAGGTTGTGGAGTGGCCAAGTCAAAGTCCTCACTTCAAACCGATTGAGATGCTGTGGCAGATAATGCAGAGAAGTAACCACACATTACATTACAGGAATCTTGCTGAACTTTAACTTTTTTAATCAAGATAAATAGTCCAAAATGTATCCTGATGGTTGTGCAGGTTTGATCTCCAACTACAGGAAACATTTGATGTTAAGGCTGCCAAAGGAAGGTTATCACATCCAAGGTTTCACTTACCTTTTCCTCTTCATCCTGCGAATACATAATTTGAATACATAAATGTTTGTGTGGTATTAGTTTCAGCAGACTTTTTGATCCTTCTGATTTATATGAAGAGCAGACTATATTTTATGAGGAATCTGCTATATGCAAACATCACGTGACCAAACCCTAGAAAACAGAAAAGCTGGGTTTCTGTGTATAACTAACTAGCATGACTACGGTTTGCCGATATGGTTGTTTGACGCCGAAGTTGCTAAAATTTTGTTTCCTTTATGGCTGATCTCTTCTGAAAACGGTTAATTTATTTAGAAATACTGTATGTAAATACGAACAAAGCTGAAACATCTAATATCGTCAACTTTAGTGGCTCTGTGATGGATGAAAAAAAGATTGGAAACTTTTAAAGAGGCTCAGCAGGTATCTGTGTTTTGGTTCTAAATACCTCAGAATTGAACGTCTCAGTGGTTCTATAAATCAGTGCCAGAGCAAAAAAAAAAAAAAAATTATTGTAAAAAAAAATGCCTCTGTTTTTGACCAAATTCTCGGTATCCGAACACCCGGGAAATACTGAACCCATGTTGGCTGGGTACCCCACTCAAGCCGAGCGATGCCGAATGCACACGGGTCGGTGCCGAGATGAGCCGCTGCCCACTTCGTCTCAAGCACTCCGTCATATTCAAGCCAGCGCATGCTCACAGCAAGCACCTCCATGCGTGCATTCGTATTTACTTCCCAAAACTGAGTTTTGTTATTTTTCCAGTATTTTCTTTCCCACCGGCCTTAAGAAAGACACCGGTGTTACCAGCAGCAAAGGAAAATGAAAGTTGAGCGAAAAAACACATTGTAAATTATTTTACTTAATTGACGATTATACCAGTATAAATTTGGTGATTTGTCAAGAAAAAAGGTCATAGTTTCAAGCAATGTAGAAACATTTCAAACACCTAAAAGGCTTGATACAGTAACATTCCACTTTTAAGCATTTTCATAAATGTCAAACAACTGTGTTGAACTAATTCCTCTTTACCTGATCTTAGGGCTGCAGTGTTTGAAAAACTGCAGGAACTTGGGAATCATGATGTTGAGTGGTCTGTTCAATGCATCACTATCCAATAACTCAGAAGAGTCTTCACAGATCTTTTGTAATGCTCCAAAGGAACCCTGAAGATTGATTCAAGAAAAACACAATTCCATTGACTAGGCCTAATTACCTTGAACAAAAGCTCTATTCTTTGTATGGGCTAACATGTCAGTCTGACCTCACAGGTGTTGTAGTCCTCCGAATTCAGTAAATTGCAAAGCTGCGGCAACAGTTCCGGCCATGTTTGCAGCTCCCCTTTGGAGGCTATGGTTGTTATCAGGATACCTTGAGGAAATAAATAAATGTTACCCACAAATTAAACAATTACAATTCTAATAATATTGGGGAAAACATCTAAACTACAACAGGCACAAAAACTGCAGAACTCAATCCACCTAAATAGCAGTCTGAAGGCCAGTGGCTAAAATGTGAATTCAAAGAGCTTTATTCCGTTCAAACTCTGACAGTACCCACCAATTGTAGCTCTGATAAGTGGAGAAGGGTCTCCAATGTTGTTGAGACATTCCCGTTTGATAAAGTCAGCCACATTGGGAGGGAAGTTCTGGTAGTGAGCTTTCACATTGTTTTTCAGTATCAGGCCACTGAGTGAGCGAGTGGGTTCATCTGGAGAAGGAAGCCAACAAACTGATTAAATGATAAAGTCGAAATTGAATAATATAATGATAAGCAAGTATCTCTGCATTTCTTTTTAATGAAATGATGAAACTATTCACCCTCTGACTTTAGGCTTGTGAGGACAAAGATGAGATAGTTGTTGAAATCTGGAAACTGGTTAAGTTGCTCCAGTTTCTGCAGGCTCTGTTAAGAAGTTTAACCGGCCAGGTGCATGTTCCAAAAGCTCACACACCCACACATACCTTAAATGGTTGACTCTTTAACAGTGGCACAATACAAATAAACTCATACCCTACCGATGTTTTTTTTTCTCCCAACCATGTAAACAGACAAGGATACTTCTTGCACTGCTCTTTGTGTTGCTGTGTCTGGAGACTGGGAGTCCTTGAGAAGTTGGAGTACTTGTTGGAGACTTTGTTCATCCGGTTGCCACTCCATCCTGCAGCAAAACAATATGGTACTGTTTGTATTTTGTCTGCATGTAAGATTTTGTTTGTAAACCAGACAGAAACAGTGTTACTCCAACAAAAAGGAGTGGACTCATAGTGCTTTATTGTCCACCATCACGGTGCCCAAAGCACTTTTACAGAGGCTCACATTCACGCACACAATCATATACTAATGGGCGGCTGCTGCCATGGAAGCCGCTGCCAGGCCCACTGGGAATAATGTAAGGTTGTCTTGGCCAAGGACAATTCAACAGTAATTCATACTGCCAAATGTTTGGTGATTGAACGACAAGGTGTACCAACTACCTAACTAACCTGTCAGCCAGTTAAGATAGCAAGATGTGTGGTCAGGCTTGTCTTGGAATAAAGCTGCAACTACCCATGCATCTAATATCTATTTTCCATAATGCTCGGGTATGGGTGCGCTGGAGCCTATCCCAGCTATCCTCAATCAAGAGGCGGGGTACACCCTCAACTGGTCGCCAGCCAATTGTTGAGCACATACCACAAAACCATTTGCACTCACATCCATAGCTTTGGGTAATTTAGAGTCTTCAATTAACTGACCATGCATGTTTTGGAGATGGAGGAGGAAACTGGAGCAGCCGGAGAAAACCCAAGCAGGCACAGTCAGAACATGCAAACTCCACACAGGCAAGGCCAGATTTGAACCCAGGTCCTCAGAACTGTGAGGAAGATATGCTAACCAGTTGCCGTCGCATCTAATATTGATACCACTTGAGTTTCGGGTCGCGGGTGTCCTTGCACTTATCCCAGCTGACTTCGAGCAGGAGCTGGAGTACGCCCAGTGCACGCTAATCGCAGGGCACATATAGACACATCATTTACGTTCAAAGCTATGGACAATTTATAATCTTAAATAAACCTAACCAAACAGCTACTACTGAATCACATTAATATGAACATTACACAGAATACAAAACATTGCGAATTTCCCATTGTGACGCAACGAGCATCGCCATGTTATATTTAATAGCGGTTTATTATATTTTTTTCCGTATGGATACATAGCAATTATTTAGGAAATGGCTCTTTTAAATACTCTAATAAGATGAAATAATGATCCGACTAATCTTTTAATTTGAGGCCCACACTAGACGGGCACAAATGTCTCGCGAACTAGCTTAGCTAAGCGCTCATATAATCGTTAAGACGTAAACTGCTGAATAGAATACAATCGAAGACAATCCAACCTTAACTCCGTCGGCAGCATCTTAACAGCATCGAAGGTTTTGGCTGAAATCACAACTACAACGACGGTGCCAATGAGGCGTATTTATGCCAGAACCGTCGCGAATCAAAACCTACCGCGGCTAGTAAGTACATAGCACAGCTAAGCTAACATCTGCTCAAATGTGCCGCGAAAATTTTACCTGGTCACTCCGATGTATCAAACTTAGGTTTCTGTAGGCAATCCTCTGGCTATACTGTGGCCAAACTAAGATTAACGTCTTAAAAATAGGATCTGCTTGACTGAAAAGGAACTTCAGCTCTCGGGAGATTTGTGTGAGTGCTATGCTACTAGCTGGTATGTGACACAGATCGCATGCCTTCCAATCAAGCCGGTGATCGGCTTGAACACACTCAGCTTCCGTAGCGGGTTGATCGTCACGCAAAATTCGTGTGAATTGACATGGCAACCAAACTAGTGGAACTTTTCGTTTTGGGCGTGAGACTTACATAGCCTCTCTGTCTTTCATTTAAATATTTGTGGTTTTATTATTTTTTTTTTCACAATTATGGTATGCATTTATGGTATGCTTTGAGCTCATGTGCCCCCCTCCCCCTAAAATATACAGTGCACTCATTCATAATCTCTGCATTAACTGATCCATTCATCTATCCATTTTCTGAGCCGCTTAGCCTCATGAGGGTCGCGGGGATGGTGGAGCCAATCCCGGCTGTCATTGGGCAGGAGGCAGGGTACCCCGTGACCTGGTTGAGAGCCAATCGCAGGTCACATGGAGACAGACAACAGTCACACTCACAATCATACATTGAGCCAATTTAGGATCTCCAATTAATGCATGTTTTGGGGATATGGGAGGAAACCGCAGTTCCCGGAGAAAACCCACGCAGGCACGGGGAGAACACGCAAACTCCACACAGGCGGGGCTGGGATTCGAAGCCCGGTCCTCAGAACCAAGAGGCCAGTGGACCGTGCCGCTGCATTAAATGATATTTTTAAAAATTTCCTTCGTCATAGTGGACACTATACACGGACCATAAATAATGGAATTGGGAAGCTTGCATCATATTCTCATTGTGTGACAGGTGAAAAAGGTTGGTCACAAAGGGTGCATAGATTTTCAATGTACTGGTCTTGTCTTGGCCGAATGGAAGACGAGTGGTTGGAGGTTCTCTGCGGGTTTTCTTCAGGTACTGCATCTTCCTGCAACTCCCACATTCCAAAAACATGTTTCCTGGGTTAAGTGAAGCCTCCAAATTGTCCCTCTTGTTGTGAATGTGAATGGTTGTTTGTCTGCAGTTGGCTGGCGACCAATTTAGTCTGTACCCTGCCTCTCGCTCAAAGTCAGGTGGGATAGGCTCCAGCTTACCCATGAGACTAGTGACAATAAGCAATGGAGAAAATAAATGGAATAATCCCCCCAGCACACCTTTGTTCAGTTTAAGGCCTGTGTGCTAAATCTGGCTCTCTTTATCATAATCTGGCCCATGAAAGCTTTGCCACGCATTTTCCTTGACTTTTAATTGTAATATCTAAGGGACAAAAAGTCCACCTCCCTCACTTTCTAGCCGCACTAGGTCCTTGTGATAGTGCAATTCAGCTTCTGGCTATTACTCAAAGAAATAATAACATACCCATACAAAGAAAACTTCCAGTCGATCTTCCAGGCTCTTTAGATTGAGCCAAAAGCAATAACAAAAGCCGTGTTTACTGTTTTTAGATCAAAACCATTCATAATGTTGAAAATGTTACTGTTGCATTTGTTTGCATTTATCATTCACAAAGGCAAACTATTGTACCACTTTCCTAAAAAAAAGGGGTAATATTTTTCCATTTCAAATGCAATTTTAATGTTTTGCATTTATACAAAACACAAGCATAAGCTTTGCCTTTTGTTTCATGACTAAACTGAAAGGGAACATACTTTGTCAAACCAACATTTGCTTGTATTTGGGATGTAATATTGTCTCAATGACGGACTCATCACCAGGCAAGATTGCTGCCTTCCCTTTCCACTTCAGAGCAAGCTTGCTCTCACAAGTGGGTCTTCTACATGGTGGCAACCTTTCAGAGAAAAAGTGCCAGTCTTGGCCAAATATTGACAACGTGGACACAAAACTCTCAAACAGAAGTACCTGTCGGAGGCGCCTTTTCTGGACATGCATATGGTAAGGATTTTTTTTTTTTAAATGAAATTGACACTTTTATATTAAATCTATGTTAAAGAGTCCGTCTATGGAAGTCCAAATAGCAAAATGCTGGAACTTTAAATCCAAAGCACACTTTGGCATTCCCTCACCCCCCTAACCATTATACATTTATGTGGTTTGACTGCAGGCCATGTCATAGTTATGCTTGACAGTTACAGTTGAATCATTGTTGAGAAATTTCTTTCAGATGCCCAGTTCTGAATCAAGATTGTAGTGACAGACATTTTCTTGAGGAAGAAATATGTCAAAAAAGAAGAGGAAGAGAATTTCTTACCAAGAACATACAGCTTTATTGAACATACACGGGAAATTAGTTTATCTCACCTTTGCCGAAAAAACATATAGTCACACAATTTATGATCTTGATGTAAAAAAAAAAAAAAAAGTACAGTTGCTGCAAGAGAGGGTGGACAATGTTTAGCACAAGGAGCTTATTTCACTCTTACTGCAGCCCCACTTGCAGCAGGCATTGGACAGTCCCACCACTACATCTCGTCCTTTCCTATCTGCACTTCGAAGAGCCTCCAGGACCTCCTCTGAAATCGGCGAGCGAGCCGAGCGGCTGAATCCGGCAGCCACAGATGCGACATCAAATGACGGATCCTTCCAGACGTTGGATTGTGTAGGATCCTGCTCGCTGGCCATTTGAGGGAAAGGATTTACATTCCATTGGTCAAACGCCTCATCTCCAATAAGACCTGATTGGAGTAGAAATTACAACTTCTGTAAGAATTCACATTGTTATAGACGATTGACTTCGCTTTACAGATAATCTTACCCGAGTCTCCAATGCTTCTCCTCCAGCGAGACCCCCCACATGTAAAAATGACGGCACGTATAAATTCTCTTCCACAGAGCTTCATTCCATAGAAAGAGGAATGGCCTTCATTTGGCCGCACTCTGTCTACCAAGGCCACCAATAGACACAAGGTTAGGAGTGCTGCCTTCCACATGGTGCTCAAAGATCTGCTGTAGTTGTCTCAGAGTACTGAAAAGGGCTCCACAAAACCAGGTGTCAGTGGTCGGGTCGGTTTCATTTTGAGCGTCTTATATATGTCTCGGTTTCTCAGAGTAGCATCTCCAGTCTTAGTCATGTCCACAGATAAGAGCTGAGACCTTTATGGGCAACAATACACATCCAGTAATAGAAAAGTTGTCATTGCATAGCAAATGATGCCACAGGTGATGTCAACAGAGCGCTGCGCAATCTAATCACTTGTGACCTTTTATTTACCCTTTCTGCCCTCACTGTTTGTTGTGCTTTGTGGGACGCACAACAATATCTCTTGTTATCTTCTCAATAGAAAACTGAATAGAATTCACTCTCCATGTGCCTCGTGGATTTAGGATGCTCAACATCTTTGCTCAACTCTTTGTTTTTGGCCTGTCTCTTGTGCACACACATGACTGTCATATACTTATTCTCCAGTGTTGGATGGTCTAAGTCAGAAGCATCATCCTGCACTGAAAATGTCATTAAAGTATAGTAAACTATGTTAAATTCCTTATGTACAAATAGTTGGGTCTCTGGAGTTCATGTCCACCCATCAGATTGGTATTGAAATTATGCAACAAACTAATGTTTTGTTGGCTGCCTATTTCTGAACTATTGTTTGCAAGTAAGCAGTTTTGAATTTTGCCAAATTGAGATATCACAATTTGGACGTTTCACATAATACCTTCCCACAGCGAGTTTCTCTACCCGTGAATTGGTAACCAAGCTTGGCGAACATCAGCCACTTTCAAGCAATGGCCAGACGACAAACACTGAAACACTGGTAAAGCCAAAAAGTTCAAAAGAGCTGCAGTGCTGAAAGCACAGATTAGCAATTAGTCTTAGCTGACAGTGTTGCCTGTCTTCTGACAAGCTGTGGAAGTTTTGTGAAGTTCTCAACATGGTGGTAGGGGTATTTGTATTGACCAATGTGTCCGCTGCATGTGCCACATGTGCAGATCTGAAATGTGTAATTTTGTGGCTATGTAGTGCTAACTTAACAAGTAAAATGCTTTCATTGTCTTAGGTGCTCTGAGCACTTCATCGTTGCATTTTAGTGTCCCTAGTCACCATCGTGACAAAAGCCATTCTCATGTTGCCTCACCCCATAGTACAGGGAAGCAGTGAGCAGTGGCTCACTTGCATGAGAAAACCAAATAATTTCAATTGCCGTGTTAAAAGTGGAAGTGTGCTGTTATTCTTTATTCTTGGTTTATTTCGACCAAACCATGTCAGAGACCTTTCATTAAGACATATGGGAAGTGTTTTAGATCATGAAAAATAAACATAATATGGCTGCTTCACAGACGGCAGGGTGGCTCAACTCGAAAAGCTCCTCCCACATCCCAAAACATTCACCATCATTTCGACACTCTAAATTGCCCATAGGTGTAATTGTGAGTGTGGGTGCTTGTCTCGGTGTGCCCTGCGATTTGCTGGCAACCAGTCCAGGGGGTATCCCACCTCCTGCCCGTTGACAGCTTTGGTAGGCTCCAGCACTCCCTGCGACCCTTGTGAAGATAAATGGCTAAGAAAATGTATGGATGTATGGATGGTTGGCTGCTTCATGAAAAAAATGTAAAGTCTACATGCTACAAGATCCAAATTGGACAGACAACACCCACACTCACACCAAGGGGCAATTTTTAGTCTCCAAATCACCCATGTTTTTGGGATGTGGAAGGAAACCAGAGTGCCTGGAGAAAACCCACGCAGGTACGGGGAGAACATGCAAACTCCACACAGGCGAGGCTGGGATTTGAATCATGGACCTCAGAAATGTGAGGCCACCGCTCTAACCAGTCGCCCTAGTTCAGTAAAATCTATTTAAAAAAAAAAAGTTATTTAGGTGGTGTTTTGTTTTCAATAAGTATAAAAGAAAGAAAACAACTAAAGGCACCCATGATGGCCGCGAGTACGACTTGACTTTTATTCTTCCTTCGAGGGTTTCTACACGTCAACTGGTGACTCTGCACTGAAGCTGGACTTGGTCATGAGACGCTTGGCCCCGGGGAGAGTGACAGCAGTGATTGTCCACTAAGAGAAGAGTATTTTTCATGACGCAAGGACCACCTCCCGAGCGGTCCAATCAGCATGTGGTGATAGGCGGGGCTGAGGCGAGAGGGTAGCAACAGTTGCCCCGGTGAAGGCAAGGCGCCATAGTCACGGTAGTCCTGGCGACAAGAGCCAAGCAACGGGAGTCAACAACAACCCGAATGTAAGCGCAAAACCTAAAACTAAAAATGACAATACCGGGCAAAAAAAGAAAAAGATGTGAACCAATTAAAATGATATTTTGTTATTATATTGTGCTCTGTAAAGTTGCACGGATGCCTGTTTTTTTGTTAGCGCAATCGTGCTCGTTTGGTGGTCGTGGTCGCGCTGCATGTCGGTGATGAAAGTGGTTGCTCGCTTTTTTTTTGTGTGCGCGCAGGCGGTTGTTATGGCGATGTCAGATCTCTGATCGGAGAACAAGATGGCGGGTGCGTTCCAATGCTTGCGACTTGCCCTACCTTTCCTCCGACTATCGTAGTCACTTTATGTGGACTGTCACGTGTAACTTGGAACACACTTAGCTCCGAGTCGTGTTTATGTGTTGGCTGAAGTATTACAGGCACGCTAGCATTTGTTTCCACTCGACACGAAACTCACTGTCATGAGCTATTAGCCGGAGAAGCTATCACTCTCGCTAACTCAAAACACCTTCAAGCAAGCGGGCTTTGTCACAAGTTACAACCCCACTTATATTATCCACTTTCTCGAATCCTGTATCTCTTGTAAACTTGCGTGTTTGGGAGTTGTTTGTTCCGAATTCCGTTAAACAACTTGAGGAAAGTTTTTTTATTTATTTTTTTATTTTTTGGCGTGACATTGAACTCACTCCAGTGGACACGATGTGCGTGGTGATCATTTTCGCGTCGTTTTTACAGTGCGGTTGCTCACAGGAGCGGTTTATTTTATGTAGGGGTGGTCTAAAGTCCCGAATGGTTGAATCCTGTAACTATGAATGTGAATCTTGTCTTAGTTACAGATGTGTTAAAATTACAGTAAATATTAGTTCGCCTGTGTCACACTGGAATTAGGAGTTAAGTACTACTGTATGTTACCGTTTGTCCAAAATAGCTATTGCTTACTTTTAAAAATGAATTGCTGCTTAATTTTATACCTTAGTGGAATGACGCTGGAAAGCAAAAAAATAAAGCTAAGCTTTAGAGATAAAAAAAAAAAACCACTTCCTCTTCAGGCTCACAGACTCTATGTAGCAATAACACACAAGTGGATATGACGTCAAAGACATGGTTACAGGATATTCGCGATTGAGACCCGTCTCCCTCTTTTAATCAACAGAATTAGTGCCTCAAAGCATTGGTTGCCATGGCAACTTCTGGATACTCTGAAGACCTCCAGCCTCAGCAGACCGATACGGTAACCATAGCGACGTCGGCTTCCACCACACCCTCATCCGCCAAAACAGCAGCGCACTTCCTGGCTGGACTACCACTAACCTCTGGAAGCATTGCATCAGCCAACCAATCAGCCAAAACTGGACAGGATGCACTTTCGACCCAAGCCCCACCTACTCAGGGTCAGACCCAGAAGCCAGCGGTTCTAGCTGCTGCCGCACAGCACTACATAAACCCTGAAATCCAGCACACTGTGACCCAGAAGAGTAATGGTCAGAACACCTCACCCCAGTACATCATAGTGACAGTTACAGGTGAGCAACCTGAAAAACTATTGAATACTTAACAAGTTTCATACTCTTTGTATAGCCCGCACCATCATTTGAAGGATTTGTTGATCGTCATCGAAAGTCAAATCTCATGAGAATGTCCGGGTTTAAGATGAAGGCTTGATCATAGCTGATTTGTGCTCTGTAAGGTATTATCTCTATTAAGAATAGAAAGTTGTTTTGGAAATCTTCTTACTTATCAAGCCCCAACATAATAATTAGCAACAATGAGTTAACAAGGTAGGAAATAGTTCATTAGGTAGCAATATGGAACACTTTATTTCTTTAAATTACAGCAGGTTTCAACATTTTTTAATTTCCCCTTCAACATTTGTAGGACTTAAAAATGTCTCTTCATTGGTTAGCTACTTTTAGAATAGGCTCGTGGGCTATTCATGTGGTCTTTGGGGCTTATGTGGAGCCTGCGGGCACCTTGTTGGTGACCCCTAATCTATACTTAGTGCTTGGGACCAACATTTCTGGTAAATTATGTAGCAAAAACTAATGAATTGCATACTAATTTCAAGCTAACAAGAGGGCAGAATACAACCCTTTCTCTCAGCTCATGTCTTGCTTTTTCCTCTTCTAAAGAAACTTATGATGATTCTGTTATTCTAAATGTTTAGTGACACCACCATTTCAGTTAATGATATAATTATTCACTTTTATCTTCCTAGCAAATCGGTCAGTACTGTAAACAAGGGTTATGAGAAATGATAATTGCTAGTACAAAAACATGAAATGGCAAAAGGAAAAGGTTTGAACACTTATTTTCTCACATTTGTCTATTTTAATTTGTAGTTATGAGGTTTAGTCATCACAGTGTGAAGTCATTACAACCATCGTCACCACAAGTAAGATTTTGCGTGCAGAAGAGCAGACCACAACGATATAATGTGATGCATGTGGTTGCTAGGTTACATTGTAACAAATATGAGGGATTGAATGCAGCTTCTTTTTTGATTATGCTGGAGAGTTAGTGGTATAATCATGAAGCTTCTGAAATAGCTAGGCGCCATTCCCAAACTGCTTTTAAGAAATCTATCTCCATGGCAACTAAAGTTGGCAATTAATGTGGCATTTAAGTATTGTCCTGTGATGAGGTCCAAATTAATATAGCCTGTTCTGTCAATACGTGAAAAATAATACAAGCCCTCAAAGAAAGTATTTGGCATTTCAAAAATCTGCTCTTATCAAGAAGAGAATGAAAGAATATGGCCCTAGGCTAGTTCTTTTCCTGGATGTTTATTTTAGGTCTGGGTGTTAGTGGATATTTTTTGCCTGCTCGTGTCAAGTAACACCGTATAATCTAACCCACAAACGCTCACTTTTTTTTTTTTGGGGGGGGGGGGGGGGGCATGGGACTCGTCTGCCTCCAAAAGAGAAGGTCTATTCAATCATCCTGATAACAGTGCATATTGAAATTGATCCTTACAGCCAATAAATGTAGAAAACTGACTGCAGTCCTGTAGAAGGTGTCATTTGCACAGTTATAGATCTGTTTTTATTTGTGTTAAAATGGCAGGTTACACTGGATGGAGTGTAAACATACATGCAACTTAAAAGGTCTCGCCTCTCTGAAAAGACCAATTGAAACAGATTTATTTCAATGTAATATCCTATTTCAAGTTGAGTACAGTTTGCCCACTTCTTGATTTCTTATTTTGTTTGTTTCCCATTATCAAAAAAAAAAAAGAAAAGAAATCTTAGTCAAGGACAACACTAATAAATACAGAATGCAGGTGGTAAATGAACATTTTTATTATTATTATTATTATCTGTCGAAATTCAGAAACAAATGAGAAAAAAAGTCAAAGGTTACATACCGTTTATAAAGCTTTGGGACTCCAGGGAACTAAATTGAGAGCCATGATCTACAAATGGCGAAAACAGAACAGTGGTGAACCTTCCCAGTAGTGGCTGGCTAGCCAGAATGATCCCAAATGTGCAGCCACAACTCATCCAAGAGGTCACAAAAACCTGTCAACAACATCCAAAGTGCAGGCCTCAGTTAAGGTCAGTGTTCATGACTCCAGCATAAGAAAAAGAATGAACAAAAATGGCCTCTATGGCAGAGTTCCATGACAAAAACATCCTGAGCAATAAGAAAATCAGGCTTGTCTCAATTTTCCCAAAAGACATCTTGATGATCCCCAAGACTTTTGGGAAAGTACTCTGTGGTCTGATGTGATAAAAGACATTTTTTTAGGAAGGAGTGTGACCGATTACATCTGGTGTAAAATCATCCATCCATCCATCCATCCATCCATCCATCCATCCATCCATCCATCCATCCATCCATCCATCCATCCATTTTCTTAGATGCTTATCCTCAGGAGGGTAGCGGGAGTGCTGGAGCCTATGCCAAGTGTCAACAGCAGGAGGCATGGTATAGCCTGAACTGCTTACCAGCCAGTCGCAGGGCACATAGAGACAAACACTCACAGTCACACCTAGGGGCAATTTAGAGTGTCCAATTAAGGTTGCATATTTTTGGGATGTGGGAGGAAACAGGAGTGTCCAGAGAGAACCCACGCAGCCATGGGGAGAACATGCAAACTCCACACAGGCGGGGCCGGGATTGAACCCGGAACCTCAGAACTGTGAGGCCAACGCTTTCCAGCTGACTCACTATCCCGTCCCGCCCGGTGTAAAATTTAGACTGGAGAAAAATAACATCGTAACAACAGTAAAATGTGGAAGTTGTAGTCTGGTACTGTTTGGCAGACTTGTTGTGATAAATGGAACCATGAATTCTGGAGTCTGAAGGAGAATGTCGAGCCATCTGTCAGTGACCTCGAGATAAAACGAGCTTGTATTCTGCAGCAGTAAAATGATCCAAAACGCATTAGCAAGGCCACCTCTGAAAATGAAGATTTTGGAGTGGGCTAGTCAAAGTCCTGACCTGAATCCTGAGATTCTATGGCATGACCTTAAAAATGCAGTTGATGTTGAAAGACCCTCCAATGTGGCCGAATTGCAAAATTTCTACGGAGATGTGTTCCTCCTTAACACTGAAAGATACTCATTGCAAGTTAGCAGACGCTTGATTGCAGTTGTTTTTGCTCATGGTGGCCCAACCAGGATTTAGGCTTAGGGGGTAGTCACTCTTACCACATGGGGTGGTATCGCTTTGGATTTTGTGATTCTGCATTTTGTGTTTACTTTTGTTGTCTTTGTCTAATATTAAAATGTGTTTGATGGTAAACACCAGGAAGTGGGCAAATACTTTTTAACACCACTGTATGTATTTCATTGTCAAATTGTCAAGAGGGCTTATCTCAAGGTTACTTACTGTTTGTGTTGTTAAACAATAATCACGTTGGCCCATTCAAAATCCCTCCCATCGTTTCGTTTTTCAAGATCTGTGTACAGCTGTGCTTTCGTTTCAGATGTATTGACAAGTTAGAAGCAGCAGAACGTCTATCACGTCTATCAGCCACTAACTGAGGGGAGTAGTAGCAGAGAGCGAGCGAGGGAGAGAGAAAGTGATTCCATTGGGTGATACAATCACTGTCCTCACAGGAAAGTCATCAAGGTTTGTTCCACAAGTCTCAAGATGCAGCTCAGCGTCAGCTCAGGTGTCTCAGCGAGGTGTCTCAGCAGGGTAGCATTTAGAAATGTGAAGACAATAGTTTTCATCAGAAGTTTGTATCTGATCTTAAAAACGAGTGAAGGGTTGCCTTTTTACATTTCAAGTACAAATGTCATGTTACAATAAGCAAAATTTGGAAACGTGTTAGTGCAACGGGTTGAAAGCAAGTGTGCGATCCTGTTGCCAACATCCCTCATGTGTCTCGTTTTCCTCTCGCATCTGATATGCGTGTTTACAAAATGGAGAGGAGATTAGCTGTCCGAGGCTGTTGTTCTCGCCGCAAGATATACGGCAGGGAGGAGTATATTTGTGGCACCATCGAATCGGCCAAATAAACAAATTACGTGGGATGTTCTGCAGTGGCTTTTATTATAAATTGCAAGCCACATGCCATGACTGGTCCCATTGTGCGTGCGTGACCTTTTTGTTGCTCATCTTAAGTCTGTTTTTCTTTTTCTCTCTTGCTCCTTGTTTTTTGCCCAGAGGGTTCGGCTCATTCCAATGACAGTCTGTCAGACTCCAGCTCACCTGCCCCAGGTGTTCCCACACAGGTGGTCCAGCCAGTGCAGACCACCACTCAGGTATGACATAGAGCTTGAGCAGAAAAGGGTAATGAATTCCTCTGTAGTTTTTGGTTGACGTTGTAACTTTGTTCTCCAGCAGAGGTCAGTATTGCAAACAGTGTCGCAGGCTGGCAAGAGGATTCAGTCAGGACACGTCAACAACCTCCCATCTGTGCACATCAACCAGGAGGTGAGCAAACAAACAGAATGAGAATGATTCCATCTCCATCAATATTCAGCCTGTCATAGTTTTCTTACATACACTATCATTTACAGTAGAACCTGTAAAGTTAAACGCCTGTGTTCTGATGCTGGTTGCTGATTTCTAAACAGTTTTCCTCTGAAAAACAATACAGTTGTGTACAGTGGCTATGAGAAGTATTCAGACCCCTTCAACTTTTCACAGTTATATCGCAGCCAGATGCTAAAATACCGTAATTCCCGGTCTACAAGAATGCACCTGGTTACAAGCCTCACAGAGTACATTTGCAAAGGAAATACCATTTGGTACATACATACATACCCCACAGCTGTGTAAAATCCACAAGTGCCCACATTGAAACAGGAGATATTTACAAAGAAAATGGTACACAGAAAGAGTTTAATGCTAGTGCCGCGCTTCGTCAACGGCGTGCTAGTCCTAACGCTAACAGGGTCGATTTAAATAAAACTTACCGGTAAATGTCACTGAGACACGCCAGTAACACAGCAGCAACACACTAGCACAGTGCTAATGCTAGTGCAGTGCGAACAGGGCCAGTAAAAGTCACTTCCTCGCCACATATATTCCACCGGTCTCATTCTTACCTTTTCCGCTCGAGTGCCAGCTTACGGCCATTAGAAAAAAATGCACAAATTGCATAAACTGCAGGGTTGAAAGTGTGTGGAAAAAAGTTGCGGCTTGTGGGCTGGAAATTACGGTATATACATTTTTCTTCTCATTAATGTAAACACTGCACCTAGTATTGACGGAAAAAAACAATTGTTGAAATGAACCAGCTGATATTAATTTTCTTTGACAAGGGAATTGCAGTTTGATTATTACCATGCCGTTTCATTATTGATACCATACCTCTTTGCAACATCCCTTTCCTTCCTGTGCTCATGACATTTTCCCCTGTGTCATTTAAATTTTCAACACGCAACTTAATTGCTGAGGTTATTTGTTCTACTTTCTTCATGACTTGGGTTGTTCCCCACATCTGCGGAATTTTCAGTGCAATAGCACCTTTGGAAGTATATGTCGTGAGAAAAATTGTGACGTGTTCAATACTTATTTCAACCGCTGTGCGTGTATGTTTTTCATTTGTGCCTCACTAAGTGCTGTTGCAATCTTGCCTCATTCACTTTTTCAAGCTGTGGCCTGAGTCTCAGAGAAAGTGATGACACTTAATGCTCAATATTTTGGTAGGGGGAATACTTCAACAGAACTTGGGCCTTGATTGGCAGGTGTTGGACCAACAATCTTCCTTAAAATATCTTATGTTCTTGAGCAGTACACCACCGCCACAAAAAAGCTCATGTCCATCTTTGTTGTGATCTTTTTGCTTTACATTTATTTTGTCACAACTCTATATAACTATATTATATGTAACTCGTGAATTTGTTTTGTGCTGGTATTCCAAAAATACAGGTGAAATGGCCCAATCCATCATGGGATATATTGCTTTGCTAGTAGCTATTTGTTCTTCTCTACTTTTCAAGATTGATTGTGTGATTCATGAGGGGACTATTTTGGGGATAACCTATACTCGCTACACATTCAAACAGCACTACAAAATTGCATACTCACAATTAGGGCACTAAATAGTCTAGGGAATAGGGTGTGATTCCAAATGCAGACATTATGTCCTAATTGAGTTTTCGTTGTCGCAAACATAGCACGTCAGGTCAAAGCTCCTCTTTCTGTATTTTGTTTAAAGGTGGAGCAGGTGTACTCTGGCCAGGTGCAGTATGTGGACGGCGGAAGCACCGACAACGCTTTTACCACGTCCGCGATGTGAGGGACAAATACATTTGCATTTTTCATCTTTCAGCTGTCCATTTCCAATAAGTTGCGTCTCCCCCTTCAGCCGCCCGAGCAGCTACTCTTTCTCCGACTCGCCCCTCTACTCCCAGACTCCTCCCGCCTCCTCCTCCAACTTCTATGAGGCCACATCTAGCTCGGAGTCCGACATCAGCGGCTCGGTGGCCTCGCAGACTCTCTCCTCCTCTGTGGGAGCAGCAGGTGCCACGGGCGGGGGCACATCAGCGAGTGCTACTGGTTATGTCATCCAGGGGGCCTATTTGTTAGGAGGAGGGGCAGGAACAGGAGGAGGAGGACAGAGCTACTCCAGCCCAAATTCACGTGCCCCTCCAGCCACTGTAAGTCCTCCGTTTAATCTGAATTAATGAATGGATTGCAAAAATATACCAAATTTCTTTTTCATGTTTTCATTATGGCGTGTCGAGTTTAATGCTCTGAGGCAAAGGAATGCATTTATTAAAGTTTGGAATGATGCCGTAACGACAAAATTGGGAAAAAATTGAAGCCCTGTGAATACTTTCCAGATGTACTGCATGTCAGTGGTTATTGCAAGACTTGGCTGTATTCTTCAGGTGCAGTGGCTGTGTGACAACTACGAAGGTGCAGAGGGGGTGAGTTTACCTCGCTGCACCCTGTACTACCACTACCTGTTACACTGCCAGGAGCAGAAGTTAGAGCCGGTCAACGCTGCCTCCTTCGGCAAACTCATCAGGTCTGTCTTCATGGGCCTCCGTACTCGAAGGCTTGGGACCCGGTATGTACAGAATGCTCATTACTGTAATTCACTTCTGCACCACCATGTTGTAAGCATTCGCATGCTTATTTCAGGGGGAACTCAAAGTACCACTACTATGGACTCAGGATCAAATCTGGGTCCCCTCTGCTGAGACTGATGGATGAACAGCAGCACATGGCAATGCGACAGCAACCTTTCTCACAGAAAAACAGGTATCCTTGTGGGGCTGGGGCTCTCCAAGCCTACTGGCCCTGGCTGTTTCCTCTGACCCGGGTGCGTTCTTTCCAATAGGATAAAGGCAGTTCAGAAAACAGAGGGGATCACAAATGGAACATCAGGTGGGATGTCCCAGCAGCAGGCAGGAGTAGTGTGTGATATTTCAGCCCAAGTGCAGCAGTACCAGCAGTTCTTGGGTGAGTAACTGGTGCATTTAGTTGAATGTGTCCTATGGTGTTTTTCATAGTATATTTCTAAACGATAAGAAATTAAAGTTTACTGAATTTAATCCCTCAAGAGGAAACCCATCTTGGACTCTCCTGTATATATTTATACTGCACATCGCACCAGAACCACTACACACCTCAACAGTAGTCAGGAAGCAGGGTAGCATCTTTCCAGTAACTCGTTAGTTTACATTTTGTCCGTAGCAGGAGTCAGACTGTTACGTTCTAGTTCCCAACTCCAAAGTGTTATCGTGTGATAATTATCATGACATGAATTAATTCATTCATTCATTAAAAAAAACACCCTGTATTTAATGGTGGGGACCACTGTTACTGTCACATTAATGCTCAGACTATAACTCAGACCGGATGACTTTTCTGGTTGTTCACAATGGTCTCTGCTTTCAAGACACGGTGTCATAAATTGGTTCTGTGTCTGAACTGGCTGAGTGGTGGCAATTAAACCGACCATACCTTGCACGATCATCAATGTGTTGTCACCTACAAGGTCCAATTGCACAGATCTTTGGGGAGGTGGGACAGGAAGAAACAGTCCAAGGCAGCAGGAAAAAACTTTGTGGGGATGCAGGACCACAGGACAATAACAACAAAAAAAAAGTATTACATGTTCAAATAAAGTGCTTGATGTGCAAATAATTCTTTGAAAAAAAAAAAATAAATAAAATACGGATGACTTTTTTTTGATCATTTGGTTAAGACGCAAAATCATGCATTGTAAAAATGCATTATACATAGGTAGAACAGTTTTCCCAGAATTTTAAGCTCAACTTTGACTGTGTATTATACAAGGGTGCACAGTATACATGAGAAATTTTGGTAAATGATTGGCCAAGACACTGAATGTTTTCTGTCTTAAATCTGACGACACTCGCGTTGTCTGTGCTTGGCACAAGTATCTGGTTTTACACGTAGTTAACTATGTGTAGACTCGCAGCGCGTCATACTGAGAGGGTTTTCTAATAGTTTGGTTCATTCAACTGAGTATCACTCAAGTGTATACAGGATATACTGTGCTACGAGACTGACAGTGCCAAAAAATGACCATCATTTCAAAGGTAGCTCCTCATTAGATTACTGTAAACCTTTTGTACTTAATAAAACGCCTTGTGACTGTATGACAAAGTTGCTATTGCAGCATATACAGATAGACACAATAGATTGAAAACAGATGACTGTACAGTAGTGACTATAGAGTGTCCTTCATCTTGTGTAGAAGCATCACGTCCGTTGCCCGATTTTGTTGACATGAATCTGCAAGCGCGCAGCCTGCCTGATGGGATCCTGCCTGAACACCTCAAGGCCTTTCAGAGTCTCTACAGGGAACACTGTGAGGTAGGCAATTGAGAAGCACAGAGTAGTTGTTCTTAAACACACACACACGCACACACACACACACACACACACACACACAGACAGCCCCTTCCAAAAGTATTGGAACTGCAAGGGCATTTCCTTTGATGTTGTTGTACGCTGAAGACGTTAGGGTTTCAGATCAAATGGGTATACCCTGAACTGGTCACCAGCCAATCGTAGACCACATATAGTGGGGACAGAAGTAATCAGCCCCTCTTGAATTTTTCACTCTGTTATATTGCAGTCATTTGTGAAAATGTTTCAAGTTCTTTATTTTCCTCCTCATGAATATACACAGCAATTTTTGCAGATTTATTCAAATGATTTTGGCCCCAACCGTGCTCACTGGAACATTTAGCGGCTGTAACAAAACCCATCGTTACGTTTTGCAAAAATTACTATGTGATGGTCTTATGAAAGCTCTTTTTGGTCTTATCCATCATGAGATGTATCAGGACTCACATCCTGGCATTGAGACCTTTTTGTAGGCCATCGATTCGGAATAACAAGCACTAACAAGGGGTTAAATTGCTGTTTAGTGACAGACTTTTGATGGTGTCTTGGCTTTCCATGACTTATTGCCCCTCCTTTTCTTCATGTGTTCAATATTTATTCCGCGTGTCATTTCACATTTTTAAATACAACTTTTTTTTTTCCTGAGCTTATTTGTTTTACTTTTTTTTTTTCTCATACAAACAGGCTGTTCTGGATGTGATGGTGAACCTTCAGTTCACGCTTGTGGAGACACTTTGGAAGTCCTTCTGGAGGTTCAGCCAAGGCAGCAACTCAGAAACTCTCAACCTGTGAGTGTCGAAGGTAAAACACCTGACCCACCACCTCTGCTCCTAAACAAGAGCCGTGTGCTCTTCCAGCCACCAAGAGTCGGAGAAACGTCTTCCAAAATCGTGCCTGGTGCTGCTGTGTAAATTTGAGCCCATACTGCACTGGACGAGAGCATGTGACAATCTGCTCTATCAGACGCTGGTGGAGATCCTCATCCCGGATGTGTTGCGACCAATCCCCAGTAAGTATTTGGGGGGTGGATAAAGGTGCTCAAAGTCACCTATTGTATGTTTTGCCTCTCAGGTGCCTTAACTCAGGCCATCCGTAATTTTGCCAAGAGTCTGGAAAGTTGGCTGTCCGGTGCCATGATGAACATCCCAGAAGAAATGGTCCGCGTAAAGGTTTGTGTCCTACTGTTTTGTGGACATCTATTTTCTTAGTAATAGAACAAGTACTCGCACCGTGTACGTAAGTTGCAGTACAGATTCCGTCATTGGTCAAAATACTGCTGTTGCTGCTGCTCAACCAATTTCTTGGTAGGTTTAGGGAGGCATTACTTTTTCACACAGGGCCAGGTAACTGAATTACCGTAATTCCCGGCCTACAGAGCGCACCTGGTTATAAGCCTCACCCAGTACATTTGTAAAGGAAATACCATTTGGTTCATACATACACTGAAGCTGCGTGAAAGCCGCATGTGTCCACATTAAAACCCACTTTGAAACACGAGATTTTTACAAAGAAAGACGGTAAACAGAGTTTAACGCTAATGCTGGCACCGCACGAACAGGTCAAAAATTACATACTGGTAAAAATCACTGAGACACGGCAGTTGCACACTAGCGGAGCGCTAACAGCGCCGGACTGGTAAAAGTCACTTCCTCTCCACATATATTCCACCGGTCTCACGCTTACCATTTCCGCTCGAGTGCCCCCTTGCGGCCGTTAGAAAAAAAAAAAAAAAGCACAAATTCACCGAATCACCGCATAAACCACAGGGTTGAAAGCCTGTGAAAAAAAAGTCTAGGCTTAGAGGCTGGAAATTACAGTAATTTTTTTTCCCTTGAAAAAATGAAGTGACTCTTTGAAAAGAGTATTTTAAGTTCACTCGAGTTATATTTCTCTTGACATTTGCATTTGTTTGCTCTTCAACATTAAAGTATGCAAAAACAGAAGAATTTGAGTTGGGTGCTAATAGATTTTCCAGGCACTTGTCTTCAGTGAATGTTTTTGCAATGTTGGAGGATGCTGCACAAGCACGGGAAAACATAGAAACGGAGCTGAGATTGGAACCCCGAACCTCAAAACTGAGAGGCAGATGTGCCAACCACCCGTCGCCTGTGCTGCCGTCTCTTCAAAACAGAGATTTGTCTCTTTTTTGTCCCCCCTTAAATGAAAGTTTGGTGTCAAACAAATGACTTCTTTCCTTTAGGTAGTGTGCGTGGGCTCTTTTTCCCAAACGCTGCGTCGCTATACCAGCCTGAACCATCTGGCTCAGGCAGCCCGTGCCGTCCTCCAGAACTCGGCCCAGATCAACCAGATGCTCTCTGACCTCAACCGTGTTGATTTCGCCAACGTTCAGGTCTGCTGGCGGCGTTGGGCTCGGCACAAGAGAAACGTAACGTAACAATGTCATCCAACCGTGTCGCCGCGCTGCTTCCATCAGGAACAAGCATCATGGGTGTGTCAGTGTGAGGACCGCATTGTCCAGCGGCTTGAGCAAGACTTCAAGATGACCCTGCAGCAACAGAACTCCTTGGAGCAGTGGGCCTCCTGGCTGGACGGAGTCGTCTCTCAGGTGCTCAAACCTTACGAGGCCAACCCCGTCGCCTTGCCAAAGGCCGCCAAGGTCTTCCTGCTCAACTGGTCCTTCTACAGGTGAGAGGCAGCTGGGGAGATGCACGCTGCGATACTCCTGAAGTGTAAAAACCTCTCTTTGCAACCTCCAGTTCAATGGTCATTCGAGACCTGACCTTGCGCAGCGCTGCCAGCTTCGGATCCTTTCACCTGATCCGCCTGTTGTACGACGAGTACATGTACTACCTGATTGAGCATCGAGTGGCTCAAGCTAAAGGAGAGACCCCGGTGGCAGTCATGGGAGAAGTGAGTGTCTGAAAATGTGGGACGATAATACCCCTGTATATACAGTGGGAGGAAAAAGTACTGTGTGTATTCCTCGCATTTCTGCATAAAGTGCTCCAATATAGTCCAATCTTTATTTCAATCACAAGATCAAATCAACAGTCTGCTGAATACTTTTGCACACCGAGCGACGCTGCTGAATCCCACGTCTGTGGTTTGGCAACTGTTTTTATGAATGTCCTGTTATTCAACTTCATTTGACTTTCTCTAAACTTTAGACTACAAACAGTTTATTTAGTGTTTCAGTACTTTTTGCACATCCTTGGAGCGGCATGGCCACATTTGCAACCGGTTTGATCCACCAATGGAACGATACATTTACTGGTTAAATTGGTGTTTCATCGTCATTTTGACCCAGATGACACATCACAATCGATCAACAGTACCCACCCTCCAGTAGTAGTAAAAGTAGTAAAACATTGACATGCGCGTTCACAAGTGCAGGACTGTTCAAACCTGGATTAATCTGGTTAGTCACATTGGGCTGCTATTATTTTTAACGGTACTGTATAAAGACGTTGAAATGATGTTCCCCTGCAAATGCATCCTCGGTCCATTTTGAATTTTTACCCAAATAAACATTTTTTTTAGTAGGTTGTCCATACCTTTTTTTGATGTGTTGTTCCACTTGGGTGATATAGTTCGCCTGCACCGCCAAGAGCCGATCTACTCCAGACCTCGAGAAAGGTAACATCGTCACACTTGTGGTGGCGCTCACCCTGACGTCTTCGTTGTCCAGTCCTCCTGATGCCTCATTGCTTTTTGTCCTTCAGATGAGGAAGAGGAGGAAGAGGAGGAGGAGAGCGAGGAGGAGGGTGCAGATCTGGTTTTGCAGTCCAGCTCTCTCAGCATGTTGGAAGACAAGGAACTGTTGGAGCCACCCGCCAAGCAGCCCAGGACTGGTTTAGGACTGCACAGTCTGACAGACACGCATAACACACCTGCTTAGAGGAACACACTTACACACACACACACACACACACACACACACACACACATTTGGTTTAACATCATCCCATCCTGCACCTTTTCGCGTGTACTTTTCTGAATTGCTAAAGCATACCTTAGTGTTGGGTGTGTTTGTCCAGTGTGAGCAAGTATAAGAAAATAGGCGTGCCAATGATGTATGTATTCTTTGCTCTTCATACTCGCATTTTTGTTGTTGTTGTTGTCATCTATCCATGTATAATCCCCGTGCCTTCCCAGAACATTCAGTGAGCAGCCCTGCCCAAATGTCACCTGATATACTTCACATTCACGATATATTCACCTTTGCCCCGCCTTAACCACTGACCAGATGATGTGGAAAAACTTGTCATTTCTAAAACAAAAAAATAACAAAAAAATCACTCACATTGCCTTTTCAGCAATGTCTATGCAGGGTGTTTGATCATCAGGAAAGTTAGATTTTGTGGTCTCGCTAATGGCTAAGTGGTTGGTTCCAGATGCCATATTTGATTGACTTTCTGTATGTTTTGTGATTTGGTCAACTAACTGATACGCTGTGCCTTTGAGAGATTGTTGTCTTAAATGAGCTTGTATTCTATATCCTCCGTATTGTTGCATTGATGGGGTTTCTGTGAAGTAGCCTTGTTGTCATGAACTTTTGTAGCTATTAAAAGAATGTGAGCCACATTTAATGGGTCTGGCAAATCAGCCATTTGTGATCTCACCTTTGCCCACCCTAATTCCTTCACCAAATCAAACATAATCAAAAGAAATCTTGAGTAAGCCTGACCTTATCAGAAGCACTTACTCTACTGTACTCACGGTTATCTGTGTACTAACTTGATGTACAGCTTTTTGTGGTAAAGTTTATTTTTATCCTCTTGTGTCATATATATACAAATTGTATGTTGTTTGGCCATAACTGCCTTAGGATATATGTCGTGCTTTGCCTACAGAGTTACACTCTCTATTTTTAATGTGATGTTGGACCAGGCCTGGAGATGTGCGGCGTTTTGAGACCGACCCTTTACAAAGAGCACAATGTACAAGTTATATCAGGATTGGTTCTTTTATCAGCAGTTCCACCTTCAGTGATTTTCACAGAACCCTTAATAAAACATTTTGTGTGTTTGTTGTGTCTGGGCAGAAATCCACAGCAAAAAAAAAAAAAAAAAAAAAGTTGAGGTTTAGCAAAGGTAAATGTATTCATGTTCATATACTGTAATGTGGATTCTACCTTTGAGCTTATGCTGCTGTATCTTGCGTCAAGAAATCCTCTTGATGTCTCTCCTAAGACCTTTGTACAATCTATGATCTTCGTAGCTTTATTCTCATTGACTAAATGGTTGCGTGATTGCTTTCTCAAATGTGTGCATATTGATTTGACTGGAGTGATTCCCAACCAGGTGTGGCCGTGGCACACGAGCGTGCCGTCAGATTATAAGCGTAATGCAGGAAATGATCCTAATTCATTAGTTGAAAAATGAATTTCATTTTAATTCATCAATCTCTGCCGGTGACATGGAGTTGACACGCATAATGAAGAAATGGATCCGTTTAGATCAGGGCTGTCAAAATGCATTTTTATCGCGGGCCACATTGTAGTTCAGGTTTCTGTCAGAGGGCCATTATGACTGTGAAATCATAAAAATCTTTAATTCACCCATGATATTGACACATGAAATTTATGAACTAGTTTTAGAATCAGAAATCAAGGGTAATGGGTTTTTCAACTATTGTTGATGTTTGGTAACACAAAAATGCTTGAAGTATCTCAATGTCATTTATGATACGAAACGTTGATACAGATGTTAAAAAAATCATGGAAGTTGATACACATGATTTGCCTTCGGTGGCAATTATGTGGTGGGCCGGATATGGCTCCCGGGCCTTGAGTTTGCCACCTATGCTTATGATGGCAGAAGTAATACGTCACGGCTTCCTGCAATTACTGTACAAGCTTTGTAGTAAATTAAACAACCCTGATGGCACACTAGAAGAATTAGTGAGTGAACCAATACAAGATCAGTTTCAGTATTCATATGTTTCGACATTTTTTATTGTAAAATAGGTGCATTAGTTCAAATTTTGGGAAAGATTGCACTCTTCTGCATCCAAAAGAAGTTTTGTATGTAAAAGTTACTCTAAAATACAAAAACCTCATAGTTTACACAAAACTGCAACAGTTTTATTTGCTTTTTTTTTTTTCCACAAAATCACAACATTATTAATTCCTTCCCAAGAAAATACTGCATGACAGCCTGTGCAAAATATGACACTTAGAAAAAGTGACTCCAAGTAATCAAATACTTGATAGAACTCATTCAAAGACATTTAGAGGAAGTAGGTTTTTCCTTGTTTTATCTTGTATGAAAAAAATTGCAGCCTTGTGAGTCCAGGCCAGTTTCAGCCACACGAGTGGACAAGTTAAGTCACAAGCAGCAATAATCAGTCTCATTGTACACACAAATACATATAGTACATAAACTCACTTGCAGACACAAAACACTTCAGGTATATTTATGGACTGTAAAATAAAAAAAGAACTTTAACACGGTTTTCAGAACCTTTGTCCAGTCCAGCTCTTGTGTTTTGTACTTACAAAGTATACAACAATGTGAAAAAAAACTAATTTGTTTACAAAAAAAGATAGAAATATGTACAGGGATATGACCCGAGCACAGTTTTTGTGTACATTATCACAGTGCAATAGAGCCCATTTCACTAACGCGGTGCTCCTTTTGATTCCATAGCTATCGATCGGTGACGCGTCACAGAACAATCCAGGTGCACCTGTCGCTATCAGCCAACACCTGAAGAGATGATCCTACATAGGAGAAGGGGAACCATTTCAGGAATTCAATCATTCTTCAGCATATTTTGTTCAAAACGCCAAGAACCTTTCTACTTTCAAAAATGAGTTTGAAGCAGTAAGGTGGCTTTGCCTAAATAATATGGCTTAAACAATAAAGTGGACAGGCAAACGTCTTACCGTTATGAAGCGTACGTGAGCTGTGCCGCTACAACTGACCTTTATGGAGTCCTTCATTGGTCATGCGATTGATGTAACGCGAGCTGCTTTCAGGAATGAGCCACTTCATCAGTGTGTTCACGCAGGACTTTCTGTAAGAGCTCCACACTCGCCCACTGAGACAAGAGACAAATCGCATACATGACTGCATGCACACAGAGCTACATCTGCAGCTTAAGGTCACAGAACTATATTGCACATCATGTCTATCTTTTTACTTTCAATTAATTATGAGTAAAGGGGGCATTGTGACTTTTTGTTTGGCTTACACCAATCTTGCCAATTTAAAAACAACCAAGTACTGTACTGTAAAGCTTTAGTACAGTGGTACATTGACTTACAGGTTTCATTTGTTCCATGACCAGTACAGTGGACCCTCGCTATTCGCTGGAGATGGCGACTTGGCTGGACCCCGAATAGCGCAAACCCAAAGATAATGGACCTTTCCGACCTGTCAATCACTCGTACAATAATAGCCAATCAGATAGCCGCATTGTCTTAACCCATGGCTTGATCTGCCTCTCTTGTCGTCATGCCCCACAAGCAAAACTGGTTATCTGTCGCGTGTGCTTGGAAAAGTTAATGTTACGAGGAAAACAGTCCGCAGATGCGCTTGGGGAACGTGCAATTCGGATGAAAGATATCCTGCTAGGTTACAAGGGGCCCGCTTGATTCATTTTCCAAAGCCTAAACACAGTTTATGAAGTGTCTACAATGGATTAAGGCTAGCGGAAGAGCGGGCGTACAACTAAGTGTGGACATTATCAACAAACACAAGGCTGTATGTTTGAAGGTAAGTGAGGGAGGAGTATCGTTGACTTTGGTTTCATTATTGTCAGTGCTTTATACATTGCAGGAGCACCACTTTCACTTTGTTAGGGTATCACTGACCTGCTGAATGAAGTGTGTAATGTTTTAGGCAGAAAGGTCGGGTTAGTGATACGTAAATACGCCACGTCATGCAAGACAAATGTCTATTTGTAACACATCGGACTTTTAAGAAGGAGATCTGGGTTAGATTACGAGCCAAGTCAAATGAATACATCCACTCACTTATAAAGACTACAATGATATTTCTCTTGATCTTTCCAAGTAAAAAATACTCACCCTAATTTACATGTGCAGTACGATTCCACTATTTTATCCTGTTGGATTTCAAAGTGAAGTTTGTGAGGTGTCAAACTTTCGCATCGATCGCCAACATTTCACTGTAACTCTGACATTGCGTCCTGCTCTGTCCAAAATCTTAATTCTGTGTACATATCTTTGCGTAAAATAGTTGAGACCTCTCTGTGGAACCCTCCTGGACATGTCTGACGCATTTGGCAAAAAACATATCCCGACATTATCTGGAATATGCGACAGAGAATCCAGTTCAAACCTGTTATGTTCAGTCGCCATTTTGGAAGATTGTGGGGCATGGCAACTGTAGCTAAGGGGGAGGAGCTGAAGATCGCCAGTCGGAAAGGTCCATTCACGACCATTATACATTTTTAAAAACCCAGAATATTTTAACAGAAATATAAACTAGGGACGGGTGAGTACCAATACCGGGTATCGTTATCAGGCTGATATTGGACTTATTTCAATTATTTCTGGTACACGTCTGTGGAAGCCAGAGATATTGTATCAACCGCTGATAACTAAAGCAGAAAAAAACTCAATGAAGTCCTCCTTGCCTGTGGTTTCTGCTACAGTGCTTTGGACTTACACATTCGGCCAATCATCATATGCATTAAAAAAAAAGAAAAAAAAAAAAAAAAAAACATGCACAATTATCTGTAAATCTCAATTTTATGTATAAAACGTATTAGTGCTATCAGTACTCGTTTATTGTTGAGTACTCAAGGGTGAATAATCATACAGCCTAGAAAAACAAAATGGTCTTGAAAAATCTCTAAAACTTGCTTACCTGGTCTGACCCTTGACCTCTGTGAGGTCACCCACGCCCACAGTGCAACACACACCTGTGTTAAGGTCCCAACTGACCTGCAAATTTGAATGGTACGTGTTGGGCCTGAGAAGAGGAAAAACAGCCATGCTTAAAAGAGTGCATATCTTGACTCAACGAGCCACAAAAGACCACGAGCACCTGCAATGTTCCGAGGGCGAGAAGGCCAGCAACAGGAGACCGATGCTGATCATGACGGTGTTGGTCTCTGGACACACCTAACACAGCAAGAAACCATGATCACTTCGACTCAAATGCACACAGAAATTCCCAAACCATCTTTTGTTTGTTCTCACCTCTAAAATGACCACATCATAGTCGCTAAAAGAGCAGAATTGTGCCGCCCATGCGGCATCTCTCCTGATCACCTCATTAATTAGATACTCAAAGTCCAGAGTCAGCTGCTCCACACGTACACTCTGGAAAAGAACACGTGTGCGCATGGACGTCGACACACACACACACAACTCAAAGTGAAAGGACCACGTGTGTACCAAGTGTAACATAACACGTTACATGTAACAATGTTCTCTAATTTAATTCCAAACTTTAAAGTAATCACATTGTGAGAAAATGAATAATTAAATTGCATTACAATGTGAAGCTCCACAAAAAAAAAAAAAAAGAATTGAAACAAACAAAAACTATAAACTTTCATGAAATAAAAACTATATTGAGCTTGGAACATGACATCACAACGAGGAGTGACAAAGCCTATGCAAACACTTCTCTAGTATTAATACTCAAAAGGATAAGAAGGCTGAACTGTTTCAAACCTAATGACAAAATATCCACCTCTGGCTCGATAAAACATTTGGATTGTAATCAGAACCACGTTCACTGCGTCTCAAACTATCAATTTCGTAATCTGTGTGTGTAAAATAGTCACTAGGTACACAGGCTTGCTTGTCCTTGCCCTGAGGGCAGTGTAAATATCCTTTTCGTGGCAAACTATGAGTGTGTCCATGCTGCGGACTATCTTTGTCCGAAACAACCAAATCTTGCTACGTGGCAGTCTTGATTTTTTTTTTTTTTTTTTTACTCTCCTGTTCGTTGTCAAACGAGCACTTTACTCACAAACTGGTGAGCAAAAGCACATGTGATGTTACTTCTGTGGTAAGCAGATGTCTTTGATCAAAATGTTTACCACAAAAGTGCAATAAATGAATATAAAGGTCCTTTTCCCATCTTAACTAATGACAACCGATCAACCTATTCATGTTATTTTTGGCCACTGTCCCTTTGAAGTGAGTTTCTGACACACAAACTGAGGTTGTCAGTGACATGTTTGCATGTGGGGTTGTGACGAGTCTAAAGTCTATTTATGGTCTCCCAAACCCGTGCTTCTGATATACCCAGCGTGTCACTGACCTGTCCGTCGTGTGGCTCGCTGACTAGTTGCAGGCTCCGGCCTTTAAGATCAGTGACCGTGAACGCCAGCTGTACTTTATCGTCTTCGTAACCTTGATGCAAAAAAAATGAGCACGTCAAAGACAAAACATTTAAGGTGTCCAGCTTCACAAGGCAACTGAAAACATATTGCTTGGAACCTTTAGTGTGTACTAACAAGTAACCACCGAGCTTAGAATGCAGCTACATAATATACTTGTCCTTTGTCATTAGCAAACGTCAAATAACCAATGGGCCACAACACAGGTGACAAACTCGAGGCCTGCAGGCCAGATGCGGCCCTACATGTCACATGATGCGCCCCGCAAAAGCTTGCTAGAATTTTTCCCTAACTTCTGTTCAAAAATATTTATTCCGAGAAATGCTAATAATCAAATGCAGGACGATTATGGAACATGATGGATTAGTTAAGGGACAGGAAATGCAGCTGCCTTCTGTTACTGTTGCACTTGTCAGCCATCATGCATTTATGGGGGAACAACATCAACAATGCGGGCCAACATTAAAACAGCATTGACAACCCCGACTTACGAGCTCCAATACAAGGCCTGCTTCATTGAAAATTCAGTTTTTTAAAAGATGATAATGTTTGACTTTAATTGAGGTATAGATTAAACAACATGTTCATTTTAATGGCTGTAGCTGTATCTAACTGTCCTGCATCAAATTATCCGTTCTCTGGGAGTGACAATCAAAACTGAACGGGCAGAATTTCATCCACAAAGTTGTCATACTGGATCTCATTCAATTGTGCAAATGGTCATAATGTTGTGGCAAGTTTGTGTAAATGTTGCTCTTTCACCTGTAACCCCTCCTGTATTCTGTTCTGACGAGCCCGGCTGGAGACAGTAGTGCAGACATGAGTAGTTGACATATCCAGGTTCACTGGGCTCAACCTCTGGAGATGCAGATGGGGCAGGAGGGGATGAAGGTGATGATGAAGAGGACGCAGGAGACGGCGTTTGTTCTGTTGACTGCATTAAATTGTGCCCGGATATCAAGATTTGTGGCAAAAGAGTCTGTGTTTCTTTTTGCAACGTCTTCAGGCATTCCTGGTCCGCCTGTTGAGCGTTTACCAACAACAGCTCTGATGGTTTCTGTTCTCCCTCTTTTTCACCTCCACCTTGGGCCCGTCGGAAGAGGTCGGCTGCAAATTCTCGGGCTCGCATCGCAGCTTGTGATTGGCTGGGAGAAGGGGCCATGGGGGTTAACCTGCTCTGTGTCGGTTGCCTATCAGGAGATCCCTGAGGCAGTGAGGAAGCCGAGGTGGTGGGAGAGGTCGATATGGACGCATGGCGAGACAAAGCTGCTCTCTTTGTGTACAAAATCTGAGATGATGAACCCCACTTGTCTGAAAAAAGAAAGTCAATTACCTGCAGCTAAATATATGTCTGAGTAGGGCATAACACCACAAACAACAATACTAGATAGGGTTAGGTGATTCATTAAAATTTAAATCGGGATCTCAACTCACTACAATTCAAAAGGACTATTTGTCCCCAAACAGGCATTTTTAAAGGGCATGACAGCAGCTTTTTTATAACTATTGTCCGCATCACTGGTCAAACACATCAGCAGAAACACCACATTGGATTTTGGTCGCTCACACAAAATGCCGGCTCGTTGCATTCCTGGATATTGCTCGAACACTCGGGAAGATGGTTTCCCTCTTCATACTTTTCCAAAAGAAAAATGGATTGAACAGGTGCAAAGGAAGAGAGCTTTGTGGGTTCCAAATGACAGGTAGGTGTATACATAGCTACTAAAAAAAATAAAACAAAAAACCGGCGTCATTGTCGCTCGCGGGCGATGTTTTTATCACCGACATCCGAAGGTGGATCGGCCATGATCCCAATATCATCTAAATATGGCTTGAAACAATAGGGTAATATTGCGCCGGTCACTTCACTCTGTTGTGAGTTAATCTATTCTTTGAAAAGAGCTTCCGTGTCAGAAGGGGCGTGTTTGTCTCCCACAGTAGGGGCCACAGTGTGTTTGTTTTCAATGGCGAATGTCTGGGGTGACATCATGGACACGAGATTCAGCCAATATGGATGTCGAATGACACTTCCGCAACCTTGTGCATGGATTACGTCCTCTCTGCTCATATTAATTTTTTCGGATAGACATTGAAGTGAATGATGTTATATGTATTTTTCATTTCAATATCTATTTTATAGGGATGACACTTGACCTTTAAGTGTTTGCTGAGTGGAAGTTTCACCTATGAGCAGATTCAGCCAATCAAATATGTCCAGCAGCTACCACATTATTAAATGAAGACTAAAAGAAGTGCACTATCATCTCACTGAACTGCTTAAAACAAGGGCTAAATAGTTAGAATAGCAGCCAAGATAAAAAAAAAAAAGGGAAACAGGAAAATATAGTTTTAGGCACTTTTCATAGATGAACAGAAAGATGTGCACATTGTGCAACCGTCATTGACTATGCATCATGCAATGCAACTAAGGTTGCATCTTTCTTTGCTCTATGTTTCAATTTCTCTAGAGGAAGAGGCGTAGTTTGTTTACTCCCAAAACTGCCTGCCAGAAGTGGAGCAGTAAAAGGAGGACCACGATTGGTTGCTGTCATGCACATTGCCGCCTTGTGAGAGCTACGAAATATGCAAACAGTTGATGATGGAGATTGACGGGAAATTTATCACAATAATCGCCCAGCCCTACTGTATCCTATCCCAGCTGACATGTGAAATGTGAGAGGCAGGGTCTACCATTAATAGCAGGGATGCATTTAAAACTGTCTTGATTCTGAGATCCCCAGATGAGAAACAAGTATCTTCCAAATGTGAATACAAATCTATGAATGTGATATCAGTCACCGCTACTTTAGTGTAAATGAACATATCGCATGTAACATGGCAGTATGAGCTTAACGCCATCAAAATATTACAACTGAAGCCTCAGTATACACATGTATGTTCAATTTCAATTCACTCAACTCCTTTCAATTAAAAGAAAAAAAAAAAAAAGCAGACATGGTAAAAAAAAAAAAAAAAAAATACCAAAAGCTAGAAGCGTAATTAATGTTTTTTAGTGGTACATGCAGAGACTATCGAACTGATTACACTCAAAAGTCCAATATTTTAACAAACCAACCTTTTCTAATATTTAGGATTAACATGTGTCTGTGAAATAAGTTAAAATTGTCCACCCATTCCTGAGTGCCAGACTTTTTTTTTTTTTTTGCCAAGAGTTCAGGTTATTCAAATTTTTCCCAAAGTCACAAGTAAAGATGTCTGCCGAGCCAGCGCTATTAAACATAAACACGTGGGATTTCACAAGTGGATCTTCTCCAGGCAGGCAACCAAACAGAGGAAAATGGGGGGGGGGGGGGGGTGTTAGCCAAATATGGACAAAGGAGATACAAAACTGGGTCTAATAGAAGTAGCTGTCAGAGGGGCCTTTTCTGGACACAAGTATATCCATCCATCCATTTTCTTTGCTGCTTAACCTCACGAAGGTTGCAGGGAGTGCCGGAACTTATCCCAGCTGGCAACGGGCAGGAGGCAGGGTACACCCTAAACTGATTGCCAGCCAATCGCAGGGCACATGGAGACAAACAGTCGCACTCACTATCACATCTAGGGGCAATTTAGAGTGTCCAATTAATGTTGCATGTTTTTGGGATGTGGGAGGAAACCAGAATGCCTGGAGAAAACCCACGCAGGCACGGGGAGAACATGCAAACTCCACACAGGCGGGTCCGAGATTGAACCCGGGACCTCAGAACTGTGAGGCCGATGCTTTACTAGCTGATCCACCGTGTCGCCCACTAGTATAACAAAGGTGTATTTTGAAATGAAAGTGACACTTTGATACTCAGTCCATGTTAGTGATTCACTCTATTTAGGCCTAAATAGCCAAAATATGGGACCTTTAAATGCTTCCCGATGGTAGCCAGTGGAGTAATGCCAGGGTTTACTGCATTTAAACAAGTCAAGGCACACTAAATGGTATATTTTAGAGATGTAACATTATCTATAAGTCACGGTTTGGTTTTATCATAGCATTATTCTCCTAATACCATAATTATTGCAATATTGTTGGAAAGAGCTATTGGAATAAGACTCACATTAGTGTAAGAATGTTCGTGGTAAAGGTGGGGCAACGAGGAGAAAACTGGGACAACTGAAAAACCTTTTTCTTTCTTCGCAACACGCTCTTGGAGCTTTCTGGTGGGCGCCGCCACCTGCTAGGATGCAGGTATGCGAATAAGAGGTCCACTGGCACGCGCTCTCTCATAACAGCTTTTGGTCACATAGCCCAGTCAGCCAATTAGTAGTTTTAAGTGTCCCATTGGATGAAGTTTCTACAGTAAACAAGGAAGTAGAGTACACTAGCAGCCTGAATAAGAAGTGTGGCTGTGTATAGCTTGCTAAAATTTAATTTTAACCACAAACGCTCAATATTTTATACTAAGAAAAGACAACAATGATGTCGAGGCACTTTTAATTTATCAATATTGTTGGATCCCTAAAATTTTACATTAATTTTGATCAATATTTAATTTCATGCTTATCACTGCCCAATGTTGACACTCATGTAATGGCTCAACTGTCGTCCACTCATGAACACTGGTGGCCCAACCCCACACAGTGCTCAATAGTGAGGTTTTTTTTCTCCTTTGCTATGGGTGCGGCAGGCTTAAGTAGCACATCATACTGTTGTTAGCATTTCTGTCTTTTGAAAATGACTAAATTTTGTGTTATTTTACTGACAGCCTGTTAATGGACATGGTTAGTTGAGATTTATCAGTAAATTTAAATTAATTACCTTTCCTGAGAGAGATAGCGCAAGCCACCAGAGAGTAGCTTGTATTTAACAGGATGACCTGGTCCTTTTTCAGCTGGAAAGCTGGCTGGAAAGTGGGAAAGGGGTACACCACCTGATACCTGCTGTTGAGGACGTAGCCGTGCTCTAGACATTCACCGCTTCCTACAGAGAGCCACGTTACAATTAGGAAACGAGCTCCCGAGCAGAGTGGATTGAATTTGAGTGTGGGTTTACCATTGAGCATGGATGTGGTCGAGCGAAGTGTGGAGCACTCAAGGCAAGGCTGAGGGGGAGGCATTGAAACAATGGTGATGTAGATGTCTCTGTAGTTCTCAGCGCTCATCAAGTTCATTAGGAGAGAGCTGACAGGTTGAGCCACAGAGGCAAACATGATTAGTGTATAATGGTAGAATAATCTAAAGCAGCCGTAGGAGTCTGCTGAGTGAAGCGAATGGGGGCTTACTTAAAACCAAAGATGACAATTTTAGACTGGTCATTTGGCCACCCACACACCGTGAGGTAAAGGTCATTGTAGATTTCTTCGCCTGCAAACAGTCGCACATATTGGACCTAGAATCACAATATATACAATAGAAAAAAGTGTGAGCGGTTTCACTTTTAATTCTAATGTGACAGAAACCTTATGGAACTTCTTCGTTCAGTACTGTGCAAAAGTCTTGAATATCGCATATTTTGGCTATTTAGACCTTCAAAGAGTGAGTGTCAATTGCCTTTCAAAAAAACAACTTGGTTTTGACATACTAGTGTCCACAAAAGGCTCCTATGTACTGTTTGACCCAGGTTTGTATCTCTTTTGTCCATTGTTGGCTAAGACCACTCCCTTTCTTTTGATTGGTTGCCTCAGTGTAGAAGATCCACGTGCGAGAGCGCGTACTTGTTATATTGACAAGTTCTAGCTCAGGAGCGGAGAGGTAAGCGGAGATCTTTAGTGAAGAAGATAACCTTGAGAGATTCAGATGACCTGATTTCAGGCCTTTTGACAGAAAAACGGCTGGCCTGCAGGAATGCGTGGACAATTTTCCCATTTCAAATGTTTACTGAGGCACAACAAAGCCAATAAACAGATTCACAATACTAGAAAAAGTTGGTTTGGTAAAATACACCCCCTTTAAGGGTACCATTAGCTTTGTTTTAATTAGCCTTTTGACAGCAATGTGAATGTATGCATTGCGTACTGCAGGCTACAATTTGTGTTAAATGGAATTTGAATTTGTTGACAGTGACTTTGAGCTTGAAATAATGACGTGGAAGTTCCAAAATGGTAAATGATCTGCATTTATATAGCACTTTATCTACACCATCAAGATTGTGATACATGGATGAGAATGACCAATTTGGAAAAACACTGAAAATGTCTGTCGGTGGGGGGGGGGGTGATTTTCCTATTTTATATTTTTTGCTCCTATTGGAACAGAGTGCACAGCACTTTGCCGGAATGACCACCTTTTGTATGTGTTCGGTTAGACATGTTGATACCGTTTTCAGTCCTATCTGCACGGTTACACTTTTTTCAAGCCATGCCCGTCTGAAACAGTTTTTGATTCCAGCATCCTTCTCAATTGCCCTCGCTCTATCTTCATCCTTTTTTTCTAACACTTTCGCCATCGTAAAACTTTGAACACACCGTCGCTCAGTTGGCACTATCTAAGTCCCACGCGCCATTACTTGGCTAACTAACAAGGTACACTGCGATTTCTGAGAACCGAGAACACATGGACATAGCAATGGTGAAACTCGATTAACCACTAACATGATTGGATCGTTATACTGTTGTACAATCGAGTAATCTGGCGCAAACAAGTTTTAATGTTTATGTCGCAAAATGCAAAATATTTACACTACCGAGCAAGTGAGAACGGCATATGATAGTCGTGCTTGTGCTAGCACTAAGCTGAACTTGCAGCTCGGAGCCCACCACCGAGAGGCAGGCGCACGATACTTTTTCTCAACGGATTTCCGCTTATCTCGAGAATGGTCATTTTGGTCTGAAAAAGTCGGGAATCCACCGATCGGCGGAAAATCCTCATCCCTGATGATATCCACGTACAAGAATTGTTGTACCGGTACCTGTTTCAGCCGACTGTGAAGATTAAACTCCCACCAATAGAGGTGGTACGTATAGAAAGAGAAATCGTCATCTTCTCCACAGTCCCTGGTGTAGGACAGAACGTAGCGGCCACACTTGGTGAAGCCAAGAAAGATATGCCTGCAACCAAACGGGTCATGGATGCATCACCGTACCACTGGCTTGTGTTGATCAACATATTTGTTCAGTGTAAAATAAACGCCACAAATGGCAACGAGGGGGTTAGTAAAATAAACACTTACCCTGCTCTCAAGTACTCCTCACTGACAATGTTCTTTAATGGGACACACACTCGAGGAGGGAGCTTCCTGAACAAGTGCTGAGAGAACTGTCCTGAAAGCTGCAGAATGTATCATGTAAAACGAAAACGGACGTTAGACAGGGTCTTCATTGACCGGGTGAATAGCGACACGATGCAAAGCAATGCGTAAAAGGTCTCCAGCAATACCTTGATGAGGCAAGCAAACGTTAGTTAGTTGGTGTGCTGCCTTTGCAAACAACTTTGCTTTGAACTCTCACAATAAGCAGCTAAAAGCTGAACAGATTTTTCGTCGCCTTGCACTTGAGATACAGTCGAATCTAACCGAATTTAGACGTTCCATTATAAATTGGTAAGGGTACACGTACCACCTAATACCACCAAATATTTGTACAAAACAGCAAAATTGAACCCACAAGTGAAATAAGAAGAACGGTGCTGCTAGCTGGGAATGATTATGTCTTCTGGTGACTCGCGTTCGTTAGCCAGTGAGCTAGGTCGCCGCTCCAAGTTAGCTTCAGACGCTACTGAAAACAAGGAGGCTCGCCTCAGACTTCAAACCTTGGTGTCGTTGCCAGTAAAGTGCTTGGTAAATAAAAGAGCATACCTTCCCCCTAACGAGAAGCTTCACGATATGATCTTTGTGTCTTCCTTGTGTTTTGTGTTTACTATCATTCTTTTCTGATTTCGAGCTGGGCGCCATCTCTGACAGAACTGTTGCCCGTGTTGAGCCCCAGACCCCCCCTGATTGGTCCAAACGGAATCAGTTACTGGGTCGCCTTATTAGGATTCCCACGTAGTTTCTAGGCAGGACGCGCCCAACTGTAGCATGATTGGCTCCTGCGTCGTCGATGACCGTCCCAAACATGGATATTTGTACGAAATAAAAGCAGATTGTCATGGTAAAATCTAGGATTAGGGTTGGTCTTGACATTTTATTTTAACGGCAATACATCTGGCGAATAGAATATGAGGACATTTATTAAAATAATAAATAAAGAAACAATAATAATAATAATAAATAGTGATAATAAATTAATTCTCTGCCCAAAACTTTAATATGTAGTGTGAAATTGCCAAATTTATTGGCAACATTAAGCATTGATATGTATTAATTGCTTCAGTGTTGCATTTGCATCTCTTCTGGTGTGCCACCTGTTGGTCAGTATCAAATACACACATTTATGTTTACGTTATTTTGAATCCGGATACAAACAAAATGCTTATGCAGCCTACAACAATAAAAAAAATGTTTTCACAGGCAGTCAAAAAGAGGTTGGCAATATTGGAAATTAGTTTATGAACATTAAAATCAACAATTTTTCCATACTTAATATTACCAGTTTTGCAGAAGCAGAAGGTTATTCCGTCACCTTCGGTTAAGGACACTGAAGTCGGCCAGAGATTGTATCTGTACAATGTCGATGTCTTCTTCTCGTGCTGCCCTGTGGTCTTGATGCCTCATGGTGTCCCTTATCTCGGTAAGCCGCATCAGCACTTTTTTCTGGAACCCTGAACAACAACAACACACACGATCCAACAACACAAATATGACAAAAAGGTCTAAATATGACTTACAGTATCTATATTCAAAGACATTTTGCCTACTGGCTTCTGACATGGGCCAACTCTCTTTGGAGGAATGCGAGAGGCTCAGGGTTAGTGGTGGATGGCTCGGGGTTGTCACCAGATCAACGGGGAGAAGTTCCTTATGGGTTCTTTGCGGTGACCGTGAACCACAGTGGAACACACTGCCTAAAACAGAATATCATAGTAATCCCTCTCTACTTTGTGAATCACCTATCGCGGATTCAGTGCATTGCGAAATTAAAAATGAAATAAAATTTAAAAAAAAAACCCGCTAGCATACATTCGCACAGTACTGTAGCAGGAAGCGAGTTTTCTTTTCCTAAGACGATCAGGGGAAAACCGCGCCCCCAAGCCATTTGATTGGTCCCTGCAACGCCTTCTTCTTTTCTTGGCTGCTTCTGCCTATTTAGCACGAGTGCACTACACGCGACACCATCGGTCACCGAGGGAAATGCATCCTCGATGGACGCTTAACACCTGCTGACACTGTGAAACAAGGGGAATAGGTACAAGTTGTAGGTAGTATTTCGCGCCATTAGGACACACAGTCATTATTCACAGCAACATCATGCCGCGGTGTTTACACTGCAAGCAGCCAGAAAGTGGGAACACCAATTGTCAACTTTTGGAGGAATGGACTACACTTAATGCTCTCATAATATTAACGTTCAAATAGATACATTTACATTGTGATAGCTAATTAACTGCAAGCACTTTGCTATGCATAAGGCCATTTGCAAAAATGCATGTTTTCTTCAGAAACCAAATATGGTTTCCTTGCAGGATTCAGGGATTATTGTGCCATGATTGAAGTGTGTTAAATAGAAACTATGATTTAATTGTGTTTGATGGGCAGTGGTAGTATAGCACCTTGCATGACAGCAAACACAACTCAAAGTACAGCAGCATTCATGCGTTTAGGGCTGGGATAATCATATCCATTGTTTTGGAATAGCGAGGATAATTAAAATACAAAATTAGGGCAGCACAGGGGAAGAATTTAGCAAATTATGGTAAAAAAGAATAGTCAAAAACAAAAGGGTTCATCTCAATACTTAAGCTACCCTTTTTGGGCAATGAAAAAGGTGAAATGTTTGCTATAAATCTTCACATGGTTTTCACACTGTTTATGATATATTGGCCCAATGCTACACACGCACGCACGCGCACACACACACACACACACACACCACACACCACACACACACACACACACACTCTAGAGCAGTGATGTTTTCGAGCTGTTGATGAACAACAAGACTTTCAACTCCCTCCAAAGATTTTCTCTGTGGTTGAGATCTGGAGACTGGCTAGGCCACTCCAGGACCTTGAAATGCGTCCTCTAAAGCTACTTCATCATTGCCTGGGTGGTGAGTTTGGGATCATTGCCATGGTGAAAGATCTTGCCAGGTTTCATCTTCAATGCCCTTGCTGATGTTGGTGTTTCTTGCTCAAAATCTAACGATACATGGCCCCATTGATTCTTCCCTTTACATGGATCAGTCATCCTGCCCCCTGTGCAGAAAAATATCCCCAAGGCATGATGGCTCCACCCCCATGCTTCACAGTAGGTAGGGTGTTCTTTGGATGAAAATCAGTATTCTTTTTCGTACAAACACACAGCCGAGCTTTCACTCAAAAAAATCTATTTTGGTTTCATCATTTTATATGATATTCTCCCAATCCTCTTCCGAACCAACCGAATGCTCACCGAAAAACTTCAGACAGATCAATTCTGTGGTGGTGTGTATTTGTTGGTATAAAGGATGGAGGACTGATTAAGATCGACTTCAAATGTAAACACCCCCCCCCCATAAATAAATAAATAAATAAATAATAAATAAACAAACAGGGTGGGGACCTAGGAACTGAATCACATGACAAGTTTTAAAAGCTTAATTTTGACTATCCTGAATTAACATTGTAGATCTAGGTCTGACTACTTTTCATGCCCATACCAAATAGTTTGTATTGTCAAACAAGATCTCTAACAACATTATGACCAATTAAAATGAGATCTTTCAATTTTGCATAGTAAAAACATACAATATCTGTCACTTTTGCTGTGTAGGGGGTTTCTTATTACAAATAGCTAATAGTCAACCACCCATACAGTAAAGAAAATTAGTATTTGAACACCCTGCTATATTGCAAGTTCTCCCACTTAGAAATCATGGAGGGGTGTGAAATTTTCATCATCACTCTAAAAAGAAAAATCCAGAAGATCTCTAGATAAGACAGGTTTCTGGGCTGTAGCTGAGAAACACAGAGTTTCAACTCCCTCCAAAGATTTTCTATTGGGTTTAGGTCTGGAGACTGGCTAGGCCACACCAGATTCTTGATATGCTTCTTACGGAGCCACTCCATGGTTTTCCTGGCTGTGTGCTTCGGGTCATTGTCATGCGTGTGGAGTTGTACAATTTTGTCTCTGGTGTCTTCGGGCAACTCTTTGGTCTTGGCCATCTTACAAGTTTGAGTCTTACTGGGTGTATGGGGTGGACAGGTGTCTTTATGCAGCAAACAACCTCACACAGGTGCATCTGATTCACAATAATACATGGAGTGGACGTGGACTAGCAGGTCTTTGAGGGTCAGCATTCTAGCTGAGAGACAGTTGTTCAAATACGTATTTGCAGCTGTATCACACAAACATAAAAAAAATAAAAATTAAAAAAAGAAATCATACATTGTGATTTCTGGATTTTTCTTTTTAGATTATCTCTCTCACAGTGGACATGCAACTAAAATGAAAATTTCAGACCCCTCCATGATTTCTAAGTGGGAGAACTTGCACTCTAGCAAGGTGTTCAAATACTTGTTTTCTTCATTGTATACATTTGCATGGTTTCACTGTTACAACTCGCCCCCTGAGGGCAATATCGAACAGATAGTTTGTGATGAAAACAGATTTAACACCCTCTAATCTAAATAGAGCTGCTTAGTTATGCAAAATTCATTAATTCATCTTAACCTGAAGATGTAGATCTGAATGTTTTATTTTTAAGTATTTAAAAACAAGCTGTAAAAAAAATACAATGAGTCTATTAGAACAAAAAAAAAAAAAAAAAACATCCATTGATCAACTTGTAAATGTAGCAAGACAGCTACACCTGCACATGCAACCAGCCAACATGAGCTAGTGCCATTTTACAGCAACCCTACACACACACACACACCTGAGAAGCACAGACAGGCGCACATGTACGTACACACACACACACACACACACACACACACACACACACACACACACACACACACACACACACCTTCTGAAAGAAAAATACAGTGAATAAAATTAAGAATAGGGTAAATTACAACTGAGATTTCAGACAGACATTTTTTAAATGAGATTTAAAAGTACCAATTTGTTTTTTAATCCAAACATGAATTCAAAATAAAACAGGTTACTGCAAAGTGAAACTACTTAACCTGATTGTGATTGTTGTTGAGCTTCTGCAGTAAACATACCCTTAATTCAGAGCACAGATTGAAAACAGAGATGACAAAAGGTGGGTGAAATAAGGAGCAAACAAAATCTTAAATTTCTTCTTTCTTAAGTTAATTAGTGCGTTGTTTCAATGGATGAGCAAAACCTTTTCCCTTATTCCATTGGGGTGGGGGATGGTGGGGGAACAAGTCAGTCAACTAGCAAATGTGATTTTAAAATAGGAGATGGTGCAGTCATGGCCTTGGATTTTTGAAGCCAAAAACAGAAATCTCTATCAGCAGAAGTCCCAAGGATGAAAAAAAAAAAAATCCAAATGGACAAGACTTCATTACTGCGCCTGGAAAGAGAAATAGATTAGAAATTTGTGATATGAAAGTATTGGAGTGCTCTATCAAACATACTAAATTACAAAATTATCGCAATCCCGTGTTTATTGCAGGGTTTAAGTTCCAAAAATCTCCCCGCCACAGATGAAACCCGCAAAGTAGCAACAAATCATTTCCTGTATTATTTATATAAATGTTTTTCATACAATTTCATTCAATTCATTGTCAATATACCTTAGAGAGTTGTTATTCTATTTGTCCATGCAAGGTCACCATCCACACACACACTACACAAGCAAAGGCCTTTAAAAGGCATGTGTGCTCTGCTGGAGTCAACCAATGCCGAGCTGCAAAAGAGGCAATTAGCTGGCTAAACTCATCACAGTGACTGTCTTGCCATTGTGGCCAACACGAACCATCATGGAGCCTGCTGTTGCTTCACAGAATTATTTGTGCTACTCGTTTTTATTGCAGGTAATAGAAAAAGCCTAACGCTGTTTAATTGCGCTTCATGTTCTGTGTGTGAGCACGAGATATTTTGAACGCTAGGCTAGGTTGGTATTTATTAATTTATTTTGGGAATATATCACTCTGACTTGTTAATTTTCATTCACGTACACTGCATTACTAAGCAACTTTGAGAGTTTGAAAGTTGAAATTGCTTGGTAAGGTTTCCCTCTCTCTTTTTTCCCCACTCTCCAAAGTAAAAGAGCCCTGGTTCCACATAGTCAAACAACCAGTAACACTACCTGTACCGAAGATCTGCATTAGTGGAAATGCACTACACTGAAAAAATAAATAAATCCATAAGTGAGCCACGATATAACGAGATGACTGCACTACATCACTTCAATTAAAACTCCTTCCATCAATCAAAAAAGCATTTTCTGTATAATATTTGAGGTACTTTTATACGGTTTGCAAGATCTTTTGGGTTGTAAATGCCCAGAAACCCCCCCCCTCCCGCAAAGCTATTATATAGTTGGCATTTTCTCCCTGTCACTCGATACCACTGGATTCTTCATAAATATGAGACAAGAGATTTGATCTGAAGGCTAATTTTCAATGTAAATACTAAAAACAGCTTTTACATGTTGGAAAATAGTTATACAAATGTCATTGTATAGAATTGGGTTAAGTCAAGTCAAGGTTGTTTATAATTAGCATCAACGGGAACAAGTCAACATTTTATCTGCACCAAATCAAGAATCCTATCACTTTCATACCGAATCAAATTGTATTGACTAGTTCTGCCCTTAAATGTATCATTTTTTAATTTAATTGCTAACTATCAAGATACGCATTACATGGGCCTCCTGCCAGATTCCCAACCCTAGTTCTGATCGAAAGGGACCTTAAAGACCCCCCCACCATTTGAGCATTCTTAGGAGTCCCAGAAGATACCTGCTGTCCCTGCTGTGGCGGAGCTGCTTGTCCAGGGGCCTGCCCTCCCTGCCCATAGTAGGCAGCTTGCTGCCTATAATACTCTGCCCAGGCTGCACTGTAGTCTGGCTGGCCTCCAGATGCTGCTCCTCCTGCAGGTGCCGACGCAGCTCCTGGAGCAGCGACTGGCGCTCCTGTAGGCTGAACTGAAAAAAAGAAAAAAATGACCAAATGCAAATAATTGCAAAATTTCATTTGGGAAAACTACCATTGTCTTCTTGATGCAAGGTGACAATTAGACATGTTACTAATAGTTCCTTCATACACTTACCCATCCCCATCTTCTTATAGTACTCCTCCCAAGCCTTCGTGTAGTCTGGCTGACCCCCAGCAGTCTGTGCTGCTTGGTTCTGATCCCCCGCTGCTCCAGGATCTGCTGGGGTTTGTGCTGCCATAGACCCCCCTGGCTGCTGACCGTAGTACTGTGCATAGTAGGCTGCCCATGCTGCATTCGGGTCTGCTGCTGCCTTATCTGAAAGCAGGAGAGATTGGATGATCAGTTCAGTAAATTGTGAAGGATACATTTTTTGGTAACCAGACCAGGTCAGGTGCCCCAAACGTTTTGCATCGCAGACCAGATCCACACTAGTGATTCCAAAAGTGATTATTTTGACAGTCGATTAGTCTCTGATTATTCAGTCAACTAATCAGCTCTCAGACACACACACACACACACACACACACACACACACACACACACACACACACACACACACACACACACACACACACACACAGAAAGGATCCGTAAGAATGATTGACAGCTCCCTTTTGACCAATCAGTGTCATTTTCTGAACTCCACCCATGCTATCCACATCTGGGATCTTGTACCCACAAACAAAGAGAGCACTTGCTTACTTTAAGCCTCTGAATTGTGATTGTATAGTCCTGTTTGTATCCGATCCGGAAATAATGTCCTTCGATTTGGTTGGGGAAAGTTTACTGGAGACGAGCGCTATCCAGAGAGATTAATGGGAGAATATCTGTTGCTCTTTCCCACCCCAAAGCCTAATTTAGATAAATGGAAAGGGTGGATTAAGGCTCGTGGCCGACCTCACGACCATCTGAATGTACATATTATTTTTGGGCTGATCAGAAAGTTTAAAATGGTACTGGCATTGCTTCTAAGGTTGGCACAACCCATTATTAGGTTCAGGGGGCAATTTGAAAACTGCATTTTGTATTTCCTTGGGTTGCCTGTGTTTCTGATATACAAAAGAAAAAAAACAAATCAGAAAGGGGGCAAATAGCTACATGACTGGCGATGACTTCATCAGAAATGGAATCACCCACTATGTGCTTCCTTTTTAGATATTCGTCTCGCTGTCGTCCTGCTATAAAAGGCACATTCTTTCTTGCAAGATTTCCATCAATAAATCAAACTTTAGCAGTCTTTGTCATTCAATTAGTGGAAAGTCTGTCTTATGAAGCACTATATGAATTGAATGTGTAATGAAAAAAATGCTTCATACCATTAGAGAAAGTGAATGATGTGTATATATATTTAAATACATTTTAAGTATGTGCTGGTTTTCATGTGCTTCACTGACTCAACTTTAGCCATTAGCTTGAAGAAACTGCTGCTGGTGAAAGCTATCCCGTGAGGATGACTTGCGGTTAATAATCACTCAAGTACATTCTCGTCGTAGTATGTTGTTCCTTGAGCAAAGGACTCATTGTAGTAGTACATCGCTCACAAACGAAGAAACTCAACAAAAACGGTTCATTTGTGTATCACGCATCAGAAACGATAAGTTCAGCGAGGAACACATTATTTCTTCACTTTCTCAGTACACCACTTCACTGCACGAATCATTTTGGGTACTCACTTGGGTCATGTTGCCCTGGGGTCTGCCATTGCTGGTAGCTATTCCCCCAACTCTGAGCACAGTACTGGGGACCACCTGGTGCACCACCACTGTAAAGACAGATACAAAAACTCAAGTGGTTTAACTCATCAAATTGTTTAATCCAGGGCTAAAAAATTAAAACAATTCCAAATGTCAAAGATTTACATACTGGGGTGAACCACCAGGAGGTCCAGCGTTATAAGGGTTAGGGTTATAGGGGTTGATGGAACCACCAGGGCCTCCCGGACCTGGACCGCCACCCACAGGACACAATGGGGCCTGGATAAGCACTTTATCAGTAAATTGTTGGACGTGAGCCCATCAAGCAATTGGCAAGCCGAAGAACCCTTTAATGTACCTCTATCTTTTCTTCTATAAGTTGCTTTGCATAGTCTATTTGTTGCGGGGAACCTCTGATTATGAACATTTTGAAATTTGGGTCCCCATCTGGTAGCGGCTGACGTGACATCTCAACAAACGCACCAGTTTGCTGGTTAATGGCTTTGACATTTTCTCCTCCTCTGCCAATAACAAGTCCACATTTGTGAGCAGGAACAGAGAAAGTCATCTCTCCCCCCGGAGGACCCCAGTTGCCCTGGCCTCTACCCCGTCCCCGTCCTCCAGGTGGCATCCCTGGACCAGGAGGACCCTGTGGAACAAAAACTATAAGTAAAACTGCAGAGGACTAAACATCAGATTCAAAAAGAGATTTCCCTGATAGCACTTCTTTTGAGTGGCATCATTCAAAAAGTATTTACATTTGAGTACTTGCAATAGCCAGTACAGATACTTGATAATACCATTTCTTTCAAATTTGATGATTGTTTTATTTTAGCCAAATATTAGTCACAAACTTTTGTTGAACATGGCATAAGTTTCACCCAAAAAACAAATAAACAAAAACATTGGAGTAACAACTTGTCATGACTGACATTTTAACATTCAATGCCCCCCCAGTCTAGTCTGGCTACATTAAGTTAAATGTACACTGGAACATAAGGGAATTTAAAGGTCTCTGTTTCAACACTGATGGGGTTATTTAAAAGAGTATATAGAAGAGGGACAGAAGCAAAAAATCTATTGGCTATAAAGTAGGAATGCAGATTCAATGCTACCTCTGTCAACTACAAAAAGGAGTAAAAAAATGTGCAAGATTGATACCTGAGAATACAACAATTTACAAAGTGAAACTGTGACAGGACACCTGATACTTGAAGTAAAGCACGCTTGCCCACAGGCAAGTCCTCCTTTGCCACGGTTTTGTGGAAGGAGTGCAGCTGGCTTGGCCAAAGCTGAGCAACATGGAGCAGATGACGGGGCTGGAGAGACTGTGCTTACTGGACAACGCGATGCAAACACTCACAGGACAGCTGCCACCAGAGCAGAGTAGAACACAAAGAACAAATAAACTTGCCTAAAACTGTTATCTGCATTTATCTTAAAAGTACTGTGTATCTCCAAACAAGTGAAGTGGATGCTACCTGAAAGTTTTATGACAGGCTGGTGATATCAGTGTAATTACATTTTTACAGAGTACACTAAGAGCATCAGCATTGATACTGGTTTAAGTAGAGTCTTGGGGGAGCGGGGGAAAAAAAAGAAAGAAAAAAAAAAAAGAGGTTCCCTCAGCTTACTGCAAACTTACCCCCTCACCCATATCATCTCTGGTACGGATACTTCGTAGCAAGTCTGTGATGATGGAGGCAGCATGTTGACACTGATCAGGAGGACCAGTAATGTGAGCTATTTTTTCAGGACCGGTGCCATCATCTAAAAGGTGAGTGTGTAACTTTTAGTAAAATAAATAAAAGTGCTGAATGTGTACTTTAAAAAGCAAACATTGAGAGAGCAGGAAAAAAGGCAAACTTTGGAAGGAAAACTAAGTATACAAAATTTTACATGGACGTGTGCAACACATCACCTGGTTTAAACTGTATCTTCACTCCAGCATCACTCTGTATCTTTTTAATCATCTCTCCACTTCGTCCAATTATGACCCCCACTGCATGGCGAGGAACACCAATCTGAAAAAATTTCAAGATCAATTTTAGGGTTTCCTGTGAATAAATTAGTCAAATGTTTCTTGCGCAAAATGATTAAAATGTAACCACTGTGTTACAATAAGACAAAAATATAACAGTAAAAGAAATAATACAAGTGCGTTGAGGAACAGAATCTTTCCATTAGTTTTTTTCCCCCCGATATAATTAGCTTCATTTAAGAAGTTTATCCAAATCTCAAGTCAAATCACACTTACATCAATGCCACCACCTCCCATTCTTGAGCCATATTCATTCCTGTCACCAAAACCAGTCTGCTCCCGATCTCGTAGAATCTCATTGACCATCTCCTTAGCTTGCTGCACAACAGCAACAAACCAAGTTAACGACTTGCAAAAACTCAAGAAAGCAAGCATGTTTCTATGATCTTGTAGCACTTTGAAGTACCTGCACTTTGAATGGGTCTCCAATGATGCGTAGTGGTTTATCTACGTTTGGCGGCTGGGATGCATCTTGAATAAGTATCATTTTAACTCCAGCTCGTTCCTTCAAAGTTGCAAAAGAATGTTAGAAACGCAGCTGAATAATTGAGTGGAACCTATAAATTTGAATTCCTCTAATTTCACAATATGTAAATTTGCAAAAAGCTTCCCATGTGTCTGTAAAATGAAACAAATACTGCATGACGCCAGAAAATTAAACCCTTAAGAATCCGTATTTTTTAAAAAAAAAAAACTCAGTCACAGACCAGATCTTTGTGCTGTTCAGAAGCCATTGTATTTTTAACTGTGTATATGACTGCTCTGTACAGTTTGTCAAGACAGATCACATTTAGTAATAGTTTTATGTTCAGTTTGCTACAATTTTCTATTTAAAACAGAACGTGTCCACAGTCTGTCTCAAAATCTTTAACGATGCAGATGCACAAGGATTAAAATTATGACTGAATATCTGAGAGACTAAATATTTCAATACCAGTCCAGCAAGAGATGATGTCATGATAATCCAGTAGGTAGCCTTGAGTAGGTCCAGGGAAAAGAGTTCATTAATGCTAATATCTAGAAGATCTTGCCACAGAGCGAATGGCGAGCTGCTATACATTTGGTCACTTGTGAAAATTGTGCATTTTATTATTTTTACAATGGTTAACTTAATTTACACTTGTGTCATATATAATAAATGTATCACTGGGTCAGGTAGAATTTTTGTATCTATAAAGGCATCCTGTTTCAGGAAACCAAAAATGTTTGAGCCACTTACAAACATTACTTTGTCAAAGAGTAAGCCATTTTCTATCCTTTTGTCAATCTGTAAAACATAACAGTAGCAACGTGACAGTATATCCCAAATAATACGGTCTGTCAAAATGCTATGATTAGTTGTAATGGCCACTTCAACCAGCAAGAACTCTCAAAATCAGATGATGGATTCTGTAGAATTGAAGATCCTAGATATTTTGGCTACTGAGACCTCCATAGAGTCCTGAGGACCAGGCTTTAAATCCCAGCCATCTGTGTGCACTGCTAACGCTCGCCGAGCAGATAAACGAGATTGAGAAAAAACATCCAGAATCGCTGCTCATTATCTGAGAAGATTTTAACACAGCTAAATTTAACCACGAACTCCCTAAACAGAAGCAACACGTTAAATGTGGAACGAGGGCAATTAACACTCTAGATCAGCAGTCGGCAACCCGCGGCTCCGGTGCCTCATGCGGCTCTTTCATCCTTATAATGCGGCTCTGATTGGCTTGGGAAAATAAATTACTAACATTTTTTTTTTGTATTTAATTGAAGTGCGTTTTATTTGTGTTAGTTTTTATATTATTTTAGTTCTAAATTTGAAGATTGTGATCTTGAAATATTAAAATATTAATTAAATTATTTGATATTATTTTTTCGTCGCTCAAAATAGACGTCACACTGCGGAAGCGGGTATACCCGCTGAAACGCCGTCTATTTTGAGCGACTTTCAAGCCCGGCAAAGCCAATGGAGAAACATGCTGCGGTAAAGTAGTAGAAGTTTTTTTTTTTTTTCTTCATTTTAGATGTGCGGCTCCCAGTGTTTTCTTTTCCGTGGAAACCGGGTTCAAATGGCTCTTTCGGTGTCAAAGGTTGCCGACCGCTGCTCTAGATCATCGTTATACATCCATCAAAAATTCAAATTGTGCAATTCCTCGCACACCCGTTGGCTCCTCTGATCACTACTTGCTGTACTTAATATCTACATACAGGCAAGCACTTAAATGTGCAAAGCCTTTAGTAAAATCTGTTAAAAAGTGGACCAACGAGGCCAAATTAAAACTTCAAAGCTGCTTTGACTGTACAGACTGCAGTGTCTTTGAAAATTCAGTGCACAGCCTAGGTGAATACATGGATATTGTAACCGCATGTGTCAGTTTCTGTGAAGGTTGTGTGTACCAACAAAATCCTTTTGCACATTCAGTAAACACAAGCCATGGTTTTCAGCCAGACTTAGGCAACTCCACCAGGCTAAAGAGATTGCATATCGCAGTGGGGACAGGGCCCACTACAATCGCACTAGAAATCAGCTGACTAAAACCACCCCAAGAGCGTCACAGGTCCCCAACTAGACACACTGCAGTTTGCCTATGGAGCTCACAGGTCTGCGGATGATGCCATCAACATGGGTCTGCATTTCATCCTTAAACATCTTGACAGCGAGGCTACCTATGCGAGGATCCTGTTCGTGGACTTCAGCTCTGCGTTCAAAACCATCATCCCTTAACTCCTATCCTCCAAACCTCTCCAGCTCAGCATCTCGTCTGCCATCTCCCGGTGGATTTACAACTTCCCGACGGGCAGGACACAGCAGGTGAGGCTGGGTGACATCATCTCATCCATGCGCTCTATCAGCACAGGGTAAATCCCAAGGTTGTATCCTCTCCCCTCTGTTCTTCTTGCTCTACACGAACGATTGCACTTCATTGCACCTGAGTGTCAAACTCCTGAAGTTCGCAGATGACAGCACCGTCATCAAAGACGGCAACGAGTCTGCGTATCAACAGGAAGTGGTGAGACTGTAGCTTTGGTGTGGTTAACACAACCTGGCGTTGAACACTCTAAAGACTGTGGAGATGATTGTGGACTTCAGGAGGCATCCTTCACCACAGCTGCCCCTGACGCTGTCCAACTGTCTTGTGTCAACCGTCAAGACCTTCAAGTTCTTGGAAATTATAGTCTCAGATTACCTTAAGTGGGGGACGAACATCAACTCCATCCTGAAAAAAGCCCAGCAAAGGATGTACTTCTTGCGGCTTCTGAGAAAGCACGGCCTGTCACAAGAGCTGCTGAGACAGTTCTACACAGCGGTCATCCAATCAGCACTGTGTACCTCCATCAAAGTCACAACCGCTGAACTGATTGTCGGCACCACGCTACCCACTATAGAGGACTTCCACGCAACGCGAACTACGTCCAGAGCAGGCAGGATCCTTTCGGACCCTCCACATCCTGGCCACCAGCTCTTCCAGCTCCTTCCGTTGGGAAAACACTACTGATCAATGAAAGTCAAAAGTAGCAGATATTCGAACAGTTTCTTCCCCTCTGGCAATTAAGTCATTAAAGTCTTGATCAGCGAACCTATTTTTCTGCCTTGTGCCATGTTAGGACAGTTGATCACATCCTGCTGGTCCAATTAGTATTTTATTATATATATATATATATATATATATATATATATATTTTTTTTTTTTTGGTAGACGGCACGATTCATCACTTTAAACTGCTACATTTGCAGAACTGACATTGTTACCACACTTATCTATACAGATTTTAGATCTTGCATGTCTTATATGGAATGGTTCCTATAAAGAGAAATGTCTCTTGTTCTTTGTTTTTGTTGCTACATTGTTCCTTGTTCTTTGTTCTGAATGTCGTACCAGGGCAGCATCGCCGACTGCCAGAGAAAAATTCCCTGTGTTTTTACACACTTGGCCATTGGAGCCAATTCTCATTTGCAGGTTCTCTCATGCCTGCCTCCAGTTTCTCTGAGTACTCTGGTTTCCTCCCATATCTCAAAAACATGCGAGGTAGGTTGACTGAAGACTAAAGTGCTCATCGGTGTGAATGTAAGTTTTAATGGTTGAGGTCTCTTGGGATTAGCTGACAATGAGTTCAGGGTATCCCCTGCTTCTCACCTAAAAATAGCTGGGCTAGACTAGGAGAGCCTAGTGAGGATAAGCAGTACAGAAAATGGATGGATGTACCCCGTTAGAATTTCAATTAATTTTAATCCATATTTATAATGCAGCTCATCATTTAAGGTCTGTGTTTCAAAATGTAACTTCCACATCAACCTTCTTGGTCTCAGTTGTGTTCCTGCCACTTGTCATAGTGCTAGTAGACCCACGTTAGGTGAAGAAATTAAGAAATTAAAATTGGACAGTTTTGGGTTCGATGGCAGCAACATGCTTATGTTGGACCTTGGAAGTTCCAAAACATGTTCAAGAGAATTTGTAATATTCCCCACACTTCTTCAAACGAGTTCAATGCTTTCTGGCCATTTTACAAACCTGTAGCTGCTTAATGGTCTCTCCTCCTTTGCCTATAATAAGGCCAGCCTTGCCTGCAGGGATGACCATCTCCTGCATGGAACCTGTTTGTCCGTTGGGGGAATCGTGTCCCCTTGATATTATTTCATCTATGAGCGCCTTCGCTTTCCTGAAAAAAAATGAAGCGTACATGTATGACCTGATAATAAGGAAAGCTGCAAATGTTTCATGCAGAAAAATTACCTATGCTCACAAAAAGTAATTTAATTATTAATACTTGAATATTCATAACAGGGCAGTATTTGATCACATATGGGGCTTTTCCAACCAACCAGCGCAAGGGGGAAAAAAAAAAAAAAAAAAAAAGATTACTGTTGCCCCATGTGGTTTGTCTTCCCATCGCACAAATTAGTTTTGGGTAGTTTAAGCAAATAAAGCTTATGTTGCGGATTACTGACACCTAGTAGATCTTTAAAAAATAAATAGATAAAAAGGAATTTCAAACTATCAATGCCTTTAGATCCATCCATCAATATCCATACCACTTATCCTCACTTTAGAGAATATCCGCTCACATGCCTTTTATGGACTTTTTATTCACCATGTGCTATGATGTAATGTATTATTTAACTTGTTACAATATCACATTGTACAGTTTGTGTAACTCCTACTTGTGTAACAGCTCCTATATAGAGCTCGTGCATTCACGTCACCGAAGTCACATGACTGGGCATATTGACAGTCTAACATAGCATTCTTCAATGCTAAGTCGGTTGGAGATGGCACGAAAATATCTTATAGCACGACGCCCTGAGTTTTGCCCGATATCATTAAACATTTAGAAGGTGATAAACGAAGGTATGTGGAAAAATGAGACACTTGGCATAGAGGACTCATATTTGATGCCGAAGTCGATGTTTTCGCAGATAAGAAATTGGACTATTAACCAGCATCCACTTGTCTTGGACAACTGGATCTACACATGTATCTGGTGAGTAAGTCATCGAGATTTACATGGAAGAGTTTGAAAGCGTAGAAAAGTCTGGACACAATACAAATACTTCGTTGCTGGATCTGTTCTCAATCAAGAATAAATCCACAGAGTGATGGAGCCACTCAAGATTTTTTCAATACGAATAACTATGTAAGTAAATGACCCCTGGTTTTACACAAACTCGCATTCATTAATTCTGATTGAGAAAAAAAAAAAAAAAAAAAGACAGCGAGTCAACTCCTTCACACACGAAGCGTGTTGTGGCCACACGTTAAACTTTGGTAAACCTTTCAGTGACAGACTTTTTTTTTAAAGTACCACTACTGGCTTGAGGTGACTGTTAAAAAGCACACCTTTTTATATAGTGAATATAATGAAATAATGGCACCCCAGGGGTGACAATATTTTTTAGCACAACTAAATGCATGATAGTCATATAAATGTCAGTAACAGGACAAGCTTTTACATACAATACAATACAATATGGTTACACAGTACAGCCGAAGCCTGAGGTTTACATCCACTTTGCAAAAATGTTTCATTTTTGACTCACTGTCTGAAGTCAAACCAGACTATAGCTCTGCTGGTTCAGGTTAGTCAGGATCACCAAAAATTCATTTTGTTAAATCCCACAATAATGAAGTTGTTCAAGGTCAAATGTTTACATACACAAAAAGTACTATGTCTCTGAAGCACATGGGGAAGCCCAGATGATACTGGTGCGCTCTGTCATATGGAAAATTTGGTATATAGAAGGAAAACCTCAACTCTTGACTGCACATCTGCGATATTTGGATTTCTTGCTGGGGGTTGAGATCCTGATGGTCGTAGGAAAACTAGTTGGCACCACATCTCATTTTAGCTTCTGCCTCTGTATCCAATGCTTTCTTCCCAAGTCTTTCTCAAAACATGTAGTTTGGATTGCTTGTTCGGCACCCATAGCAGACCACATTTATTCACCTGTCAATTGACTTTGGCTATCCACGGTCACATATTCCACTTTCACTTGGAAAGCCCCCCAAAAAAAATGCAACTACCCGAACAATTTCTACCAACAAATCCCACACAAATCATCGTGACATCGTTAAATCATACAACATATATAAAAGGACGGGAACAAGTGGATTTGCCGTTTGCCTTGTGTTACACCACAGCGCACACAAGATTCAAAGTCTGAAAGGTGCCGGATGCAAAAAGTAGAAGAGGCATTCTGCATTCCATTTATTGATTTAAGACCAGTATATATGGTATATAATCAGTAGACTTTACAACGAACTTATCAGCCTGATCAGTATTGGCTGATATTTACGATTTTATGCTTATCAGGTGATTGTCTTTAATCTCATAATTCACCAATCTGATCAATGTTTCCACTGATCAGGTCTGCAAGACATTTACTCTGGAACGCCATCGTACACAGTATATTTGAATACAAAAGATAGATTATTTTACAATTCATTTGAGTTGAAGGTTACATTTTCCTAAAATTTCAGTGTGACAGTATTCTTCTGCTATAAATAATTTATTTTAAGGCTTTTAACACATCTTAATTGTGCCAATAATTATGGAGGCCACTCTATATGCAGTAAATGAATAGACAGACATTACATCGTCTTGTGATTGGTATTTTTTTTTTTTTTTTAAACTCACTGATTGGCCCCAAAAACCATGACCTAATAATGACTTTGAAACGGCAAATGTGGTAGTAAAGGAGTCCCAGAGTTAAAGGAATAATTTTAAAACCTTTGTCCTTTGACAGAGGACTTTGGGGACCTGATAGTTTTGACAGTGAAGACACAATCATGTGTGGAAACTATGCTTTGAGGATCAGATTACACATACACGTACTTTTGTGTGTGTGTGTTATGCGTACCCCCAAAGTAGACAAGATCCTGGAAATTCCTTCTCCCAATATAAAATGCAGTTTTTTTTATTCAATGGATGATTTTGCCTCTGATTTTAAATGAAGTATTCTGTATTTTTTCCCCAAATTATCATTCTCCTTGTTAAACCATATTTGAACACTTGTTTTTGAAATTCACATCACTACGTTTATTTACTAAATGAGTAAAGGGGTGTGCTCACGTTTCATTACCTAGGGGGAATTTGTAAGATTGGTGCAATTATTTAGGGAAAACAGGAAGAGCCAAGTGAAATATTTAATTGTACAAATTCTGCCAGGGTATAATAACTTATGAGAACAACTGTGAAAAATATCCCATCATGAGGACACGTCACATTGGAACAAAAGTGTAAGCTACACGTTTTTCATAACCTCTAAGTGACAGTGGTATATTAGAATGAAAATCTTCAGCGTACAATAAATGAAACCTGCTTGTAGATTAGAATGGCTCCCGAAAAAAAATTTTAAATATGAAGCTGAACTTACTGTATGGCCTCCGGTGGACCTGTCAAAGAAACACCTCTTTCCGAAAGACCAGCACTGTCTGGAATAATACGGAAACGTATGGAAATACAAAGAAAAAAAACAAAACAAAAAACAATAATACAGACAAATGCACAATGTTGTCAACTTGCTACTTGCGAGACTCACTGTGTGCAATTTGGACCTTGCAGCCAGAGTCCCGTTGTATTTTGTTTATGTGTTCACCTCCTCTGCCAATGACTGAAGGGAAAAAAGACATTTTGGGTTGTACATTTGTAGGAGAGAACAATAGTATACCTCTTAGATGATTTAGGAGATTAAAATTAACGGACTTACTAAGACCAACCATGCTATCAGGCACCTTACACTCCTCTGTTATTGTCATTGTGGAGGGTCTCACACTGTAGGCAGTAAGATAAGAAATTATACACTGTATATCACGAGTTCCATCACAGAGCTCCAGAAAAATAAATTCATACTTCTGTTGAGCCAGGACAGCCAATTGAGCTCCAATGGCTGCAAAAGAAGGAGAAATATTTGAGTTGCTGGAAAGTGAGCATATCCAGCAGTTATGAATCAATGTGCATATTCAACGTACACAACGAAGAATCTCTTTCATTCTGTGACGCTACTTTCTTCGCATCTGGTTCATCTAAATAAAAGCAAATGGTAAGCCACTAATAATTATAACAGGATTAGACAAAGGAAGTTTTGAGCTGATTGTCAACCTGGTTCTTCGAGGGATCGTTTTTGTGCAGTGAAGGGATAATTCTCAGCTCCTCCATTGTTGCTTGGCATGTGACCGCTCTCACCACTTATTTTAGCTGCAATCTAGGATGATGGAAAGACACTTGAAAACTCAAGAGACTTTTTCGTAGACTATAAAACAATCTGCATTTTGATGACTGTAAAGAAATATACAAACACCGATTATAATGAAGGTGGAACATGTCAGGATTTAAAACCAAGAACAATGATTGAAACTCCTTCTTCAGCCTTTCAACAATTGAGTACACTACCAACAAATATATACAATGTTCAAACTGATAAATCTTTTTGTTGTTGTTGCAAATATTCACTCATTTTTAATATGATGGCTGGAAAACATTCAAAAAAAGCTGGGCTAGTGGCATGTTTACCACTGTGTCACAACACCTTTCCTTTTAACAACACAGAAGCATTTGGGACCTGAGGACACTTATTGTTGAAACTTTGCAAATGGAAGTCTAATTCAAGCATGAAGAACAACTTCTTTTGCTCAACAGTCCAGGCTTTTTTGGCAATGTCCTTGAAACAATGATGCTAGTTTTAATGCTTTGCTGCCTAAAGAATCGACGGTCACAGGCATTTTTCAGCCTTGTCGCTTACATGCAGAGATTCCTCCTATGGACTGTAAGTGATGAAATCCTTATTTAAAATTGTGCATTGAGAAAAGAAGCCATTAATAGGATTGTGATTGACTAATGGTAATGGTGATTGACACCCGCAACACCAGTGTCAGGGTTTGGTACTCATTGCCGAAAGTAAGTCAGATTCAGTTCCGGTACCGGTTGGACTCTGCCAAGGCAGCCAGATTCTGTTCATAACTTTTACGGACAGAATTTTTTGCACAGCCGAGGTGTGTGTGTGTGTGTGTGTGTGTGTGTGTGGGTGGGGGGGGTTATTGCATCTTTGCTTTTTGCTGATTGTAGATTTCTGTAGGTGTAACCAATCTGTGATCTCCAACTCTCACTGGAACAGCTCACATCACAGTATGAAGCGGTTGAAATGAAAATCAGCACTGCCAAATTTGATACCATGTTCCTCAGTCGAAAAAGGGTGGAGCACTTTCTCCAAGTTGGGCATGAGATCCTGCCCCAAATGAGGAGCTCAAGTATCTCACGGTCATGTTCACAAGTGAGGGAACAATGGAACAGAAAACCAATAGTTCCCCCCGGGGGTAGATCCCAGGAACAACCCATGACATACAGGACTAAGTCTCCCGGCTGAGCTGGGAACACCTCGGGACCCCCCCTGGAAGAGCTGGATGAAGAGGCTGGGGAGAGGGAAGTCTGGGGTCCCAGAGAAAGCCTATGTCCCTCCGACCTGGCCTTGGATCAGCTTAAGAAAATGGAAGATTTTCAAGAAAAAAAAAATCCACCAACATTCATCAGTTTGAACATTTTTTTGTGTGTACTGCATTCAATTGAATACCAGTCGAAAAGGATTCACAAATCATTGTTCCTGTAGGTGTGTGTCATCAAGATTTCTGCCTTTTTTTTTTTTAAACCAGTGATGAAACAGGATCTTTGTGAGGTGTTATGTGTTGAGTATATCAGAGCACACAACACACAAATTGACCAAAACTCTTAAATGCCTGATTTATCCCTTTATTTCCCATCTATTAAGATTAAGAACAATACATAGGCATGTATCAGTCCTTGAAATAACTTGAACAGTCCATCTGTAATTTAGTTAATAGTTTGAGAATCCAACAACCAGGATGAATGAGAAGATTCAGTAGCTCATTTGGGAAATACTCCATACAATGGCTGTTCAGTGCATTTAGACTTGCTCCAAAATGGTATAAATGCCTGAAAATTAAGAATTACAGGATCAATTTTGACTCAAACATGATATGATTTTCTAAATCTCCCATCACCACACTCTCCAATCTATTTCCTTCAATGAACATTTTGTTTTCTGTTATAAACTTAGTTGGTCCCGGTTTTTAACTTCTCATTGGGGGGGAAAAAATAAAGAAATACATATTTTAACAGTTGCAAAAGACAAACACTGGATAATTGAGTGAACACTAGCAGTCAATGGGTATATTGAATTCAGCCGCGCTGAGAGTTGTCAGTCAGACTAACGGTTATATTCACTTCATTTAGTGCCTAAAGTAGAATAATACTGATTTAAGCTCATATGACCAAACTACGAGAGCTGGATGAAGCATAAAACGGCAACGTTAGGATTCTGGGGTTCACAACAGCTATACTCAAAAGACAATAGCCCAAATTGACTCAGTTCACAATAGTGGCAATGCCTTACAACAGGATTCCCTCGCCGCCGGTTGCATCGCACTCTAAGCTAGTTAGCCAATAGAAGCTAGCGACAAGGATAATCGAGCTAGCTGCTACCACTAAAAGCTAAACCATTCGCCATTTGCATTCTTCAGTGTATCAACACTTTTTGTTTACCTGTCTGGCTCGTTCCATGGCGTCCGCAAAACTATCTTTCTTTGTTGCAGCGGCGACGCCGTTAGTCGGCAAGGAGCCGAATTCGGACATGGTGAGCACAAGGAAGAGAACGACACAAGAGGGGTAGGCCAGGTGGCTTTGGCCGGGTAGGGCTGCGCACAAGCGGGAAGGCCAAAGCTGGTGTTGAGCGAAACAAGAACGCTAATGCGAAAGAGACCGCTTACCACGCCGGCAAAGTTCCCTGCTTAAAATAACCAATCAATGTACGATGTTCTCGACCCTCCCCGGTCCGGTTTTGTCAGGCATTTTCTCAGCTTTTCCGATGCTTTGAGATGAGATGTTAAACCCCAATAAACCCGCGCCACCTCCCGGACTGGAGTGGAACCCACAGATCCCACCAGCACTGCTGAACGAAGTTTCCCAACCTTAATTGAGTCAAGGCACATTTATGATGTTAGAAAAATCTTACGGCACAGCACGAAACATTTTTTTTTTTTTTACAAAAGTATGAATATACAAATAAAAATATTGACTCAGTTTACTTAAAAAAAGCCACAAATCATACATCAGTGGCATAGATGAACAGTTATATTTGTAAAGAAGAAATAGTTTTGTGACAAATTAAGTGGAATTGAATAATTTTCAGCAGCACCATTGTAATTGTAACTTTGAACTAATTGTGAGTCTAATTTCTGTCTTGTTTATTCCATATCAGTTAAAATGGGGTAGAAAAGTCGGTTGAATTATTTCTAGGCCATAAATATAAAACAAATGAAAAACGTTAAGCACTGCAGAGATGTGTGGATTCTCGTGCCTCGTGACTATTCCTATACGAAAGTAATTCACAGTTAATACTGTATACACTTTTTATAAAGTTCAAATAGTCATTGGGTGAAATTTCAGAATGAACCAACAATGCATTATGACTTTTACAAGGGAACTAAATTTAAACTTCTGTAAACTTGAATGAACATATCCTAGTGTTCAATGTGCAAATACTTTTTGCTTGCTCGTTTTTCTCTTAACAAGTAGCTGCACGGTAAAATACATAGCAGGCTTACGTTCCACAAATCAACCAATACACCGTATTTCAATGTCCATTTCTGTGCCTTTCTGTGACTCTTCCAGTTTCACTGTTGTAACCTGCTGATGACACCCTGTGACACTCAAAGCTCACCCACCACTTCCCTCTGGGAACATCCTCTTTGAAGCATCGCAATGGTGAGGTATCTTTGATCAATTGTTGGGTGTCATCTTGTTCTCGTGATGTCAAAATGCAAACAGCATGAGGATAAGTACTGAACCAGGAAAGGTATTGTCCCATTCATGGATCAAACAACTGTTGTGAAATCTGCAGTTCAAGCTGCTCGTTAGGCAGTAAATTGTGGAAAAGATATTCCATCCATCCATTTTCCGAGCTGCTTAATTCTCACAAGGGTCATGTGAGTGCTGGAGCCAATCGTGTTATCATCGAGCAGGAGGCAGGGTGTACCCTGAACTGGTCAGCAGCCAATCCCAGGGCACATAGAGACAGACAACAGGCACACTCACAATCACAGCTAATGGCAATTTAGAGTCTCCAATGAATGCATGTTTTTGGGACGCGGGAGAAAACCACAGGACTGGGAGAAAATCCACACAGGCATGGGGAGAACATGTCAACGCCACACAGGCGGGACTTGGATTTGAACTCGGTCCTCAGAACTGTGAGGCCCACACTCTACAAATGTTCTCCCATGCTGCCGCAAAAGATATTCCTATTGTAATTGGACATGTGCATTTAAATGTTCAGAGATTTGATTTCATTTTTTAAAATTACAGCCTAGAGATGTTTTCATACAAATGTTTGTATCACAAACATGTTATGGAAGTGCAGGTTAGTGATACACTATACAGATTCACAAATTCAGGCTGTCGCCACAAGTGGAACAGAGCTTCATGGTAAGTGGGCATACATGTGACATCTATCATGAAATTTTTAATACAGTACATTAAACAGACAAAAATACACAAAATGAAAAAAATTGCTACAGATATTCATTGGAAATATAAAAAAGATCTACTATTAAACGAGTTAATTTTCATCTTTGTATTCTAGGATTGTTGATGTACTGTAAAGGCCATAAGGCAATTGAATGTTCTCTTTTCTTTTTATTTAAAAAAGCTAACCCAAACTCTCTTACAGGCTCATCAACATTCTAGAAGTGAGTATTGTGACATCATCTCCAGATATGACTTGCTCAAATGTAATCTTTTGGAGGTTTGCTTGTAAATCCACTATTCACAATTATTCAAATATGTCTATTATTTGAATGATAGCTGTTTTCGAGTTGTGTTAATAGCCTTTGTTTAATGAGACCCAGTGTTTACTCCATTTTCTTAAGACATCTTATTCCACAAACTGTAAAAACAATTTTGCAGTGACCTTCAAACCCTGGAAGCATGCTCTCGGCAGTCATCTAGCTCCTCTACATTACACCTGTGAAAGAAGAAAATGCTGAAAAATCCTCTTGCAGTTATTTGGAAAAGACAAACCCCTTAATGGACAACCGTTACTTGTCAAGATAAATTCATGCGTCATTTGTAAATAAAAATGCAGATGCTAGTCCATACAGTGCAACGCAACTAAAATTGCTCACGGCATCCATGTAACGTGAGGTCATCCAAAGGCAGGGCAGTGCTCTCTCTTTTAGTACTCTTCCAAAACTTGCAATCACAAGACTGGATTCATCCACTGTTAAAAGGCCCTTCTTCATGCAGGATTAACAGATGTGTATTTGCTTCCAGATGGAATTCACAACAAACCAGCCACACAGTTTTACACCTTCCCTTTACCTTCACGCCTACCCTCAACGTCCACTCCCAGGGCTATTCTTGTGTACTCGTATGCAACGTAGGACACGCTGACAGCAGGGATGACTTTCAGCAAATTGGGGGAAATTCCTCGATACAGGCCGGCCACACCCTCTTGGGTCACAATGGTGTAAATCAAGGCAGACATTGATGGCTTAGTAGAGCCTTTCACTGAGGCTAAAGGGAAGAAGCAAAAAAAGAAACCCCAATCAACAACCTCACTTTCAACTTGGGACACTGCAAAAGATGCAGTATGTATGCAAGGCATAACATTAACAGTCACGTCAAATTATGTTTCTAGTCAAATTAGTGAGAAGTTGTGAACATCCTAAAATCTGGTACTGGAAACAGGAAGAAAAAAAATGTCTATGACCTCAACCAATTCTTTTATCCTAAGGGTACCTACACAACTATTATCTATCCCCTCTCAAACAGAACCTGCAATCATCATTTCAGTTATGCACTCTTCTAGTCCTAGTTGGTTACACAGGAGATGTGACTGTAAATGCTTAAAATGTATTTTCCATCCATCCATTTTCCTAGCCTCTTATCCTCACAAAGTTCGCAGGAGTGCTGGAGCCTATCCCAGCTATCAATGGGCAGGAGGCAGAGTACACCCTGAACTGGTTGCCAGCCAATCCAATCGCAGGGCACACGGAGACAGACAACAGACGCACACACAGTCACATTTAAAAAAAAAAAAAAAAAAAAAAAAAAAAAAAAAAAACAGAACATGAGGGCATTATTTGACCTAAAAAACTTGATTTCAACACAATCAGTATCTTTCTTCTTTCAAAAATACCGTTATCAATGGGAGGTTTATTCAAAAGCTTTCAAATTATGATTTAACAGTTGATGACTTACTTCATTTAATTAATTACTTAATTTTATTTCATAACTATGCTGTGCTATTTGCATCAACTATTTGTGAAGATTTGAGTAATATATACAGTAATTTGCATAATACCAACATAATATACATTATAGAGACCTAATTGTGTCTGGAACACATTTAACGACAACCATCTAAACATTCCTGGGTAGACATAATATTTGCTTCACTCAGTTTTCCTAACCTTGAGCTTGCATTCTAGTCCGGATTAGCGCAAGAGGGTAACTTGCCAGCTGCCCACAGGTACTGGAGACTGCACCACAGCCAACCAATACTGTGACTCCTGGGTCTGCCACTCCTGTGTTCCTAGTTAGCCATGCAAACTTTAGTGTCTGAGGAATAGATGCAAATGTTAGAAGACAAACAAGATGTAGATATAGATACGTGCTACCGTCATGTCCACCTGACCTCATAAACTGCCAGGTCAATGCCTGCATAAGGCACAATACTCAACAAATTAGGAACGTAACCCTTGTAGAAGGCTGCCAATCCCTCCCTCTGCAGGATCTGCTTGGCACAGTCAACGATTCCCGAGAACTGGCCTGTTTTTCTAAGCGTGAGTCGTGTCTTCACCACCTGTCAAGGAAAAAGAAGTGATGGAACCACATAAAGAGAATGTACAGAAGAGTATTGCACATATTGTCGATTCCAGTCTTGAGTACGTGTGCTATGACTTGAAATCACCTCCAGTGGGTAGATGGCTGTCTGAGCGGTTGCACCAGCCAACGAGCCAGCAAAAAATCTCTCATGAACCCTGAGATTTTTTGTGTCCTTTCTGCCATACATTATATGCTTGATCTAGGAAAAGGGTAGTAAATCAGAATTGTAAGGAAAGGACAATTGATTAAATTACGTTTGTGTACAGCGCGAAGTATAACTCACAGGGTAAAGCTTTAACAATTAAGGAGGGATCTATCATTAAAACTCTGTCAAAGTTTGAAGTAAAAAAGTGCCATGTTTTTTTTGCTCAATCATATTGTGTCAAGAACAAGGAAGTGGACGGGACTTATTGTGAAGTCCTAAACACAAAACTTCCTGTCCTGATGAGTTAGTTGACTTTTGGTACAGTCTTATACAGTCTTGCACCAATAACATGAATCATAGCAAGCGGTACACTGAGCATTGACGTCGATTGACAGGGGTGTAAGATTTGAAGTCTGGGGAGGTGACTTAAATGTCCTAGAAGAGTAAATGTATAATTCTGTCCTCGTTAGTTAACAGGCTATTTTATGTTTCTTAGAATATTACTTAAAAATGTGGGTCAGTCCATGGACCACCTGTCTTATAATATTACATAGAAATCAACTGTATGGTTTTTGTGTAATCCTTTTACCAAATTAAGTGTACAAAATGGCTTTCATATTTTTGTACAAAAATGTTCAGAGGCACCAAAACCAACAAGAAAAAGGAAGGATTACTTGGGTGTTATTTACCTTTTCATAAGCTGTAAATTTAATAGCTGTTTCCGGGGCAATTTTAAGAACATTGATTCCATTGCCTCTCCAAAAGGACTGCACTCCTCCCTCTTTTACCATGTACTGAAAACCACTCAATACATTCCCACTAAACAGAGAGGAACCATGAACCTGCCAAAGCATTTTATGAACATGTGTGAACAGGTGACACTGACAATCAGAAAGAACAAACAGAAAATTTAAGTTGCCTTTTAATGTTGATTTGGTTCTGATCAAAAACGCTACTGACTGACCTGCCGGAAGACTTTAAGACGATCTAAGGGCGCCGTCCCGCTCCGTGATACGGATCCAGCCAAGGCCCCTGCAATCAGCTGCCGCCACACATAGCCAGACTTTTTCTCCTCTTCTGAAAACTCATCTGGAACTGTGAGCTGCTCACCTAAGTCCAACATCTAATGAAAGCAAGGATTACAGTTGTATATAATTTTTTGTTTCCAAGCAACGTGAAGAACAATTTTATTGTCATTACTATGTACAAGGAATGTGTGTTGCCCTGAATGCTTTCAATACATTACGTCTGGCTGATTATTAAAAGTAACTATTCTATGGTAGGTATTTCCAGGTGTGTATCCTTGCCATTGAACGTTTCCAGTAGCGTGCCACTTCCTCCATGTTTGTGAGAGGGTTAAACAGAAAGTAGTCCCGCCACTCAATCCAGTTAATGGTCATGGTCCCATCCTTGTCTATACTGGATGACACACACAAACAAGGCTAGTGAAAAAGGGAGACAAGTAAATGGTATTGGCTTGACCAGCACGTCAACATAAACATTCGGAGGCAACAGAGCAAGAGAAAAATAGTCAATTTTGAGACACAAAACACAGAAATTTTACATTGATATCAAAAAGCCTTTAAAAAAACCCTATGAAGTTCAGGAAACTTAAACCATAACTTAAGTCAGTTTAAGTAGTAGTTACCAGACACATTACATGATATATGCACACAATTACCAAAGTAAAACTACCAGAAAAAAACAACTGTGAGCAATATAAAATATTAATTAAAAAAGGCTATTGTGTATACTTACAGCATGTGAACGGACTGCAGATGAAAATCATCAGTATTGATGCTTGCTACCATCAAAGAAGAATCCATGTTTTTGATGATGTAATAGTGACGCATAGATCACAAACCTTTTTAAAATCCTGGTGGCAGCTTTAAGACTGATGTCTAAGCCAACAGCACGTAGAGACTGCTGGATCTCTGCTGCATCTATCTTACCTGGATGTACCCATCCAGACACATAAAGTAAGAGACATATCATAAGCAAATTTTAAAGCTATGGGGACTGTTATACTTCTTCAAATATATTGAGTGCGTTGCCACAGACCATCATTGTTTTTGTCCAGGCTACGAAATATGAGTTTTAGCTGCTTTTCATGGGTACGTAGGTATTGAGTGAACTCTTCAAAATCAAGCACTCCATCCTCATTGGTATCTCCTGCCTCTACAATCTGAAATCAAAGAATGTCGCATGTAAAAATTAGAAAGTAAATTCATGGCAGGGGTAGCAGTCAAGGGAACAGTGGAACATCTTCAGTCAAACATTCCCGAGGTTACACGATATAGTGGTAGATAATGGATGGAAGTAATCCAAAAGGTTATAATTGCCATTGTGAAGGTACCAACGAGGCATAATTAGGACTTTAAAGCTGTTTCGACTGCGCAAACTGGAGTATCTTTGAAAATTCAGTGAGCAGCCAAGATAAATACATGGATGCTGTTACTGCATATGTCATTTTCTGTGAGGTGTGTTTTCGCATGTTCAATAACACGCTATGGTATACGGCCAGACTTAGGCAATTCCGCCAGGCTAAATATGTCGCATATCCTAGCAGGGATAGGGGCCTCTACAATGGCACTAGAAACCACCTGACTAAAGAAATTAACATTGCAAAGCAGAGCAAATGTATTTGTGTAGCACATTTCATACACAAGGTAACTCAATGCACTTTACATTTTTAAAAGCATTCCAGTACATAAAAACTTTTGAAAAAGTACAATTAAAACAGCTTTTAGTCCAAGAAATATTACCAAAATGTGGAAATACTCTAAAACGTATGACAAAAGATAAGCATTTTTAATCTGGATTTGAAAACACTAACACCTGGGCTGACATTACCGCTGTTGGCAAATTATTCAATTTTTTCAGCATAATAGCTCAATGCTGCTTCACCATGTTTGCTTTGGACTCTCTGCTTCATTATTAGACCTGAGTCAGTCAATTGTATTCCATTAAAATTTCTTTAATGTATTCTGGACCAAAACCATTCAGTGATTTATAGACAAGTAGCAGAACTTTAAAATCCATTCTAAAACTGACTGGAAGCCTGTGTAAGGACTTTAGAATTGGAGTTAAATGCGCTGACTGCTTTGTTCTGGTCACAACCTAAACTGCTGCATTCTGAACAATCTGCAGCTGTTTAATACTCTTTTTGGGGGAGCCCAGTCAGAAGACCATTACGATAAACAAAATTGTGTTTGACCTTACAGCTTACTCTTATTTTATTTTTTCAAATGCTTGGTCCAACTTTAGATTAGTTCCTATTTTAAAACAGCAAATATCTAAAGTCAAAAACTACATTGATCCATCTGTCGCCTGTGAGTGATTTCATTGACAAAGGTACATTTTTTACAGTTGATTTATTATTCATTAAACACACACAATTGGTCAGATCCAGTATTCCAACACACAAATGCCTAAAAATTCAGAATTTATTGAAGGTCTTTTTTTTTTGTGGTTCATAGAGAGTCGAGCCCTGACAACCACTGGGGTTTGCACCTTGGTAGTTTGCCATTCTCATCTTACAATGCCTTGCTCCATCCAACCAAAATAGACATGATGTTGCACACAAAGGCACAAAATAGGGAGGTGAGAGCCAGCTAGCTCTGTGACCCACATGCTTTGCCCAAATCACAAGGAGGAATACAGACAGGACAGAGACAGATAATGTGTACACAATAAAGTTGGTCTTTTTATGTTGTTACTTATATAAAACATTTAAATACAGTGTGAGAGTGAACATTTAAATACAGTGTGAGAGTGTGAGCACGTGCCCGCAAACACACTCACAGACACACACACATGCACACAAACGGCATGGTGGTGGAGCTGTAGAGCGTTGGTCTCACAGTTCTGAGGAGTGAGGTTCAAATCCTGGCCCCACCAGTGTGGAGTTCACGTTCTCCCTGTACCTGCGTGGGTTTTCTCCGGGCACACCGGTTTCCTCCAAAATCCCAAAATGCATTATTTGGAGACTCTAAATTGCCCCTGTGATTGGGACTACGACTGATGTCTCTGTCTATGTCCCCTACGATTGGCTGGCAACCAGTTCAGGGTGTTCCCTGCCTCCTATCTGATGACAGGTGGGACAGGTTCCACCACTCCCACAGGATAACACGGAAGGGCCAACATAGCTGGTGCTGTGACAAATTTTCACATAATTGAGCCTTTCTGACGCATGACGGCTACCACTGTTACAATACATATTTGGAAAACTGAGGCGTTTGAGTGCCCTATTTGTTTGCACGCAATACACAATTCCTATGATAGATGGGAGTAATTCCTGGACACCATCTCTTTAAGGCCTTCAGTGAATCTTAATTGGGGGGAAATGAAGAGCAAAAGAAGAAAAAACTATTAAGAAGGTAAACTAAGTGATTAAAGCTCCATTAATTCAATCAACATTTTGATCATTCCATTTTTGGTGTTGTTCTTATTTTACCTTTATACATGGCGCTGCATGAAATGGGAATGCAGGTGAGTGAAGGTGAAAAGTCTCACCCTTTCCAATGAAGCTCTAGACAGTCTTTGATCCGCCAGCCCTCTACGTAGTTCATGTATGTCAATACATCCATCTTTGTTGAGATCCAGCTGATCAAACAGCTCTCCCCAGTATTTCTCCCTCTCCTCATCTGGACCAGAGTACATTCTGTCCTGGCAATGGGCCCAAAGGAGCCAAGTCCTTGCAGGGGCCATGCAGGGTCCAGTCAGCTGGGTAGAATGTATTGGATCAACTCAATCACTGGAGCCTGACCTGGACCAATGCATACAATACACAAATTATCTATTAAGGTTCACTATTTACGATCAGAATAAAACACATGCAAATAGCGGTACAATTCCTTGTCATTGGAGTGGTACTTTCAGAAGTTCTGCTTACATACAGTTGAAGCAAGACGTTTACATACACTGTGCAAAAATACACATTTCATTTTTTGTCTCATTGCCTGAAGTCAAACCAGACTAAAGCTCTTCTGTTTCAGGTCAGTCAGGATCACCAAAATTGTTTAATTTTGTTTAATGCCAGGATAATCAGAGCGAGAATTTCTAAGAGAGAATTTTACATTATTTTCTTCTAAGTCCAAAGTTTGCATACACAAAAAGTACTATGTCTTTAAAGAACATGGGATAGCCTAGATGTTGACGTCATGGCTTTGGAAGCTCCTGATGGGTTAACTAACAATAATTGACGGCACACCTGGGCGTGTATTTAGGGCCACACCTCAAACACTCTGGTTCCTCGTTTGAAATCATGGGGGAGGGAATCATCCAGGAAAGCAGAGAACAAATCGTGGACCTCCACAAGTCTGCCTCATCCTTGGGTGCAATTTTCTGATGTTTGAAGGTGCCACGTTCATCTGTTCAAACAATTATACCAATGGATAAACATCATAGGAATGTCCAGCCATCACACTGCTCAGGAAGCAGACGGGCCCTGTCTTCCACAGATGGACGTGTTTCAATCTGAATTGTGCGAATCAACCAAAGAACAAAAGTTAAAGCCCTTGTGAAGATGCTGGAGGAAGCTGGTAAGAAAGTACCATTAACCAAAGTAAAACAAGTCCTGCACCGATATGGGCTGAAAGGCCACTCACCGAGAATGAACCAGTTACTCCTGAAGAAACATTAAAAAAAAAAAAAAATTACACTTGCAAAAAGACATCACATAAGGATCCTAACTTCTGTCCTGTGGTCTGATGAAACTAAAGTGAAGCTGTTTGGCCATAATGACCAATGTTATATCTGGAGGAAAGATGGGAAGCTTGTAGACCTGAGAACACGATACCAACTGTAAATTATACTGGTGGAAGCATCATGTTCTGGGGCTGTTTCATTCCAGCAGGAACTGGAGCCGTTCATAAAATAGACGGTCACATGAAGAAAGAACATTACATGGAGATATTAGGGAAACATCTCAAAACATCAGTCAGGGAGCTAAAACTTGGGCGAAAATGAGTCTTCCAAATGGACAGTGACCCAAAGCAATATGCCAAAACAGTTGAAGAGTGGCCCGAGGATAACAAAATCAATGTCTTGGAGTGGCCATCACAAAGGCATGACCTGCATCCCATCGAAAATTTGGGGGAAGATCTGAAAAGGCAAAAAGGGAGCAAGGAAACCGACAAAGCTAACTAATTTACACCAGTTTTGTCAAGAGGAATAGGCCCTGATTCCAGCATTTCAGAATTGTCAGAAGCTTGTGGAAGGTTACCCAAAATGTTTGACCCAAGTCATTGTCGTTCAATCTAAATGCTACTCGAAGCTAAGGAAATGTATGTAAACTTTTGACCTCAAGGGAAAATCAGATAAAATTCTCTAATAAATTCCATCTTGAATTAAAGTCCTCTCCCAAGCACCGGTGTCCACAAACGCAGATTTTATCACCATTTAGTTCTTATAATACATATGACGCAATTGATTATTGTTGTCGTGGCTTTGGTAACGAGTGTATCTGTTCGCATTTGAGTTGACAAGAAAAACTCAAATGATCCTAGAAAAATGGCATGAGGTGGTATCGAAATGAAATATTTTAGTACAGTTGTCTGACATAGTGCAATGGTGAAAGAGCAAATTTTTCTTGTCGTCATTACATGTTGTCTGTATCAGATGTATTGTGTGTCCCATGCCGTGACATGTTTTTTTAAATAACTTTATTGGTTAATTAACTTTATCGATTCTGATCAGGCTGATAAAAATCGGTGTAATATCTAATAACTGGATGTGTAACAAACCTGGGTAATGGAGAATTAAATTGAATAGACAATGAAGTTCTTTGTGGTTCTTGGCATGGACAAAAAAAATACTTCTTTGTAGATTAAAAAAAAAAAAAATGCCACACTATGTTGAAAATTATTTTTAGCTGTAAAAAGCAAAACTTCTCAACTCATGTCCAGTCTCATTGATACCAAAATGTGAACTCAAATCTTTCATAGGTTTTACTAAAGGAAGTACCGAGCGTTAAAATTGGTGCGGATTCAAGTCCCCCGGCCTTGACTTCTACAGGGGACATTCTATCCCGCTTATCCTCATTAGGGTAGCAGGTAACTTGAGCCTATTCCAGCTGACTTTGGCCGAGAAGTGATGTACAGGTTGGACTGTATGGCACTCTGTTTGGCTCATGCAATTGTACATCTGACTCATATTGGTGCCTCATGACCATCACTGCATGTGTTGCCTAATTTGTAGTCACATTCGCAACTATCGGAAATTAAAACATAATAAAAAAAACAACCCAAGGATGAATATTTCAATGGTCTGCCTACTATACAGTGGTGTTCACTAATTGATAACTATGTAGTCTAATCTGTACTTGAGGAATTGATTCACACCGTAACAATTCTTATTGTGTCATGAGGTGAAGTCCAGCCTCGGGCTCCGAGATACTCTATAAAGGTGTTAAAAAGTGCCATCAGTTCATCATCTAAGAACAGTCTGTGATTGGGAACTCTGAAATCAAAGCAAAGCTACTAATTGGTTTAATCAACACAGGTACAGTGCCATTACATATTGAATAAAGCCTACATGTTAAAGAATGTCTTATATGTTTCACACTACAGTCGTATGTTTACAGTGACCTTTGATGACTATTTGTGTTCAAATCTATCATTACTACACACACAATTAGAGATTTAGAGCAGACAAAACATAATCAGATTTTAGATTCTACTACAATGGCCTTTAACGAGCATTTAACCATAGAAAAAGAATAACAGAAAGCTCCAAAATTGTTAAGCAATGTGTAACTGTATCCGCTTTTCATGACGATTAAAATTTATGAGGCCACTCACTCGCTCGCTCACTTAAGGATTTGGACTCACTTGGGACATGGTGGTCCACTGCAAGAAAGTGTTTGTTGCTCCCCCCTGCTTGCCAAAAACAAATCTTTCCTCTTGTGCCGTACACATTTATGAGTGACGTACTCACGCTCGTCGGGAAACAGGAAGCGACACAAGCACCAACCACGCCCTTCGACGTTCAAGAGTATCCGAAAAAAGATGTCCTTGTTGATGTCCCTTAAAAAATTGCAGTCTAAATACGCTGTAGCAGGCTTTAGTTATCACAATCATATGGAGGAGGCCTAAATAGTGACTCTTTACGATCAATTATTTGATTTTAATGTTGTTTTAAGATGCTCGTAATGGACGTGTATTTTATAAACCATGATTTTAAACGCATCACCAATTCTTGAACAAAATATCAGCGTTAGGAGACTAATTTAGATTTGCCATTTTATGGAATAACGTGCCGCAATTTTCAGCACACCTAATCGTTTAGCTAACGCAATCATCCCGATTTTAAAGCGTTGCTGAAACAGATACTTGAACACAAATAAGAATGCAAATTATTTGTATTTGTATGTTAAACATAAATTAAAAATGTGAGTGGCGTTGTCTAATGTCCAAGTGTGGGACCACCAACAGAAAAGTCTCTCTCCATTCTGAGCATCTCACAGTGACTTGAGAGTATATCAACATTTTGTTTCCCCTTCATATTACTAGCTTCAAGGCAGGTTTAGCCATGTTCCATTCTGTTAAAAGTTTCACAAACTTATTTGCACTGAATTCCTTCATGCCTTTTGAGTCTTTGACGTCATGAGAGCAGTCAGTCTTTGAGTGGAGTACTCAAATTATTGACCGGCTGTGATGGTAGCGAGTCTTTTGTTTTGGAAAATGGGTTGAGCAGGAATTGATTTAAATGTTATTTCTTTTGATATTTTAGCCATCCATCCACCATCTGAGACACTTATCCTCACAATGGTCATGAGAATGTCAAAGCCTATCCCAGCTATCTTCGCTCAGGAGGTAGGTTACACTTAATCACAGGGCAAATACATGCAAACAACCATTCGCACTTACTTTCACATTTATGGACAATTTAAGAGTCTTCAACGCAGGTTTTTGGGACATGGGAAGAAACTGGAGTGCCCAAAGAAAAGCCATTCAGCCACTGGGGGAAGAAACTAACTCCACACAGGCCGTATCCTTGTCCTCAAAAGCATGAGGCAAATGCCATAACCTATTTTAGTCATCTTATTTTATATTTGTATGTTTCTGTTTAGATGTGTCTCACAGTTCTAAGGACCTGGATTCAAATTCTCACCTGTTTGGAGTTTGAGTGAGTATTCTCTGGGTACTCGTTTCCTCGCACATCCCAAAAACATGCACAGTAAGTTGATTGAGGACTCTTAAATTGTTCGCAAGGGTGAATGTGAGTGCGAAGGGTTGTTGGTTTATATGTGCCCTGCTAGTCGCTAGCGACCAGTTCAGGGTGTACTCCGTCTTTTGGCGGAAGATACCCAAGACGGGCTCCAGCATGGCCGTGACCCTAGTGAGGATAAGTGGTATGGAAAATGAATGCGTGAATGTCCGATCAATCAATCAATCAATCAATCAATCATTGCTTGTTTATACAAATATAAAAAAGATGGAATATACATAATGCTGAATACTTCTGGCTTATTTCAATAATTTAATTGACTACACCTTTGATAAAAGGAAGGTCAGACATAATTTAAACTCATGACCTTTTCTATATTCCTCCCAGAGCACATGAATGCACCACAATTAAACACAAGCCATTAAGCAGTGGTGTACGTGTAGTGAGTCTTTCCTGTCTTAAATGACATCAAGTATCTTTATATTCTTTCTCATCTCTCCAGAACAGTGATATACCCATTTATTTGTCCCTCAGACATGTTTGGAATGTTGAGGATTCTTTGACGCCTGTCTCCCTGGGCAAAGATGATGATTCATCTTTGAGCTACCTTGATTCACAGCAAACCTGAACATAAAGTCAGGATCTTCGTGACATCAAACACATCATTATATTTTCATACTAGCGTTACAACCTAAAATGAATTCCTTGACTATTTAATGTTACTTTTTTTTTAATGTCAGGAAACAGTGTTTGTACTGTCTTCAATTACTTTGGCAACCCTCGGACCTGCAGCATTGATACTTTCCCACCTTGACCATTATAAAAGTTGGGACTGATACTAGGCTACTCCTGATGCTGCAAATATAATTGACAAGCTCAGGGCAGAGTGTTTTGATATTACTCTATTTTTTTAACCCAACAAATCCATATGAAGTTCCTTAAGTTAGGTCTGGATGTTGTTCCATTGTAGACTATTTCAGACCTCAGTGTCACGTTTTTAACTGTCCTCTAGCTAAAGGAAAGTCGTTTCTATTGAATAAATGTGGTTTTTCAAAATACCAAACCGAGAGGCCTCTCAAGATGTTTGTGGAATCAATGCCAACACTCACGATGGCAACAGCAGGTGCACTTCCAAATCGTGCTGTCAGTTTTTCCCAGTTACCCAGTTAGTTGGAGCTCCACTCTGGCCTTAGGCAACCGCCTCTCCAGCAGATATTGACAGACAGGAAAAGGACTAGACTGTATCTTTCGCCCCCTGGATCCAGCCCTTTGTGTGTGTGTGTGTGTGTGTGTGCAGTGTGCAGTGTGCAAGCGAGAGTTCAACCACAAGGAGGACCTCAAGACCCACTTTCATATTCACACTGGGGAGCCTTACACATGCTCGGTCGGCTTGAAGTGTTTCCATCACTCTGGGGCACTCACCAGCAGGCACTTCTGTACCCACTCAGGTGAGAAACCATAATTTTGTGGACAGCGTGGAAAGTGCTTCAGAAGTGGTGGGGGCCTCAAAGTCCACCAGTGCTCCCACAACAGGGTAGGAAATTAAAAAAATCACACAGAGCCAGACAGGGCGACTAGGGAGGTTGCTCCAGCATGGCAATATCCCTTTTGGCCTTTTGAGCAGGCACATTGTCATGGGGAAGCACCACAGTTGTCATGGTACAGCTGTTGCATCTTCTCGCGCACTGAATGAAGCAAAAGCATAGACTCTTGTGAACGTGACGGTTAAAGGTGTGGACCACATCCAAGGTGAACACTCTTATTTATAGTCTGTGTTTGAAATGTGTTGTGACGCCACACCTGAAACTTTTTTGACACCTTGTAGATCTGCAATACAGCAGTCTTAATTATTGGGTTTGAAAAAAAAACAAAAAAAAAAAACAGATCTTGTGACTGTGACACAACTATTTAATTTTGAGGCTGACACATTACTACTGTTTCAAAGAACACTGCATCTTATATAACAAGTGATTGGCCATGTGGTATTAAATGTTTTATATCATATTTGATGACCCAATATTGTTCACAAAAGAAAATATGTAATCTTTTTTTCTGTGATATGTGAAAATTGTCAACATTGCTTTTTCTAAAGACTGACCAGTTACTTTTTTCCTGATATTCTTTTTGTTTAGCAGAATTTAATAAAGTATAAACATTTTTTTAAAATTGAGGATAAGCAATACAAACAATGTATGATTGAATCTAAATTTGTTTTGTTTGGGATTTCCACCTTTTGATATGGGTAAATCTCATACCAGATAGTTAAGAATGGATCGATACGACGCGCCCCTTTTGAACCGCGTGACTATGCCGACGCTAAAATGCGAGCGTCAAAATCGTCAGCGTGTATCATGTGTGTGCGTCCTTGTTCTGCATGCGTTTGCGTACAGCGCCGATCATTACTACAAGGGAACTTTCAGGGTAAACTATTTCGGTTAAAATTGATTGAGAAACGAGCAAGCTCGGGCTTCAATGGCCATACATTGCCTTAAATGAGAACGTTGCCCTTTCTAACATGGCTACCATTTGGGATCGTCAGTAATGCGGACTCTAGCAGTAAACTGGCATAGGTAGTCTTCGAATCGGTGGTTGGTCATGTGTGGACTTTTCGACAATCGATTGCTCAGCCTTCAAGTACCACAAACAGATGATGCTACGACAGCAAGCTAGCGTAGCTAGCCGGAAACAGTAGGCAGCCATAGGTTTAATTATCAGTCATTGTAGTAAATCGTGAGCACACATTGGTGATCATGCGGTAGGCTATTATGTTGCCTGGGTCGATGAAATTGGAGGTTTTCCTTCCTCCAAGGATTATGATGTCGGGGTGATTTGCTTGGCTCGCCTGAGCCGCACAGCCACCTGCTGCCTATCTCAAATTTGCTGTGTTTGGACACGTAGCTCAGGTAAGTTACCACATCTACGATCTAGATTCAAGGAATACCATAATATAGGTCTTTTGGGCCTAAACTTTACAGTTCCTCCGCATTTTACAGGCTACATAATTTTATTTTGCGTATTTAAAAACGTCGTTATTGTGGGGCTCAAACGCTTACTCCAAGTCACCGGACGGATTAGAATTGCAAAGTAGTTGTTAAACACACCTTTGTTGGCTATAGTTCTTTGGACGGCTACATTGTCGCGTCTTCCGAGAATGAAAGTTTCAAATTGTATTGACCCAAAGATGACCAAAATAAATAAATCTCTTTCTAAATCCATCTTCTTTAAGAATAAACGTTTCTATCACGTCATGTTTTGTGTTGATGCAAATAGATACAACAAATGGGATGGTTGTATTAAATTAGCTGAATGTATTAAGCCCTTGGCAGAAAATAGAACGCTTGCAGTAGCTTTAGATATTCATGACTCAAATCATGGAGATAATTATAACTTTTAAATATTTCTGAATGAGATAATGGTTTGCACCGTAGACTTAGAATCTAGTAATATGGACAGGTAAATTTTGGTGCACCAAGTGTCAATTCATCTCTTAAATGAGCACATGTAGCAGTTGCATTTTTATCATAACAGGGTTACATATCTATAACGAGGGAGCCTACAAACCATGAAGAATGCTCGCAAGTGCACTTAAATATGTCATAGGCTGCTACCATCCCAATAAAGATGGTTTTACAAGATTCTGAAGTTCAGTCAATCATGTCAGGAAGACTGGGACCGTAACCATCACTTTAATCTTTATGTTTTCCTCATACTGTACAGGAATGACAATGCACAGTGCAGCGGCATCACAGGACCCTTACCAGGGTGCGGTGGAAAGGGGGGAGCTGGTGCACACTATATCCAAGGACACACTGGGGTCTCCAGATGCTTCTGAACTGGGAAGCCCAAGATCTACACAGAATTTTGACCTCCTGAACATGGTTGTGTCCTATAAGAGAATGGTGCTCTTTCTGGAACCAGTTACAGATGCCATGGAGCTGGCCCGCTTCTTGCTTGGGTGTGTGTTTGGAACACAGTTGAATGCAATCTAGACTGTTCAGGGATGTTGTACTTGTTTTTATGTTTCAAACTGTTGTCACCTTCACAAAATGTTTAACTATTCAGACAGTGTTTGAATTGCATTGTAACAGTACAAACCTTTATACATATTTACTTCAGGCATCGCACGTGTAGCATTCATATGGTCAAACAATTGTAAGAAGACATTTATGGTGCAATCTGCACTTTTATTTTTTCATGTTGCTTTGGCTGTATTGCACGAAGCACCCACGACAGATTAATAGTTAACACCTTGTGGTAAATTGTTGTTATAGTTATGTTCATCATCACAAGATTCTCCTTCAACACATCATAAGTAAGAGAGAATATTGAGGGGAAAAAAACTATTGAATTTAATCCCTTAAATAGATAGATCAATGAGCTGCAATCTAACAACCCAAGATATAGCCTTTTGTTGTTATAGACAGTAGCATTTCGGCCTCAGACGTTTTGTGCGCCTCCATAGTTTTTCCTGAAAATTTTGGTTGAATCACCATTGTAAATTGTCAGTATGCTTTTAAAATGTAGAGGTTACACTCTACCTGAAAACCAGTTAAAGTACCTACTCATCTTTTCTATAGCAGGGAGACATCATCTTAAAAGTATGATTTTTCTTTTTCAGGTGGAGGATGCCCCTTTGCTCGCTGCTCGTTTGTATATTCCTCAATGTCGTCTTCTGCACTATTAATGAAGGTAAATTGAGACTTCATCTGTAGGCGGTGGCTACGACTAACTGCGCTCTTCTCCTTTATCAGTGGGTTGGCTGTCAGTATGTTTGGTGGCAATTACTGTGCCTGCTGCCCTGGGATACCTGCAGGACAGGTGCTGGGGCAGAGCCTCAGAAGCAGAACTTCAGAGGAGGCACTATCATACTGTACACCGCCGAGATTTGCAGACTGTGCATCTCAGTAAACAGGAGGCAATGCTGGAAGTCAAAGACCTGTAAGCCACTCTGCATTTCAATGACTGTTTGGTTACTTCAGATAATGGAAAAATCACAAGATAAACTTTCATTTTGAAAAATTAAAAGATATATATAAACACAAAGAAAACTTGAACAGAGAAAATTAAAAAGCCACTTTTGTTTTCAATTGTAGTTGTAATTACAACTACATTAATACAAAATACAATAGAACTTCTTGAGTTAAAATGATACTTAGGTAATGTAACTCAATTTTTATCATCTATCTTTTATATATGTATTTTTAGTCATCCTTGCTTTAGTGCTGCTTTTATTACCTGTTTTCAACTTGGGTGGCACAGTGGAGCAGCTGTAGAGCGTTGACCTCAGAGTTCTGGAGACCGGGGTTCAAATCCTTGCCCTGTGTGGTGTTTGTATGTTCTCCTTGTGCCTGCTTGTGTTTTCTTCGTGCACTCCGGTTTCCTCCCACATGAACAACATTTATTAATTGGCGACTCAAAATTGCCCCTTGGTGTGATTCTGAGTGAGACTATTGTCTGTCTCCATGTGCGCTGTGATTGGCTGGCAACCAGTTCGGGGTGTACCCCGCCTCCTGCCCGATGATAGGATTGGATAAGCGGCTCATAAAATGGGAATGATGGATGTTATCAACTTACTTTATAGGGCCCTCTGGTCAAAATCAGAATGAATGCACAAGGTAGTTGGGTGGGTCTTAATTTATAAAACCCTAGACTGTAAAGCAGGGATGCCCAGACTTTTTTTTACCCCAAGATCTACCCTTCAAGCAGCCAGCCTCTCATGAGCTGGGAGGTGGGGGGTTAAGGTTACTGTTATGTTGCCTCCTATATTTAAAATACAGAATTCGCTTCTTGTGCACGGTATTGTCTGTGGTTTCATCCTGGATCAGGCTGTGCCAAGATGGAATTTTAAAATTACACACCATCTCATCCTGCACTTTCTACTTTGGCTTCAGACCATACCTTTCCCACTCAAAAAGAGAAAATCTTGTCCAGTTTAAACTGAAATGCGAGGCCAATGCTCTAACCAGTTGCACCACCATGCCGCCTACAAGACACTTTTGACAAAAAAATTACGTTTTGAGGAGTAGTTGGGCCCATGTCTATTAAGACTTGTGACCCCTTACCAACTTTGCTGAACAATTGAGTCTGTGCTATTACCTCGAGCTCAATGCTATTTTCTCATGTTATTGTCTGCACCTAACCACAAAACAGACTTACTGGAGGCTAGGCTCCTCTCTCGGTTTTTCAGTGCAGCAGTATTAGTCGTCAATCTTCACATATGCGAAATTAAATGCTCGAGTGTGATTGTTTCTTGCACAAGGAAGCATTCTGACATAGTTATGTGGAAGACGAAGTTCAGTTTCTCACAATGGGTTGATCTTTTCTGTCTCCAGGTTGAAGCAACTGGATGACATGCTGTCTTTGGCCTGTCAATCAGCAGAAACACTTTACAAGGTCCTGTACTGGGACAATCACACCACATCGTCAAGGTCTGACATGCACATGTAACCAAATACACATCCTTTGGATTTTCTTGTGGGCAATTTTTTTTACACAAATATCACCTTATCTGAATGTTAAAGTGTCATTAATAACGGGTGTACATTCATCACAAAAAGATGTTATGTCTAAATAGTATTGAACATTTTAAGTTCTTGTGATTAGGTAATCGTTCTAGCCAATTTCTTTCCTTGATAGTAGTCTGACCAGAATTTACATCAGGAAAACTAGGGTTGTATGCAAGGTGCCGTTTTTATTGGTACTTAATTAAGATTTTTAACAAATTTAACAATGATATTTGTAAAAGAATTATGGCATCTTTATCTCCTCAGATTTATTAGAGACCACTTTATACATGAATAATACTGGTTCATCAGTCAACAATAACATCTCTTCATCTTGTCTCTCCAGGTTTTATGTAGGATTGTTTATCGTAGTGTGTCTCCTCTACCTCGTTCCTGTGGGCTGGGTGATTGCTGGGTTGAACAGTGCCATCTTCCTTTGGAATAGAAACTTCCACAGAGGTTTTACAAACAGATTGGCAAGAGAATGTATCGAAACAGTTTTCAACACAAAGTGTGTTTGTCTTGTTGATTTGTGTTCCAGTTTTATTGGACCTGAAGAAGCTGCTCCACATTGGTCAGACCCCCAGTTCAGAGGTAATGTGTGAAGAACAGGAGCACAACAATGTAATGGACAGGACACCCACACCAACCAGTCTGGAGGTGCGTTACACTCAGATGGAGAAAACAAAGTTGAGTAACAGTGATGTACAGTAGAGTGTAGTATAAAACTTGCAGGCAGTTAAAGGTCAAATGTCATCCCTATAAACATTGTAAAATAGATATTGGAATGAAAAATAAATATATTATTCACTTCAATGTCTATACGAAAAAAATTATGAGCGGAGAGCGCGTCATCCATGCGCAAAGTTGTCATTCGACATCCATGTGGTCGCCATATTGGGTGCATCTTCTGTCCGTGGCGTCACCCCGGACATTCGCCATTGAAAACACACTGTCGCCCCTACTGTGGGAGACGAACACGCTTTCTTTCGAAGAAGAAAACATCTCACAACTGAGTGAAGTTACCGGGGCAATGTTACCCTATTGTTTCGAGCTATATTTAGATGGTATCCGATCACGGCCAAACCGCCTCCCAGTCTGATCCACTTCCGCAGCTGAGATGAGCCATCGCGGCCTGGCGCCGAGACAAGCCACCCTGGCCGACAAGGCTGGCGGCGACAAGCCACCCTGGCGGACAAGGCTGGCGGACAAGGCTGGCGGCGACAAGCCACCCTGGCCGACAAGGCTGGCGGCGACGAGCCACCCCGACCGACAAGGCCAGCTCAGCCTTGTCGACAAGGCCCGGAAGGCCGAGCCAGCCGCTGGCCCTGTCAGCCGGGGTGGCTCATTTTCGGCGCCGAGGTGGCTTGTCACGGTTGCCGAGCCGGGCTGCTTTACGGTGTTATCGTCGCACACGACTTAGTGCACCATTGTTGGGAGCATTGTTTATAGCCGCTACCGTCCATGAGCTGACACGGCAGCCTTTGCTGGCGAGCCCGATGCGGAAGCCGTCCGACAAGCCCATGGACACATTGAGCACGCCTGTCATACGTACCCAGATCTTTTGTTAAGGTATGAGAGACGGATTACATGGTCCGCCCCAAACTATTATTTTTTTTCGTAGCTGTATACACACCTACCTGTCATTTGGAACCCACAAAGCTCTCATCCTTTGCACCCGTGCAATCCATTTTTCATGACGAAGCGGGTCTCTTGGAAACGTATGAAGGGTAAATCCATCCTCCCTAGTGTTCGAGCAATACCCAGCAATGCAACATGCTGGCATTTTGGCTAACACGAAGAAACAACGAGCTAGTTTCCCGCAGCTAAAACTAATAGAAACAAACAAGTCCGCTGGAGGGCGCTCCTGCCCCGTACGTCACTTCCTGCTTCTTCTCGGAAAAAATCCATTGAGAGAATTTTCATGGCAGGAGTTACAAAAAGCCATATACGTCAAAATCATGTTTTGTGGTCAAAAACCGGATGGGTCCATACCGGCTGCCGTTTTTTCATTAAAAACACAAAAAATCATCCATTTCATGACACTTGACCTTTCAGGAGGCATTTATGCTGTTTTTCCCAATTAAAAACAGTTAGACAGAGACACAACACCTTAATTGGATTGTAGTCATCTGACCCTTAATGGACAATGTTAAAAGTTCCAGGAAAATCCCCCTATACAGTAAAACCTCAATGGAATTCTCAGTGTCATTACTACTGCATCTGTCAACATGACTGCTATCAATAAAATAAAGTAGTGGTGACTTTTTTACGTAACTGTACAAATAAACTCTCTTATCAGTAGTTGTAATCATCTCATTGTATCCAGGCCACCATACTCCACGTGTAACTATCCAAAAACATTAACTTAAAGTTGCACTATGCAGGCCCCCCCAAAAAACATGTAAATTTGAGACACCACTGAAGAGTAATGTTCCTTCAAAATTTGAATGGGTAATAATAATTGCTAAGTATATAAAATCAGGTTTCAAAACTTCTCTCAACTCACAGTTGGTTTGGGGGCACCAGAAAGAATCAAACACACTGAGGGGGTGATAGCTCATACGACGTAAAATCACGTAAGGAGGCTCAACCTCAAAATTGTTGACTACAATCAGAAAGATAAGCACACAAGTCAACTTCCCTCTTGTTGGTGACATAATGTCACAACTGAACATGGCACCTGATGGTACTGTAGAAGGAAGCCCAGCCCAGTTAGTTAAACAGTCGGCACTGTCCCATTCACTACTATCAAGTACCCCACAAAGCCATGTTGTCTCTGGTAAAAGTTGACAAAACTATCAGTCATAAAATGCGCACTGCAGAGTCATCTGGTGGTGTTGATGTTCAGCTCGCCATCAGCATATCTTTGACAAGTCAATCCATCGTTTTTTTTTTTCATTTCCTCATTTTTTTGGAGAACTTACAAAAACCTTACTGAGCTGCTCTGTAAACTGAGTCATCCACTGAAGAAGACACGTTTTTGAGCTGTGGCCATCGTTAGCTTGATAATTGCCCTTGAGCGCTAAACTGGCCTTATTGACGCTAAGCGCAGCTAACACTCAACTGAGCAGGCAAATGAAATATCCCTTTCTCCTTATATAGTGGGGGAGGGAATTCATGTGAGAAAGTACACCCCCCACAGAGCTGTGTTTTAGACCCATCCACAAAATCAGGCAAATTCAAATGGAGAAAAAATGCTTCAACAACTCAGCACTGTATTGTTATAGCGCTTTGCATGATTTCAGCACTTATCTTCAGACACATTTAATGTATTTATAAACAAAACAGTTATCTGCTCTAAGTCACTTTAACCATGTTAAAGACCATCTTATTTCTACTGTGTTTTAGTTGTGCTGCAAAAGCTTGCTCTTTAAGTTACACTGTTCCCTTCTGTGTTTTGCTTTCATAGAAGGGTTCAAGCCATTACAGTAAAGTATAGATTAGATTATAGAGCTAGGTAATTATTGAATTTCTTTGTAGGATATATCACCTGGGAGTGTAGAAGAAGCGGAAGAAGCTGAGCCTGATGATGAATTTAAAGATGCAATTGAGGTATAATAGTTTTGCATGTGTGTATTGAACATTTTTCGTACACAATTACACACCACTCAGCAAAAGTGTACTGTATATAAAGCCTGGTTCAATGTTGCATATGCCTCAGACAACTGAGAGATATTTCAAATCAAGACTGATTAATAATAAATGTTTCATTAGATGGAACTTGAGTATTCATCGCTGTGTGTGAATTAATTATTGTAACGCAAACCCGCATCCAAAAATATGAAAAACTGAACTGATTTTAACTCAATACTCAAGTATTTGTAATTCGTTAGTATGAAATGACAAAATATTAAAACACATTTGTGAACCATCACGTCGTCAAATCTTTTTATATTTGGTGCTGTGTTATCAAATGGGTTTGTTTGGATGTCAAGCCACTCTTGTTGATGCTTTATCTAGCTCTATATAAATTATTCACCCCAGGCAGTATATTTCACTGGCTTTTTAATCATGTCATTGAATCTCCTTATCCTCAAATCTAAATTAGTTCATTTGAAATGCAAACCTTCTCTTTGTTGACCTTAGTCTTTCTGTTTTACCATATCTAGCTATTCGCTGGTTTTAAGGCCAGACCATTGTCGGAGGCTGTACATTTTTGTACCTAGTTGTAAAGTAACAGTTGACACATTCATCACAATTAAAACAACAGTAATCATACTTGTTAATTTCCAGAACAAACAAATGGTTTCAATTTCCTTATCCCTGGGTTGAGCAAACGTATTAATAATGGCATTCCTGTTTATCTCTTGCTTGCCTTTGAAATCAGGAAAGTTCAATTTCCCTGCAGGTAAGTGTTGCCCCAAGTCCTCTGACACGTGATGGTAATTCTTTTTTTCTAATGTCCGTGTCAGACAATTCTGTACATTTTGACAACTGACTTAAGTTGTGTACTGTACTGTGTTTAGAGGTCTGTAGTGCGTTTCTTTAGTAGTAATGTAGATGCCTGTGTGTAAAGTTGTACTCTGTCTAACCCTGCATCCCACAAAGGAAACCCCTTTGGTTGTAGTGGTGAGTGGATTTTTCAGTGCCTTCCATTCATGCATCCAAGAGGTGTGTGTGTGTGTGTGTGTGTGTGTGTGTGTGTGTGTGTGTGTGTGTGTGTCAAGGGCTTGTTGCCTTCACGCTGTCTGCATTGGCATTTGCTTTCGTCTGTTCTTCGATTGCTATATTACTAACATCAGTGTTTGAGCCGTACGTTCTTAATGATAGTAAATGGCATTTGTTTTACACTGTGAGCCTAAGCCTTGCATTCCAGAAAGCAGGTCCTTAGGGGTGGCACATCATTTTATCATGCACGTGCATGTATTTTTATGTGGATGTAACTTGGTTCATCACTTAGTTTACAGTCCATGGTTATTTTATTTTCCAAACATGATTAGAACTTTAAGGTGGCCTACCATCTGTTCTCAGTGTTTGGTCGAGCTCTGTTTTGTGTCCTATTTTCAAACATTGCACATAGAAAGTACTAGAAATTAACATGATTTCAGTGCTAAACATTTACCACCATAAAACGTCATTTTAAAGATACATTAAATAATTTAATTACGATTCTAAAGTGTCATGCAAACTTTTTTGGTGACTTTTTCAGCAAATACTCCTAAAAAATATGGTTGTTAGCAACATTGTTGGCAGCTAAATTGAACGTAGCATTATAAGGTTGGACTTTTCATTTTCATGCAATTAAATTTGTGACTAGTAATAGTTTCATGCCATATTTGGTTCAAATTGTGTCTTCTGTCTTTTTTTCCTTTTAGGGGGAGGATGATGGTCCACTCGGCGCTCCCGAGTTTGACGCCATCTCTGAAAATGGCCTCCTGAGTCGTAATGAACCCATACGCAGCAAAGTGTCTAAGCTGACTGAGAAACTGCGCAAACGCTACCCCACCACTAGCGCTGGTCAGAGTGCTGTGACAAATACTGTAGTTTCAAAGTAGCTGTGACAATAATTCTCACAACAGATGTCTGTTTTCCTCTCTCCAAAGGCAACTGCGCTAGCTGCAATGCTGTCTTCTCAGTTCTGAAGAAAAGGGTGAGGCTTAAAGAGAACTGATACTCTACCTGCATTTATTGTATTACATGAAGTACAAAAGCCCAACACATCTGTCTTCCTGTTGTAGAAGAACTGCAGTAACTGTGGCAACAGCTTTTGTTCCCGTTGCTGTTCTTTCAAAGTGCTGAGGTCTTGCATGGGGGCCACTGGTAAGCTAAGAAAAGAATCAAATTCATCAGATCTTTTGAAGGTGAAAATAAAAATAGGGTGTCTGCAAAATCCCTCCCTAATTTTAAACAGCTGTAATATGGAGCTGAATTGTAATATTCTTTTGCCACTTTGTGGCAACAGAGTCGTAATTTCATACAGTCTTATATCATATACAGAATACTAGAGAAGCATTACAAACACTCGGTGATTGTACACCCTCTGGTTACTCTGCAAGCATTGATGCAATAGTCCAGCTCTGCAGCACATAGCTGGAGTATTCGTGCATATTGCTTCAGTTGTTCATTTTTTCCATCTTTTTCAAGGCTGTAAGAGATGGGGGTTCATAAAGTTTGCTCTGTAAAGAAAGTAAATCACAAACAGTTAAGGTTCGGAGAAGTTGGTGGCCACTCGCAAAACACTCAATCATCTCATTTTGCACATAACACCCCAATGCCAATGTGGCAGTGTACCATCTCGCTGAAAATGGTACCACCATTACGAATTTTTCTGCAAAAAGGGAGTTAGTCTTCATGTATTCATCTATTTTTGTCAACAATATATTTAAATGGCTTGCGATGTCATAACATCATGAATTCAGGGAGTGTTTTTTTGGGGGGTACCCTGTGTATCCTGTATATGTTGGTCGACTTCTGATTTGTTTTCCCATAATATTGGAAATTGTATTGATTAACTTGAAAAGCATAGTAAAGTAACATGAACATTATCAACAGGGTAAAAAAAACACATTTACTTTTGTATCATAACACTACATACAATTAACTCCTTGCCCCTTGATAATGTGACTGTGACACGGTGTTCAAGGAAGTGGAGAGTAAAGCTTATGGAAGGTAAATGGATTTCATGCATCACAATTTGATTTCAATTTCATTCACTTTCAAACATTCACAACTGTCAAGTATTGTAATTAAATTTTCTACATTGTAAGATCTGTGCTGTTTATTTTGAAATTTATGTTCCAGTCCTACTGAAAGGGGAAAACAATTCTGTGACTAAGTATATAAAAACAAAAAAGGTTTTACCCCTCGCACATACTTTACCCATATTTAAAGCCCGGGTGTCATCCCTATAAACATTCTAAAATAGATATTGTAATGAAAAATATATATAACAGTATTAACTTCAATGTCTATACGAAAAAAAAGTGAGCGGAGACCGCGTCATCCAATGCACAAAGTTGCGCAATTGAGTGTCCCTCAACATCCAAGTCGTTGCCATATTAGTCACGTCATCTATCCTTGACGTCATCGACACTTCCGCAGTTGAAAACGCGCAGTGCCTGCTACTACGGAAGCCGAACAACAGAGATATTCGCATCTTTCCGACGCCCCTTCTGACACTGAAGTTCTTTTCAAAAAGGACAACACCAAACAACCGAGTGAAGTTACCGGGGCAATATTACGCTATTGTTTCGAGCCCTCAGGCCAATATTGCACTATTGTTTTGAGCCATATTCAGATGATATCCGATCCACTCCCGCGGCGGAGATGAGCCATCGCGGCTCATCGCAGCCGGCCGGTGTGGCTTATGACAGAGCCGAGCGGTGCTGCTTTAGTCACAGTCGAGCCCGGGCGCTTTATGCGCGTACGCGACTGAGTAATCCATTCTCGGCTGGGTTCTTCAGAGCCGCCCCCGTCGCAAAGCCCAACGCGCAGCCTTCGCAGAAGCTTTGACCGCCAAATGCGGCGCCTCAGGCGGTGTGGCTGAGTTTCGGCGCCCGTGGTGGCATATAAGAAGGAGGTGGAGCCGAGCTATGTTGCTTTTAGGGGTATGTTCAAAGTCGCCACAGTACTCAATGAACACTATCGAGACATTGTTGGCTGGGCGATACGCACATCGACACATTTCAAAAGTGGAACTTTTGTTACGTTATGAGAGAGACCGATTACGTGGTCCGCCCCAAACTATTTTTTTTTTTTTTTTGGAGCTGTATACACACCTACCTGTTATTTGGAACCCACAAAGCTCTCGTCCTCTGCACCCGTGCAATCCATTTTTCACAACGAAGAGGGTCTCTTTCAAACTTATGAAGGGTAATTCCATTCTCCCGAGTGTTTAAGCAATGTCCAGCAATGCAATGAGCCGGCATTTTGGCTAACACGAAGGAACAACGAGCTACCTTCCCGGAGGTAAAACTAATGGAAACAAACTGTCCTGTACGTCACTTCCTGCTTCTTCTCACAAACAAGTCCCTCGAGAAGATTTTCATGGCGGGAGTTACAAAAAGCTTTATATGTCAAAATCATGTTTTGTGGTGGGGAAAAAACGCATGGGACCATATTGGCTGTGGGTTTTTCATTAATAATATACCAAAAATCATCTGTTTGACACCACTTGCACTTTAAACCAATGAAAACACACCCTTTAAACATACCATGAAGAAAATAAGTGTTTGAACACCCTGCTCTATTACAAGTTCTCCCACTTAGAAATCATGGAGGGGTCTAAAATTTTCATCCAGAAATCAAAGTGTATGATTTTTTTTTTCAGTATTGTATGAGGGCTTTGACTGCATGAAGACACCTGTCAACCCCATACAATTTGTCAGTTAGACTCAAACTTGTAACAAGACCAAGGCCAAGACCAAAGAGTTGTCCAAAGACACCAGAGACAAAAACTCCACACGGCTAGAAAGGGCTATGGAGAAATTGCCAAGCAGCTTGATGAAGAAAGGTCCTCTGTTGGAGCAATCATTAGAAAATGGAAGAAGCTAAACATGACGGTAAATCTCAATCGGAGTGGAGCCCCATGCAAGATATCAGCTTGTGGGGTCTCAATGATCCTTAGAAAGGTGAGGAATCAGCCCAGGACTACACGACAGAACTGGGTCAATGACCTGAAAAGAGCTGGGACCACTGTTTCCAAGGTGACTGTTGGTAATGCACTAAGACGTCATGGTTTGAAATCATGCATGGAACGGAAGGTTCCCCTGCTTAGACCAGCACATGTCAAGTTTGCCAATGACTATTTGGATGATACAAAGGAGTCATGGGAGAAGGTTATGTGGTCAGATGAGACCAAAATGGAACCTTTTGATCAGAATTCCACTAACCGTGTTTGGAGGAAACGAATGATGAGTTCCATCCCAAGAACACCATCCCTACTGTGAAACATGGGAGTGGTAGCATCATGCTTTAGGGGTGTTTTTCTGCACATGGGACAGGACGACTGCACTGTATTAAGGAGAGGATGAATTGTGAGATTTTGGGGAACAGCCTCTTTCCCTCAATCAGTGCATTGAAGATGGGTCGTGGCTGGGTCTTTCAACGTGACAATGACCCAAACCACACTGCCAGGAAAACCAAGGAGTGGCTCCGTAAGAAGCATATCTAGGTTTTGGCGTGGCCTAGCCAGTCTCCAGACCTAAACCCAATAGAAAATCTTTGGAGGGAGCTGAAACACCGTGTTTCTTAGCGATAGCCCAGAAACCTGTCTGGTCTAGAGAAGATCTGTGTGGTGGAGTGGGCCAAAATCCCTCCTGCAGTGTGTGCAAACCTGATGAACAACTACAGGAAACATTTGACCTCTGTAATTGAAAACAAACCAAATACCAAATATTTTAGATTATCTCTCTCACAGTGGACATGCAACTACAATGAAAATTTCAAACGGCTCCATAATTTCCAAGTGGGAGAACTTGCAATATAGCAAGGTGTTCAAATACTAATTTTCTTCACTTTAAATGTATTTGAACGTTTTTTTTTTTTTTGCAAGCTTAACATGAATAGAATTTACTGCATAACAGTAACCTTTTTGAAACTCAGATACTTCTTTGGTACTGATCAACTAGAAGTGTTACTATTTTGATTTACAATTACCTTTAATTGTTATTAGGCCAACTGGTTAGCACATCTGCCTCACAGTTCTGAGGACCTGAGTTCAAATCTGGCCTTGCCAATGTGGAGTTTGCATGCTCTGCCCAAGCTTGCGTGGGTTTTTATTGCCCGTAGGTGTGAATGTGAGTGCCAATTGTTGGTTGTTAATATGCAGCCTGAGATTGTCTGTCGACCAGTTAAGGGTGCACCCCGCCTCTCGCCCAACGATAGCTGGCCTTAGGCTCTCGCAAGCCCGTGATTTTATTGAGGATAAGCGGTATGGAAAGTTAATGAATAATTAATGATACTGATCCAAGCAAAGACACTGATCAAGTAATTTCACACAATAACTACCAAATCACTTCACCAGTTAAATCTATAATAAAATTGGTTTCCATTTTCATAGTCACTTTGACAAAATTCCTTTCAAATCACAAAGTCTGATCACTTGCAAGGTAGTGGACTACTCACTACCTCATGGTGACCCTGCTGAAGTACTGTACTGTGAATGCCCCTTGATGACAGTGTTGCAGCAGTGATTCCTCAGTAACACGCACTAAATACAGTTCCATTGCATTTAAATTTTAAGTTCATTACATTTTTTAGTTAATCTTTAAGTAGTGTTTTCAAAAATGTTTCATTTTTCAAAATGTAACTTTAATGTACCACACATTTTAATTCACTCATTATATAAGTACCCCCTGTTCCCTGCCCCGTACAATAGTTAAGCAGTGTTAATGTTGGTGGTGGTGATTAGAGGACCAAGAGGTTTTTTTTCGATGGTAGGTACTTGGTGTAAAAGGTTTGAGATCCACTGGCCTAAAGTATGGAGTTCCATAGACTAAGTTGAGTGGGAATGGAAATATTACAGTACTTAGTGTAACCAATGTGAGCAGAACCATGGACTTAAAAGCAATATATGTACCGAACAGGGATTTTTTTCTTGGGTAGCATTACAATCCCAGTGAATTACGTGATTTTGCAATTTTACCCCCTCGAGGGCAACCATCACTACGATGTGGCAGGAATACGTTTGACAGCCGTGATTTACATGTTGACTGTATGTCACCAAATGTGACATGATGCATGATCAATGACTGCCAGGTTTTTTGCAAGACTCAGTATGTAATTTTCTCTAATATTTACATTGAAATACAAAATTTACATTTAGAATTGTTTGAATTTTGACATAATTTACAGGAGAACAATGTCATGTTGATCACCTGTCCCTTTTTCTTTTTCAGCTCCCGAGGCCCAGCGAGAGACTGTGTTTGTTTGTGCTACCTGCAATTCCACACTCATCAAGTTACAATGACATGACGATGGCCATGTGACCCATTGGGATGTTCGTTGCCATTTCTTCCTCTGCTCATCACACCATCAAGTTACAACCCTTGGTTTTCAATATCAGCCACATCCTTCCTTTAAGATTGCCCTTTCCTTTTCTGTCTTCTGCTCATCCTTGTCTCTGGATGTCGACGTTAAGGACCCTTGTTTGTCCCTTTGCTGAGCAAAGGGCTGTAGAAGCATATATGAAAATCAGGTGCTGTCAGGTGTCACAATGGTTTGAAAATGCTCTGACTGACCACCGCTGTGATCAAATCTGAATGTCTTCAAAAGGCTACCCGGTGATAAACCTTGAAATCTGATTGCAGTCCCACTTTGGTGACTAAAACTATTGTGAATTAATACAATTAAACAAAATGTGCCATGAGTGACATGCTAAAGGTGTGACAATGGACTGGCTGGAGAAAAAAAAAAAAAAGACCAGCATGCTCTTCCTTGTGCTGTTTGAGCTTCTTGGGATCACGTGATCATACTAACAAACAAAGTTCAGCCAACTGGAGTCATTTAATAGAACAAGGCGGCCGGGTCAAATAATCATCTGTCTCATGTGGCATAATTCTAACTTGCGACCGACCCAAGATGCAATGTTGTTTTAACATTTATGCAGGCACTGATGATTGTAATTGTTTGCTTAGCTTGTATTGTAATCATACACAGCCCTTCTTCTAGAGCTAATATATTTAATTTAAAATGCAGTTTATTTGATATTTTTTATGTATATATTGCTACATATTTTATGGGTAAACTGTTTGATTGCTGAAATAAATATGAAATCCCACATGGGTGTTCTTTATTTACTGCAGTACACCAAATCACAAAGAACTATCTGCTGAATAAAATGACTGGAACTTTTGAACTTTAATATTTGACCTATTCAATACAAAATGAGTTTTACATGAAAAAAAGTCTGGCACCTTTAACTTACAAGAAATGTACTCTTATCTACTGATGTGAACATTATTATGAATCATCTTAGCTGTACTTGTGTTTAAGAATGAATACAAAGACGTTTTCATTGAGGAGTCACAAGATGCTCCAAGTATGTTCAAATGTACCTACCACAAGATAATACACAAGATTAAAACATCCATCCTCTATATAGCTTATTCTCACGAGCATCATGGTTGTGCTGGAGCCTATTCCTGCAGACTTGGGTGAGAGGTGGGCACAACCTGGACTGGTTGCCAGACAACAATCATCAGATTGAGGACCAGCCAGAAGTGTAAAAAGTGAAGACGATTAGCTAGTAATGCAGTTACTGAGCTCCAGATCAAAGAACCTTCTAATTCACAGCATTTGCCACTTTCAACAGGAAATTGACAGACTTTGCATTGCTGTTACAAACTCAAGTCAGTATTAGAAAATATAGAAAACTATATGGTCAAAGTTATAGGAACAGTGAAACAAAAGTTTCCAGTGCTGGATTTGTTTTTTTTTTTTTTTTACATTGGAGGCATTACAAGGAGACAGCCAAAGCAGCAAACATTTTACAGCTATCAACGTCCAACAACCCATGCATTCTAAACCATACATCTGAACGTGTGTAATTAAGATGAAAAATGTCCACTTTAAAAAGAAGCCGCAAATCATAAAAGATTTCAAATGGCAAGTGTAAGCCTTGTCCATGTTGCTGAACGTCACCACCGTTCCCACAATTCATGTACATATCTAACATTTACAGAAGGCTCACCCCGTTATTGTACATTCATCCCAATTTTTATGCACAGATTCCCCCCCCCCCAAAAAAAAGTTACATCATGCACTTAAATAGGAATGAAATGTGATGGCGGTTTGCGCGTGCAAACTTGTCCATGACTTTCCTGTTGAAATCCACCAGCCCCTGGATAAATTGGTTTTCATTGGAAAGCATGCAAAGAGCATTAAATCGCTCTTTTCCGAGTGAATTTCGTGCAAATGTGTTGATCCTTTCCATTGAGGAAATGTTCCTGTCAGGCTCAGGAAACGCCATGGGAGTTGCGAGGAAGATGTTTAACAGAGTCCATGTTTCGGACAAGATCTCTTCCAGCCCGGTTTCACTCAGAGTCTGGAGGAGAGAAAGTGCAGATTTCCCCGCATACAGCTGATTGTGTTGGTAGAGAATATTCAGTTCACTCTGTAACTTTTCCTTGTTTTTAAGAGCTGAAGGCCACAGCTTGATGGCACAGTTGAGTTGGGCAGATGGGAATGATGCTGCAAATTTTGGGAAAAGGGAGCAGTCCACGAGCTGTCCTGCGATGAGATAGTCACTGTTGGAGAACCTCTCCTCGACTTGCGCAATCATGGTGTCACAGGCCTCCTTCATCACTTCAGCCGTGTTGGTTTTCCTGCGCTTAACTTCGCCCTCGCCAGCTTGGTCGGCAATCACATCAGTCCTCTGTCTCACCTCCTTCACGTTAGCGATGAAGTTCTCCACGGCGCATCTAACGACCGAACCGTCAATCTCTCGGTTCTGCAGAATGTTCTGTAGGACATCCACTTCTGGCATGACTTCTGCAAAGAAATGGAGGAGCTGGAGAAACTTGGGGTCTCTCAAGTGCACGGATAGGCCGTATGCCTCGCTGATGCTCACACTGTCCCATCCTGGCTGGCTGCGAATACTCTCCAAACACTCCAGTATGCCATCCTGGCTGTCCCATACAGCATTAATGGTCCTGCTTTGAAAGTTCCACCGTGGGCGCTGGACGTTGTTGTATGATACCTGCACCAGGGCTGCTGCTCTACTGGGTGAGGTGAAGAAAGTTGCAAAGCCAGTCAAATCAGCAAAAAACACCTTTAGCTCAGGGATTCTAGACGCACATGCTTGCTGCAGGACAGCATTTAACTGGTGGGAGTAGCAATGCACAAACACTGCGTTGGGGTATCTTAAACTCATCAGTGTTTGCACGCTACCTTCACCATCGCTCAACATGGCAGCTCCATCATAGGTTTGTGCTACGAGTTTCTCAGTCAGCCGCAAGGGCTCGAGGACCTGTTGGACGGCGTCGGAAAGGCCGAAGGCAGTTTTATCCGTGACTTCGACTAGCTCGAGGAATCGCTCAGTAAGAGAGTTGTCAACCACGTATCTCAACACGATGGCCATCTGAGAATTGCACGACATATGAGTAATTTCATGTACCTGGACACCAACAAATTGGGTCTGTTGCAACTGTTTGTCCACTTCCTCCCTGTAGACCTCATACATGCAATCCAGGAGCTCGTCCTGGATGGTGCTTAAAGCCAACTTAAAAAAAGGCTGCGCATTGTAGTGTCTTTTGAGCCGTGTGTCTCCCTCGCACATGGTCTCAAATATGGTGCTAAAGACAGCTGCGTTGAGCGTGTCGTCGTGACCGTGCAAATCAATTTCGCACTTGCCACAGAGCTTAACGCAAGTAATAAGTCTGTCCAGAACATACCGATTCTCCTCAGTTAGTCTGTTGTGCTCCTCGACGGCAAGCCGATCAGCCTCATCCATGTGGGTCTGCACAGGGGGCATCCCAAGTAAACCCAAATTCATGGCACATCTCAGGTGAGACGAGGAGCTTTCGTGCTTCGCCGTTCTTTCAGACAGATGTTTAATGTCTTTGAACCCGATCGATGACCAAACAGAGTCTAACCCCCCGAAAAGAAGGCAGGGAAAACAGAAAAGCGCACGTTTGGTCGTGCTTGCGGTTAGCCATTTCTTCTTTTCAAACCAGTCTTTTTTGAAGGTGCGGGTCACCATATCTCCTTGCTGAAGCAGGACAAAGTCTTCGGGCCTGTGCGGCCCTAAACGTTTTATTTGCAACTGTTCTTCCAACGGCAATTTACTAAACCGCACTAACAACAGGTGGTCTACGTTATTCATGATAAAACCCTACAAACACAATTTGATCTCGCAAGCTAGCCGATGTAGCAATGTTGTCTTCCTGCTCCTCTTCTTCTCCGGCACTTTCTGCTTCTTTTCTGCCAGACTGGGAAACGTTTTAATCGGGTGTTGCCTTCTACTGGCGACGATGTGGTATTGCTGTCCCCCCCCCCCCCTTTCCTTGTCAACAAAGGGGCAGACTGTCCAGATACCTGCAAGAAGCACAGAACGAAAACTAAAAGCAGAACTAAAAAGAAAAAAACAAAAACGCAACTACAAGGAATGAGGCAATCTTTACATACACATTTTAAAATGCATCCACTATGTATGTAAGATAAAATTTGTTTTGGTAATAAAATAGTCCCACCCATCCCGTCCCCATGTAGGATCACCCTTTCCCATGTCCTTGTTTTTATTTTCCATCCATCCATTTTACCCACTTATACTCACCAGGGTCGCAGGAGTGCTGGAGCCTATCCCGGCTGTCAACGAGCAGGAGACGGGGTACGCCCTGAACTGGTTGCCGGCCAATCGCAGGGCAAATGGAGACAAACAGCCGCACTCACAATCACACCTAGGGGCAATTTAGAGTGTCCAATTAATGCATATTTTGGGATGTGGGAGGAAACCAGAGTGCCCGGAGAAATCTCAGGCAGGCATGGGGAGAACATGTAAACTCCACACAGAGGGAGGCTGGGATTTGAACCCAGGTCCACAGAACTGTGAGGCCAACGCTCTAGAGCTGCGACATTGTGCTGCCCATTATTATTATTATTATTATTATTATTATTATTATTACTGCCATCTCAATATATATATGACCATCTTAACAATGACAACCGAGCTCCTCAAAACAAAACACTGTGTGAGCTGAAAGTGACTCGGATGAAATGATTCTCTAGATAAGTAAAAGCATATACAATAGAGCTAAATCCTGTCCTGCAGCAGGCTAGCCCCTCCCCCATCATTTAATCTGTCCCGTGTCAGTTATCAGCGCACGCGGGGACCTCAACAGCAACATGGCGACTGAGGTAAGACTGGCACAATGCTCTCTTTTTTGAATGTGCATAACCGCCGTCACTAGTAGTTGTGGAAAATAAAATAGGTTGTTTGATGGTATCTCGACTGGACTCGGTTGAAAGCATCGGCTATACGGTGTCAGTGGAACCAGGACACGCGAGGGCATCTTCTTCTTAGCTAGTTTCGCCCAAATGTTGATTTTTTTTTTTAACTCCTTCCAAACATCCGTTGTAAAACAGCCACGTTACTCAAATGTGGCAAATAGACGCGGGCATTGATCGTCGTATTAATCCTCGATGTGAAACAGTTGTGCTTTTACTGGTTTGAACGTCCTAATTAATCCGATGATTTGGTCCCAAAAGGAGATCCACGCACACCTCTGTCCGAGGCGTTCAGCACCACGGACAGAGGCCAAAAACAGAACCACTTCTTTTCTTTAGGAGAATTCTAATTAAAAAAATAAAATAAACAAAGAACAGTGTCTACCAACCTTTTGAGTCACGGCACATTCAATATATTTTGCATAAGAAAAAATTCGCCGGATAATGTCACAAAAAGTGAATATACACGTTAATTGTGTACCTTCTGCCAGCTATTGGAAGAATATTCACAGGACCTATGGCGTCCAGATGGTCTATATTTCACAGCAATTTCTCTTTATTTTTTGCTCGAGAAAATGAAACTGGCAGTCGTTTCCTATAATAATGTGTTTTAGAGCAATTGCTAAAACAACAAATTACCCTGGGTTTGGCTCTTTTACATCCATGCCACCATTTTTTGCTGTGACATCAGCGATAGAACTGGAGACCAAATTTGTTGCTTTGCCGCTGTTGACTAGTGTACTAAACTACAAAGTGGTACTCATCTTTGATATATTTTCGCTTTCGCGTGGATTCCCCTCACCTCCATAATGGCAACTTTTCAGAACCCGTGGGTCTTCTCCGGGCGCTCCGGTTTCCTCCCACATCCCCAAAACATGCAACATTAATAACTTTCATAACATAACACTCTAAATTGCCCCTAGGTGTGATTGTGAGTACCACTGTTGTCTGTCTCCATACATATGCCTTGCGATTGGCTGCCAACCAGTTCGGGGTGTACCCCGCCTCCTGCCCAACAATAGCTGGGATAGGCTCCAGCACTCTCGCTACCCTTGTGAGGATAATAGGTTCAGAAAAAAATGTGTTTGGTAACACAAAAATGCTTCGAATATCTCAACTACGGTTTATGATGCATGACAATTTGGAATTTTTGTACAAATTTTTACAAGAAAAATTGAAATTGACACTCTAGATTTGGATTTGGGGGCCACATGAAATCATGTGGCGGGCCGGATCCGCCCCCCGGGCCTTGAGTTTGACACCTGTGTTTTAGGCCTTTCTTCTGAACCGAGAGAAAAATAGAGAGAGAGAGAAAGAGACAGAGAGTGAGAGAGTGAGAGAGAGAAAACAGACACACTGAAAGTTTGTTGAGGAGGATCGTGTATCGAACGTTGGGCTTCTCTCCAGCAGCTTGCAGAGCACAAATGGATGATCACTCTGCCTGCCTCTCCTATAACATCCTATGAGATGTTACAAGACCAAAACAACAGCTCCTATTTGCACACAGTACTACTGAACCAATGAAATCAGAGAGAAGCAGAAGCATCTTTCTCCAGGGACCAGTTTGAAAGATCATGTTGAAGAACAACACTCCGTCCCTCAAGGGCAAGTGTCATGGTACATGTGTCTAGAAATACATATTGTTTACTGTCTGATCCGGTGGAATGGTGGGACGTGGTTTTACATATTTGTATATATGTACACAAAATGAGTCACTGATGGTGTAGTGGTACACACACCTGCCATTGGTGTGGGCAGTGTGGGATCAATTCCTGCTCAGTGATGGTGTCAATATCTACCCTGTGACTGACTGGTGACCAGTTCAGGGAGTGTAGTCCACCTTTCGCCCGAAGCTAGCTGGGACAGGTTCCAGCGTTCCCACAACCCTTGTGAGAATAAGTGGCTTGGATAATGACAATGACATTATATATATATATATATATATATATATATATATATATATATGTACAATTTTTTTTTTAATATTTTGTAGACCACACGATTCGTCACTTTAAACTGCTCCCTTTCCACTAATGACATTGTTAACACACCTATCTATATAGATTTTACATCTTGCACATCTTATAAAGAATAATTCCTATAAACAGAAATGTCTCTTGTTCTTTGTTCTTGTTGCTATGTTGTTCCTTGTTCTTTGTTCTGAATGTTGTACCAGGCCAAGCATCGACTGCCGGACAAAAATTCCTCGTGTGATTTTACACACTTGGCCATTAAAGTTGATTCTGATATTGTGGTTATGTTATATTGTGTATGGTTAATGCACCTTTCCTTTCAATACAATCCTTTTGTTTTCATTGAACCAAAAGAAGCTGGTGCAAACTGAAAAAATAATAGTTTAAAAGTTATTTTAAATGAGTGGTTCTTTAATGGTGCCCCCTTCACGCCCACAATTTCCCATTTTGCAAAGTCGCCACCCATTTTTATAGAACTGAAGAGCAATAAAGAAAATGTATTGTTCAAAAATAACCTCTCAATATTATTTTTTGTTTTTTTTAGATCATGCTTTTGTGTTCAAGGGGTAACTCAGAGCACATTAATAAATTGCGCATGAACATGATCACCACATCTATAAAAATGCTTAAATTATGTAAATATCAAAATGTCTCTCAGAAATGATTTTTGTTTTGGGGGGGAGTGTCAATAGATTGTGTTCCTTTTAGGAAATAAACTCTGCTTGCTGGTGACAAAGCTGATTCTTCTTGAAGTAACATCTTGATAAATCTGCAGGATTGTGCTATAAAAACTATTGACGTTTTCAATTACTAGACATGGCCAGTCTAGTTTGACGCTTTCCTAAAAAGAGATAGTCCTTTTGAACTCACAAACATTTGTAACATTAATGAAAAGCAATAAAAAGTCAGCTAAAAAAAATCTTTGGGCAGAGGAAACCAATGTGAATTGGGATGATGGTAAGGAAAAGTATGGAGAATAAAAGGGGATGTGAAATTGAACTGACCCATCCAAAGCACACAATAAATAACACGTCATGTCAAAGATGGTGACGGCTGTGTTTACGGTGTTGGCATATCAAGTAGTTGTACCAATAATTCGTTATTTACTGAATAAATAAAATCACAACCCACTATCCCAGGCATAGACATGATAGTGTTGCCCAAATTTTAAATCTTCCGAGGTGAGCTGTTACTTCCTCAATGTGAATGAAACAATATTACTCCTTGTCATGGGCACACCTGCTCTCTTCTCCCAAGTTCCACAACCTACAGGAGTTGAGGCACAGTGCGTCCCTGGCCAATAAAGTCTTCATCCAGAGAGACTACACTGAGGGAACCACCTGCAAGTTCCAGTCAAAGTTCCCCTCGGAGCTGGAGAGCAGGGTGAGAGCATGTGAAGTCACGCACGTTACATGCTATGGTCTCACTTTAGTTTTGCTTTGTACAATACAGTATTTGGTGTTTAACCAGCCCTGCAATTCATCCATCAATTCGTGTGTGCAGATTGAGAGAACTCTATTTGAGGACACCGTCAAGACCCTCAATAACTACTACGCAGAAGCAGAAAAGATTGGAGGCCAGTCCTACCTGGAAGGCTGTCTGGCCTGCGTCACAGCATATCTTATCTTCCTCTGCATGGAGACGCGCTACGAGAAGGTGAAAGTTGAAAATGTGACTGTCCGACAGGAAGTGAACTCGTCAATACTTTCAGTCGCTCAGAGAGCCCCGTCAAGGCCTCGGCAGGAGTTCTGTCAATGGCAGTGTCTGCCCTCTCTTCTCCACTTTCAACACAATACTCTACCTGTATAGCATGTGTGTACAGGGTCAGAGTTTTTATTATTAAAGCAAATTAGTTCTGGCAGAAATTTAAAATGTGTCATCATCAGCCCAGTGAATGTTTCAGACTGGTAAAAGTCTGTCTCTCAGTTTGCCTTTTTGTTTTTTTTCAAGTGTGTGACCACTACGCAATGACCGGAAATTAAAACTACCTTGGTGGACCACCTGTTTCTATTTTATTTAATTATTTTGCTGAGGGGGAAAAAGACATAAATGAAAAACCTCTAAAGGGGCCAAAGAAGAACTCATTATATTTTGGTGAAAAGCAAATAATTCCATTTCTTCCACTTTTCACTCTTAGTGATGTTTTGGCGTGAATGGAACAATCCAACACACCCTCAAAATGATTAACTTAACAACATCTTACAGTGTGTGATCCTTCTTTCTATGTGGTAGGTGTATAAACTTGTGCTCTGCTTTGTGTGTCAGGTGTTGAAGAAGATTGGGAAGTACATTCAGGAGCAGAATGAAAAGATCTATGCTCCCAGGGGTCTGCTCATTACTGATCCCATAGAGAGGGGAATGCGTGTCGTATCCTTCCTCAGTGTTCATGTATACAACAACTGGAAGGATTACTTTTTAGTATAAGCAGATGCTTGTGACACGCTCTCAGTCCCTAACGCTTTCTACAGATTGAGATTTCCATCTATGAAGACAGGGGGTCCAGCGGCTGCAGCTCGGGGAGCAGCTCTGTGTCCAGCAGCACAGCTCGATGACCGGGTACCCCTGGCAAGACAATGCCCCCCCCCCCCCCCGATCACTCGCAACCCTTGAGAACAACTTTGGACATTTGAACCGCTCCGACCCCTGTGTTCATTGCTCTCGTGAAAGGATCCACAAGATGTTACCTAAGAACGGCCTGTTACTCCTCAGCTGTATTACATTATTTATCAGGCATTGTGAACATGTAAAATATGCACTTCAGTCATTTATTGCAACGCACCCGATGAACAAAAACATTTTGCGGGTATTTCTTGGTGTGACTGGACCATTGGTGATGTGTCTGTCATCTGGTAGGCAGGATGCTTTTGAGTAGATGCGTTCATCCCGCAATCCTTTTACCTCAACCAAATCGGACCTACCAGGAAGTAGGCTTACACTTACTAGCACTAACCAGGCACACCAACACTAGCTTTTAAATATTATATATGTAGCTTTGGCATTGTTCAATGATATAGGTGTTTGTATAAATATTACAGAAGGGCATGAGTCACCTACCTTAACCCAGATCTTGACACTATAGATCAAAATCAAGTCCAGATCAAGACACCGCATCATATTGTTTTGTAGCAGGTGAATGTAGTGTAGCAAGTCTTCCATTTTCCACACACAAAGCGTAGGTATATTTTACTAAATGTTTAAAAACAAAATTTTTCTGATCGATACCAACTCTTCCAAAATTTGATGTATGCAAGGACGTAGCAAAGATGAGCATGTGAGACAAAGTACTCGTCAAATCGTCTTCCTGAATCTTCAAAGTATTGAATTCCACATTCAGAATGCACAAGTTATCTGACCAAACCCCCAAAGACAAATATTTGCCAAAAACAGACTCATTGAAGTGAATGTCTAATTTTGTGCAAACGTTAACTTTGGTGCAGCTTTTTGTTTGATACACATGCCAATGAAGTGTTATGACTGCTGTCCAATAAAATAAGAATTTAATCACAGATGCATCCAAATGCTTTTATTGTTGTTCTGTTAAGCCAACAAACCAGTCATTTCGTTTAGAAACCTATTTAAAAAAAAAAAAAGCACATACAGTATATAGATTTGTTCAATCATCACAGTGACAGGCCACAATCTCAGCCACTTGTCATTGATGCCCCTGAAGCTCCTCTTTTCTGCAGTTTAATGACCGAAAATTTCCTTTCATTTTTAAGTGTTTGACACTTCAAGAATGTCAAAACCTGTTACTTAACAGTTTTACTTGTTCACTTAGCACTCAATTGTAAGTTTGATAAATTGACTGAATTGTAATCAAACATTTCAATAGTTGACTGGAATTTTGAGTAGAGAACTCACCCAATATTTTCCCCTGAAGTTGGTGGAGAAAATGGAAAATGAATAAGAAATGATCCATCCATCCATCTTCTTCACCGCTTATCCTCACAAGGGTTGCGGGACTGCTGGAGCCGATCCCAGCATTCAACGGGCAGGAGGCGGGGTACACCCTGCACTGGTTGCCAGCCAATCGGAGGGAAAATAGAGACAGACAACAGTTGCACTCACAATCACACCTAGGGGCAATTTGGAGTGTCCAATTTATGTTGCATGTTTTTGGGGATGAGGGAGGAAACCGGAGCACCCGAGGAAAACCCACGCAGGCACGGGGAGAACATGCAAACTCCACACAGGTTGGGCCGAGATCGAACCCTGGACCTCAGAACTGTGAAGCAAACACTTTACAACTCCACCACCATGCCACAAATAAGAAATTACATTTTTAAAATTATGTAGGACAAATAAAAAACACATTTGACACTACTTTCCCTGATACTGATGTTTTTGTGTGCGATCGGTACTCCTTTTACCCCAAGACGTACTGTTGATATAATTAACATTTGAGCCAAATGAACACAGTCTTGCCTTTCCGTAGCTTGTTCACGATGGTAGAACTTTGACACACCGAGTTGACTTTGATGCATATATACCTGGTCATGCTTCAAGAGAACATGCTAATAAAACTATACGACTGCATCATGAGACAACCTCTCAGCTGATCAACCCAAACATGCAGAGCTGAAAAAATATCTTACTGTATTATTGCATTAAAAACTGCAGACCTCACAGATCTGCAAGTAGAACAGTAAGAAAACCACCTGAAAACTGGAGACCGTCAACCCGGAGCTAGATGTGGAGTGGATGCTGGAAAATGAGGCTGGTGCTACAATGAGATGGAGAGTACAGCAAGAAAACACGGGAGGAGGTAAATATCAGGTAAGGCCAACACGAGCCGTCTGTCTCAGTTATCACGAAAGCTAATAAGGATGTTCAATCTGGAAATGACAATCATTCGGTAGGTTGATTGTAAACATTTTATTTTAGGAGTTTGAAATGACATAATGTACGTAAGGCATCAATAAGCATTTTTAGTGATATGTGAGGGTTTAAAGTGCAATAGAAAAACAAACAAAAAAACCTAATTATGATTACTATTATACTCAGACTAAGGAAATAATACAAGGCTCAGCAAAGCAATGTTTGAAAAATAATAGCTTTTTTTCTGAAGTTGCATTAGATGAAATTGTCCTCAGATGCCTGTTGAAACATTAACATAAAATAAAATTAAAGACAAACCTGTCTTAATAGCTTCATTGAACTTTGAAATATAGGCTTACCTGTGCAGCGGCCGTTCCTCACAGTAAAGCCTCGACCACACTGGAAAACACAACAGAAGTATTTACATTTTGAAGCGAGACACAGAATTGGAAAGAGGGATGCATACCTCCGCGTTACTGTCAAGCATGGACATTTCGCTGTCCCTGGGAAACGGTACTTCCACCACGGATTTCATCTCGCTGGGCTGAAGGATACGCGTGATGAAGCTACCATCAGGCCATGACACCTCCAGTACAGAAACATCATCCTTTCCTAAAAATCATCAGCGCAATGTCACACATGAGAATAGGAGCCAATTCATGCACAATTGACAGGTTTAACGGCATTTCCAAAACATTAACAGCTTTTTGGCGGACTGCAAAGCAGGTCAATGACAGCTTGGTTGTTTGTTGGCACTATTGCAAAAAGGCTGTTAACTGATTCAAGCATTTGGGAGTATTTTGACACAGTGAGGCAAGTACTCAACCTCCCAAGTAATTTTGGTCACATTTCAGCTATATTTGACATTAAATCTACCCTTAAAGAGTACCAAAGGAAATGGAAATAAAAAATAAGAAAATGAATGGATGGATAGTTTTTAATTCAGAATCTATTACAAACCGTGCAACTATAAACAGACTTATTCTAAAAAGGAGGAATGGTGACAATAAAAGCTTCAAACGGTCGTTACTTAAAGTTGAAAGAAGTTGCAATTTTGCTATTTAGCAAGAAACATGAAATCAATGCACATGATTTGCTTCCGTGGGTCTTGAGTTTGACACCTCTATTAAAATGTCACAGCATAGTTACCTAATCCAAAGTGGGCCACGGGTTCCATCTCGCACAGGTACCCAGATCCTCCGTCAATGATGCGCATGTGAGCTCCACTCGTCTTGGTGAAGACTGTTACCTTAGCGCCTCGTGCGTACGAGCCAAACTGGGTGCGAGGAATGACTCGAAGCCACTTATTTGTCGAGCCCTGACAAACGCAGTGGAGAGGGTTAGTATAATGACGGAGCCGGTGAGCCAATCACAAGCCAAAGACGCCGTGCACCTGTCCGACTTTGAAGACGGAGATTGGTTGCGCTGTGCTCTCTCCGTGTGCCAGGAGAAGGTCCAACTGTCCGTCTCCATCCATATCTGTCACAGTGCCGCCTGTTGAAAAAAGGTAAAGAGCATTCAGAGTGCTGACCTAGACAACAACCTCGCTGCATTTGTGTTAAGCAGCGACACTGCAAATCTCAGCTAGTCAGACAGGAGGATACTAGCACCAATATGGCAAAAAATACTGCACGTGGCCTGGCAAGATTGTGTTCCGACCTGTTCCCCTGCCTTGAGGCTCTGCAGCGTCTCCCACATTCAGCTCTTCGATGAAAGGGTCAGCATTAGGTCTCCTCGAAACTCTGCAAACACACACAGTGGAGTGGGGGGGAGGATAATAGTGATATGGCATTGAATGGTATTGTTACTTCCGACTGAAAAGAACTGATTCACCTGCATAAAATATTGAAAATATTGCTGATAACCAGACATTTTTTATTCACTGTCAGTTGATAACCATGTGTGTTACCTTTTGCTTCCCACAAAAACGTCATAAATGTTTTTGTTTTCTCATGTCATAACACTTGTTGCATGGCAGTTTTAAATTACATTTCAGTGTGTACTCTCACTTCATGACTTAAATCTCCTGAATTAATTGTTAGTCGATACTCTTCATTTTGTCTATCTATGTATCTTTAGTTTTAGATTGTCCAAGCCGCCTATCCTCACAAGGGTTGCGGGAAAGCTGGAGCCTATCCCAGCTAGCTTCAGGCGAAAGGCGGACAACACCCTGAACTGGGCGCCAGTCAGTCGCAGGGCAGATATTGACACCATCACTGAGCGGGAACCGATTCCAAGCTCCCCGCACCAAACGCAGGCGTGTGTACCACTACGCCATCAGTGACTAGTTTTAGATTTTTCAGGTAATTATGGTGTAAAACAAAGTCAAGTGCATTTTTTGGGTCAGATTAAGTGAAACGTGTTGCTGGCATGCTGGCTCCACACAGGGCCCATACGTCAACCTTTCCCCACCCTCCACCTTTGACCTAACAAGCAGTTTTTTGGAATATGTGAGGGAGTCACGAATACTGAGAAAAACAATGTTTTTTTTAACTTCTAAAGTGTTCTTCTCAAGTTTCCCTTCCTCAGTTGCAAACTGCATATATAAAATTATCACCGTATCAATTCAGGCAGCATCAATTCACCCATCCATTTTCTGTACCCCTTGTCCTCACGAGGGTTGCGGACATGCTGGAGCCTATCCCAGCTATCTTTGGGCGAGAAGCTGGGCCCACCTGAACTGGTCACTAGCCAAATAATAAACAAAGAACCATTCACAGTCACACCTACGAGCAAATTAGAGCCTTCAATCAACCTACAGTGCATATTTTTGGGAACTGGGAGGAAACACGTGCACCCAGGGAAAACCCACGCAGTCATGGGGGGAACATGTAAACTCCAAACAGCAAAGGATGGGATTTGAACCCCAGTCCTCAGAACTGTGAGGCCGATCTGAGAACCAGTTGCCCACCGTGCCGCCTTTCAGGTACCATCATAACTGAAATCAACTACTTTGGACAGTTCATTGCAAAATGTAGGATAGTTCTTTTTTTTAATCTTTTACTCACCGGAAGAGCCTGTTGGGAGAGTTGCCTCTGTAGGCAATATTGTTGAAAAACACCTCAAGTTGCTTGTCATTGTCAAAATCAGCTGCAATAACTGTGCGAATCGGGGAAGGGGATGCAAAACCTGCAGTCGCAATATTCTGCAAAGAGGACATTGCCAGGCTTAGCACTTTTTGGACTTCTGACCTACCCCACTGTGTTATGCTCCTTACTCACCCTGAAATTCGAGTTGCTACCCTGTAGGTAAAGCCTGTGGGGGCCGTTCCAGTTGCCGTAGACAATGTCTGTCTTTAAATCGCCGTTGAAATCAGCTAGTGCTACTCCTCGACCATGTTGGGATTGGTCCTCTACGCCTTTATGGGTAAACAAAGAGTTCAGCTATAATTTATTCATCAGATTTCTTTAATTGTTCTTAATCCTCAGGGGTCCATCCGTCTGTGCATGCATCTATCCATCAGTCAATTTTCAATACTGATTGTCCTTATTTCGATTGTGGGTGACCTTGTGCCTATTTCAGATGACTGGGCGAAAGGTGGGGTAAAACCTGGACTGGTTGCCAACCGCCTGCAGGGCAGATTTAGACAAAACTATTCACACTCACACAGGTAACAATTTAGAGTCTTCAATGAACTAACATGTATGTTTTTAGAATGTGAGAAGACGTTTTACTTTGAGAAAACTGAAGTCTGCATGGTTGAACGTGCAAACTCTTCACAGGTTAACTCTGCTGCTTATGGATCTGTCACTATGAAGACGAAATTAAGTTCCTCTCAAAGACAACCTTGCTTTCTGTTGTTCTCACCTGCCCGCCCGGCAATGTCAACAAAAGTTCCATCTCCATTGTTCATGAACAGGAAGTTGGGTCCTCTTTCATTGTCACAGAAAACATCAGACTTTGTATCACTGACGATGGGCCCAACCACAACCCCACGTCCACCTGCGTCAAAAGGAAACTGAAAATAAAAATTCTCTCGCACTCCGGAGTGAAAAACACCACACGTTCATTTTCAGACCTGTGAGCTTGTTTACGCCAGCTGTGGCAGCAACATCAGACAGCGCGATAATGCCATTTGGTACATCACTGGCAGCCACGTCCATCTCAAGCAGCGCGTGGGGCCCGATGTTGCCACTGGCGTAGTTTGCCACGTAGACTGCGTAGCGGCCTGTTCCCTAAAGAAACGTGAGAGGCAGCCGTGGTTTGAAAGGAAGTCCTGAAACGTCAGGAAGAAAGGTGGGATGTGGAGGGTCACTAACCTTTCTGTCAACGCATGCCACAGATCGTCCCGCCATGCGGTTGGCGACGCCACGCCGCACGTTGACCTCATCGCTGAGCAGATCCTCAAAACGACCGTTACGGAACTTGAAGAGCTTGTCGAAGTAAGTGGCCCGTCCTGCAATATCATTTAACATAATTTTTTTTTTTTTGCATACTGTAATCATAATAGCACATCAGACACGTTATATTAGGTTAATTGAAGCCTCAAAATCCAAGGGGAAAAATTGTGTGAATGGGCCACTTCAATTTATTTTATTAAATATTTTTAACACATAAAAATAAATGAATTTTAAACACTATAATATAAAACTTGAAAGATTTTATTAAAATACATTTTAATTACACTACACCCAAATTTTAGTTACGTATTTTTTTGTACCTAATCTACACATGAAATTGAATGATTTTATAAAAATACATTTTAATACACTACACCCAAATTTTAGCTGTATTTTTTTTTTGTACCTGATGTAGAAATGAACTAATCCATCATTTTTATAATGTGGCCCTCCAGCACAAAAATTTGACAACCCCTATTCTAAATTGTCCATACGTGTGAATAATTCTGGATGTGTCGTGGTATTGGGTGGCAAACAGTCCGGTGTGTACCCCGTCTTTTACCCAAAAGTCCGATGTCTTAGGCCACACCTCACCCACCACAATAACGAAGACAACCCCGATACAAAATGGATGAACAGATGTCTAATAATTACCAGAGTAGGCATTATTTGTGTTGAGGAAGTAAATTTCCTCCCGTCCATCTCCATCCACATCACAGGCTGTGACACCGATTGCGTTACCAGGTACATCCCTCAGCGCGTAGTAAGGTGAGGTACTGTCATCCACAGCGATGTTTACCAGTTTATTCTGAGTGCGGTCATATTTCAACACCAGGTTAGGGCCGTTGTATCTGAAGGTAGAATAAGAAATGTGAAGAATCCAGACACAGACACATTTTCATTATTCAGCATTCTGCCTTTCGGTTTCGAGCCCCCTTCGCTTACCCGGCCACGACCACTTCAAGATCGCCATCACCATCCACATCTGTTACTGCCATTCCATAGTTCAGTTGTGTTGGATTGTGGAGGCTGTCAGGAAGAAGGACGGTCTGTGTAACTTCCTGGAACAGTGGTTGATTCGGCTGAGAGTCGGATTGTTTCCACAGTCCGATCAGGAGGACCAACAGTCCTGTAACCTTCATTTCCGAATCCTAGTGAGACAAAGAAAACAAATATTGTTTATGAATTATATTGCACGTGATCATTAGATAAGATTAAATAAGAGGGAAGAGATTTGAGCGGGGATCTTGTTTGACATGTGACCCACTTCTTAGCTGCACAAATATGATCAGGGATGCATAACCATGGTGAATCCACATCCACATAAGTACAACATTGCTAAACGATGTATGTGTGCAAGGCTCATTCCTAATTTTTCATCTATAATGTTAACCCATGTATAATACGAACCTCGAAAGTTGACCTCAAAATTTTGGAAAATGCTGCTATCTATATGTACTCTATTATGTATTATACTTTAGTGCGGGCAACCTGGGACTGAGTCTCCCTCACTGATGATGTTGGTACGTGCCATGCGACTGACTGGCGCAGTATTCTGCCTTTTGCTGAAGTTAGCTGGGATAGGCTCCAGCACTCCCACAACCCTCGTGAGGATAAGCGGCTTGGAAAATGGATGCATGGATTATCCTAAAGTTAACCACTTGCTTTGAACACATACTGCTTTCTTTTTACTGGCTCTTACCTTGAAATTTACAGCCCTACCTTCATTTAGTAAATGAGAAAACACAATTCTGTTCATATATTTGAGCACCCAGGCAGAATTTGTAAGAGGTGTACAATTCAAAAAAAAAACATGAATGACCAGGCAAAACATGCTTGATTTTCCTGTAATTGGATTCAAATTAAGCGTTTCAGAAAAGCATTATCATTAAACAAAAGATAACCATAGAGAACTTAATCATGACCATTATTCAGTCATCAGTTACGTTTAAAAAAAAACAATAGTTCTGAAAATTGTGTCTGGTTATGTATACTTATGAGAATAACCGTGCATATATGCAGTTATATGTACCCCTATCATATTCGAATGAAAGTGTAGGCTACACTTTTTCATAACCTCTAGGTGACGGTGGCATATTCGAATAAAAGCTTACAGCTTTAAACAACCTCAATATGGTGACATACGTTTAACAAATGTGAAAAATGTAAATGATTTGTTTAAAATTCCCCCCATACCTATGTATTGTGCGCATTATTGATGTTTGACCATTACACTCGTACCCCGATAGGGGTTGCGTCAGGAAGGGCATCAGGCGTAAAAACTGTGGCAAACGAATATGATGATCGTTCATCTGAGATGTCACGCTGTGGCGACCCCTACCGGGACAAGCCGAAAGAAACTTTCCAAGCTATCTTGCATCACACTTTGCAGGTCAAAGTTTGTATTTTGCATGTCAAAACATACATTGAAAAGCAAAACTGCAACTTGGGTTTACCGCAGGTGGGTAAGGACATGAAGACTAAACCAAGCAGTGACATGACACAACGTGCTCATGTCACCGATGTGTGAATGCGGAAGTGAAGCATTCAGTTAAGAAGCGGGAAGAGAGAATTGAGAAGATAGAGCAGTTGATAGTGTGGTCGTATTTCATAGTGGAATGCAAAACAAGCACCTGTTTGTTGTAACACGGACCTTTCTCTCTTAAAGTTCACGGAGTGCGTACATAACAAAACATAAAGTTTGCCCTTATTATCATGAGTATTGTCAAATTTGTGGCTTTTTTTTTTTTTTTTACTATGATAAGGACAGTATAACATAGCCATAACGGTACATACAGTCCTCTTTTTCCTCAGTGCAGTCATTGTGTGTGTTACAACCCATCTGATGATCTGTAAGTGTCAAAACCTTGAGTCAAACAGGTGAAAAATGTGGCCAGAGAGAAATAACAGTAAAATGAATCATCATCATGTACCCAAACAGAAAATGGGTTTTAGTGACGAAAGATGAAGGCAATACAGTGGGTATGGAAAGGATTCCGACCCGCTTCAAATTTTCACTCTTTGGAGCCATTTGCTAACATCATTTCAGTTCTCTTCCCCCCCTTATTAAAGTATACACATAGTGACATAGTTCTCAATCCCAGGCCCCACCTATGTGGAGTTTGCATGTTCTCCCCGTGCCTGCGTGGTTTCCTTCAGGCACTCCGGTTTCCTCCCACATTCCAAAAACATGCAACATTAATTGGAGACTCTAAATTGCCCCTTGGTGGATCCAGCACTCCCGCAACCCTTGTGAGGATACAAGTGGCTAAGAAAATGGATCGATGGATATTCAAAATGGCTCTATAACCAAACAAAAATAGAATTTATTCAAATAATCAACATTTTGATAGAATTTTCAGTAGGATACTCAAATGCAAAAATATTAATTAGCTATGGAGATAGTCAACTCCCGCATAATATTGTCATATTTTTATTGTTTAATAAAATCCTTGCTTCATACAGTATGAAATACTGTTTCTGCCTGGTGAATCTATGTGGTGTTGCAGGAATGTACACGAACAAAGTTCATGCAATAAAATTTAATTTTATTCAATACATTGAATGCATTATTGTTTTACAGGGAGAATGTTGAGCATTTTCTGATGAGACAGATTCCTATTTTATACTTTTTATACTTGACATTCATTCTGTGATTAAAAAAAAAATAAATCAAGTAACTCCCCATAGAGTTACGCGGTTTTTTTTGCTCGTTTTTTTTTTCTGAGTACTTATTTTTCTGTGGAGGAATACTTTTTGCCCTTTGTCATATTTCTCTAACGTGACATCATTACAATTTTGGGCTAGTACCCACTTATATTTTAATGAGACCAAATTACATGCCCATGCATAATGAATCTTAATTTTTGCCCAAGGGACTGTCATGCAGCGAAACAACAGCAGGAATGAAAAAAAACCCGACATATGTAGTTCTATTGCCTTACCTGGCAGTTCTATCGGTGAGTGAAGATGAAGACAAGAATTCAAAACTGCTGCAACATCAGCGATGCCGCGAGAGATTCGGGAGTATATTACAAAAGGTTTACGAAACAGTGGAACATGTGGAAGATGTTAGCCAATCAGCTTTCAGGATATTATCCAATGGCTGACGAGTGCAAGTCACATACATAAGCGCAACTCTCAGGAAATAAAGATTTGCTACTCTACGACATCACGCTCATGACAAAAGACGTTTTATTACAAATTGAGTTGAACAAAACAGAGATATGAGACAACATCACCTACCAAGCTTTTCCGTGTTTCGTAACGGGTTACATGAACTTTATTTCCCACAATGCTTTGCGTTTCTAAACTAACAGAGGATCATATTTAGCTGTGGGACAAAATCTGATGCTAATCAAACACTAGTACATTTTTCACTAGCACTTTTAATACTATACATATACATTATACCTTGATTGAAAAGAGAAGTGTAGAACTGACGATTCAAGTGGTGATATTTTCCCCACTCGATCTCAATGAATGAAATCACCTTGCTAATTTTAGATAGTTGTACCTATGGCGTCATTAGGTATCCCACTTAGTTTCTAGGCAGGACACGCCCATGTCCAATGCTACTGGCTCAAGGACACGTCGCGCTGACCATGATTGGCTGTTGTATTCCCGTAGAACGAGACTTGAAAGAACTTTGACATAAGTGTGGCGGGGTTAATGATTCATACGAATCCCAACATGAACCCACCTTAAAGCACCTTCACCCCCAACCTAACCACAACACACTTCTTCGCTTTAATTTCCTACAAATGTGATACATGTTTGGATGGCCATCAGCCTGCCTTTCCGCGAATCAAGAGCCAATCATGTTACAGTGGGGCGTGTTCTGCTCAGAAATTACGTGGGAATCATCCCGTCGTTTACAGCGATTCTGCTAGCTAGCCTAAATTGCACATAGCAAGATGTGTCAGGATGTAATAATATTCAGAGGTTTTCACTTGACAAATTAATCTGTGTTATATTTTAATTATGGTGTTTTAACCCCAACTCTACCCGGTGTCGCTTTCCCCCCAGGATACAGTGATTGAACTACAATGGAAACGGAACAACCAAAGAACGACAGCGATACACCAACGACGTCTCAGGCCAAGAAGCCAAACCAAGCTCTTTACGTGCCAAAGAAACGACTCAACACATCGAAAGACAATCCCCACATTGAGGGAGCGGTAAAACCAAGACCAAGACCTCGCTACACGGACAAGGCTCGAAAAAATGCCAAAAACAAGAAGGACAAAACAGTCGCAGCAGGAGCTGAGCTGGTGACTGGAGGAGTCGATGGAGCCGAGATGCAGAATGGAAATGATCCCGCTGATTCTGTTGGCGAGGTCGAGCGGCTCCAGGGTCCAGAGTTGAAGACTAACGGACAGCTAGACGCGGCAGATGTTAGAGATGCAGATAAATCCCGTCATGTTGAAAAAGCACAAGAGGACAGTTGGGACACTTTATTTAATGATGATGGAGATTGTCTCATTCAGCGGCAGCTTGAAGAGGTAGGCTTTGAAACAAAACAAATGCCGTCTGAACACATTGTGGTTGGGGTCAAATGTTGCTTTAGGACAGTCAACTGCGGTACTATGAAATTATTTTACAGTGATCAGGAAGAACAATATCTTACAGCTACCATATACAAACTTCCCCAAAATACTTTTACTCCTCTCACAAACAGTCAACTCTGTTAAACTTATTTCAATGCACTTTTGAAAGCAGGTGTCACCAACATTTTTGTGTCAAGGGTTACCAATTTGATACACCATTCAAACAACAAACTGACACAAATCAGTATTGATATGATGTTGTTTAATTATGATCATTTATGTGAAGTCCCTGTTCACGTCAATGATTTATCAAAATAATTATCAACAGGGATTTAATCATTTTAGCTTGAGTGTAATTTCATTGTTAAGATATTCTTGGAAATATTCAGTACTTGAAGGGAACCCTTTGACCCTTGTTTGCAGGTATTCCTGAGTATTTTCACTTCTCACACAATTCTCCAAATAAAAGACAGCCTGCTTGGTTTAAACTGTCACTCACAGTCGATTTTTACTGTAAAACTGACACACAAAACAAATGAGAAATTAAATATTGGATGTATATGAACTGCATAAACAGACACGTTTTTCTAACCATGGATGCATAGATCTTTCGGCAATCATAACACTACTTTTTTTTTTTTATACTGCAACACTGAGTATACAATACATATGTTTTCTCTGCTCTGTGAGAATAATACCGATTACTGGAACTTCAGTGATTTGAGCACATTCTATGCTTATTCTTATTGCTTCTTAGTATGTGCAGCATCTCTTCCAGTAGATCTGAATGGCATAACATACAAGACTGAAGGTGCTCAACTCTAAATTGAGAAATGGCTGTAAAACCACATAAGCGATAGTTTAAAAAGCCAGAAACCTCTACTGTTATTCCTACTGCTACACTATTTCATTGTTTTACAAGCACCTAGACATGCGCAAGGCCATACAAGGGAAATTGATGTCACCATCACATTTACACACTTTCCTCTATTCATCTGTTGTCATTTCCTTTTCCACTTTCGACAGCTGTCTTTGAGTGAAGGTCAAAAGAAGAAGTCAATCCAAGATGCCAGATTTGATTATTACAACATGGAGCAATTTGATGACGACGTGGACCAGAGTGAAGAAGACCTTTCTCATGTCATCGAGATCTACGACATTCCTCCTGAGTTTAAAACAGAGGATCTCTTCAAGTTGTTTCAGGGGTACCAGTAAGTAAATTTCACATCATTTTCACTCACTGTCCACAAAGCATCAGCCTTGTAGGATAAAAGTCAGTGAGGTAATAATTAAAGGTAATAATTATTGTTGTAATTTGAAATGAATCAAAGTGAGCGCTTTTACTCCTCTCACACTCAGTAAGACAAGCACAAAACATTAAATACACTTCTCACTGCTGCAACGTCTCCTCTTTAAGATATTTCGACAATAAGAAACGTGCACCAAACTCATGTGACTGTGTGTATAAATGCTGAACATTATATTAGTAATTGGTGTCCAGTGAAGCACAATTATTTTCTGTCTTACTAAACCCTGATGAGCAGTGCTATGGATTCAAATATGTTTTTCTTTGTTTGCATTTTACTTTAAACACTTTTATTCATTCACTTTCAGACAGAGAGGCTTTGATATCAAGTGGATTGACGATACACATGCGCTAGGTCTTTTTGCAAGCCCGAATGCAGGTAATTAAAGCGTGAGTGGTCCAACTGCTAAAAAAACACTTACAGAAGACATATGACATATACACCTTTGTTCAAATGCCAGTATATTTTGGGATAAAGCAAAAATCTCATTAAAACTTATGTTCATGGCAGTCAGCATACACCTGCCACCACTGAAAATGTCTCTGATTAACCCCTGAGTAACGGTCACGTTCTAATTGGGCAAGTTCACACCTGACCTGTGCGGAGTTTGGATCTTCTCCCTGTGCCTGTGTGGGTTTTCTCTGGGTACCCTGGTTTCCTCCAACATCCCCAAAAGATGCATGGTAGGTTGAATGATGACTCTAAATCACCCTGAGGTGTGGTTGTGAGTGGGACTGTTTGTCTCTATGTGTCCTGTGATTGGTTTGCGACCATTTCAGGGCAGACCCTTCCTCTCACCCGAAGATTACTTGGATAGGCTCCAGCATGCCCGTGACCCTAGTGAGGATAAGGGGGACAGAAAATGGATGGATGTTCTCATAGAATAACTGCAATAGACTTTTCCTGAGCAGAATAGCTTTCTGGGAGAAAGCTGAAGCTTTTGTGCTAACACTTGACAAGGTGTTATTTGGAACTGTATCCATTCTCTCCACCTTTCCTAATGCTTCCATTGCAGCTCAAGAAAAACAGTCCCAAAGCATAATGCTTCCCTGTAGGAATGGTGTTGCTCAGATGATGAGTGATGTTATGTCTGTACCACACATGCCCATTGACCTTGATTTCACCAGACCTTAACATGTTCCGCATCCGTTTGTGAGATTTCATTTTTTTCTTCTTCTTAATTTGTGAGATAAGGAAGGCATCCTTCTCACTACCACCCCTTAGAGCCCTAATATATGAAGGAGATGGGATATTGTTGTCGCTTGTGCTCTTGAGACAGTACTTGCCTGAGATTCCTGCATCTTCCTTGATGTTACTGTTAATCTCTTGTCAGTCACCATGACCATTTTTCTTCTCATCTTTTTGTCAATTTTGAATGGAAGTCCAAGTCTTGGTCATGGCACATTTCCCTTACTTGATGACAGTTGTCACTGCGTTCCGTGGAATATTTAATGCCTTTGAAATTCTTTTGTCACCTTCTTCTGGCTGATACATTGAACAAAAAGGTCAATTTAACACTGTGGGAGCTCTGCTGATCCTTGCTTGTGCTCCAATTTGTGATTATGAAGATGAAAGGAAAAGCATACTAGAACATCTAAACTTTATTTGGGGATAATCAGAGGCACTTTAAATGGTGGCAGGTGTCTGCTGATGCTCATTTAACATGAGTATGAATGTGAATAGCTAATAATGAACACAGTCACAGCTCCTGTTATAAGGGCATTGTAGCGATAGAGTAACTGCACAAAACTGCAATTCTTATTGACAAATGTTAAGGCAGTAGTTAATTGTATTTTCCCACGAACATGCATTCCCTCCACCATTTTGATGATTGATTTAATGATTTATTAGAGTAAAATAGTTGAACAACAGTAAACATGAGACAAGTGAAATCAAGTTCTAAAAATGAAATAGAGATTGACCATTCAAGTTCTTCAAGTTATTCCTTGAGTTATGTTGTATTCGCTTCAAATATTTGAAAAGGCCATCTCATATACTGTGTGCTCAGGTATCATAACATGAACTGTCTGGGGAATCTCCATGAAAATTATCAGCCACTAGAGTAGGTGATCAATTCCTCTTCCTGTCAGGTCAGCATGACAACAAGAGCTTCAATTCACCTTGTTACAGGGCAGTGACTAGATTTTCAAGATCATTTAAAGGTCAATTTTCTTCACAAGTTTTGCTTTTACCTGTCTTTTTGTAGCCCGTGAGGCATTAAGATCTAAGAATCCATTGTTGAAGATGCGACCCCTCTCCAAATCAACGTCAGAGACGAAGGCCACAGCTCGTAGCTGCTCTGGTAGATATACGATACTCTTGATTTATATTGGTTTTCTTCTGTCGTGGAAATGGGTGTCCTTTTTCCCATCTTAAGAATCCGCCCTGCCTGCGAAGGAGAGACCTCAAACCAGCGCAGCCCTGGCTCGCAGGCTTGTGATTGGCGCCCTCGGTGTGAAGAGCAATTTGACAAAGGAGCAACGGGAGGCAGAGAAGAGGAAGTTGCAGCAGGCCAGAGGTAGATCAAAAACTGAATACAGTACAGCACACTCCTTCATGTCCATTGGCTATGTCAGAATCCAAATCTTTATTTGTCAAGTATCTTAAAAACAGGGAATTTGTCTCCGGTAATTGGGACCGTTCTAGTGTGTCGATAGATACTTTTCATTGACGTCACGCCGACCACGTGTTTTTGTGTACAACGCCATTTTTGGACGGCAAGATCGTGTCCACATATCATGGCTAGGAAGCGAAAAGTGTATACTGTAATGTTTTAGCTACGGTTATCGTTTGATCTTTTATATTGAAAGTCCTTTGACAAACGGACAGTGTAACCAGAGGCGATTGAGGCACTTGGGCTGGAGTGAGGAATAAAGAAAGAAGCCACATGTGAAACTCAAGAGCAAGTATCGTCTCATTAGATTGAGCTGTAGTACTTCTCGTATATAGCATGTGTGGTGTGATTGTGACTGTGTTGACGTGAGCAGGCCGCGACGAGACAGGACAAAAAGGAAGTGAGCTAGAGAGGTTGGCGAGGGTAAAAGCGAAATAAATATCACCCACGTTAAAAAGTACAGTTGGAGTCACGTCTACCTTATTCAATAACACGACAGCAAGATCATAACATGGTGTCAGAGTGACGGTAGTATAACTACGGACTCACGAAAAAAAAAAAACTGAAGACAATGAGGAGGCGTTAGGTGTTCCAACTCATCCAATTTACTAGATGCGTAGCGGAGATTCAAGCAACACGCCGAGCTCATATTCACAGGACCGCTTAAAACAGAGCTTAAGAGGAAAAGTGCAGTTTCCTCCTGCTGTGGATCGGCGGTAAAGGATGGCATGTCGGCAATATGTGGACACTGACCGGAGACAAAGATGAGTTGCTAAAAACCTATTACAAAAAAATCTCTGATTACCTCACTCCGAAAGCAAACCCCATATTTAGTAGATATATGTTTTACGAGAAGGAGCGAGGTAACTGAGTCATTTGAGCACTTTGTGACAGAACTCAAGCTGTTGGTTAAAGACTGTAACAACACAAACAGCGATGAGATGGTCAGAGACTGCATATTTTTCGCTACCAACTCACCGAGTGTGCGCCAAAAGTGACTCAGCCAGGGGCAGGAGTGCACGCTCCAAAAAAAAAAAGCGATCGGCAAGACCGCTCCCACGAATTAGAAAAAGTGCAGCTAAAGGCTATGGCTAGCGGCAACCACGAGGGTGACATTATCTACCGCAAACCTGGAAAGCAAAGTTTCACTGTGGGTGCTAGTAGGCATATTGATAGCCCAAAGACCTCCGTAAAGATATGTAAAAAGTGTGGAGGATACCACAGTAAATCAGCTGAATGCCCAGCAAAAGGTAAATAATGCCTGAAGTGTCAGACCCCTTTTTCCGTCTGTTCTTACAACCATAAGCCACACAATGAAATATCATGATGAAAAGGCCGTAACACACTTTTAAGCAAGCCAATATTCACAAAAAGATCACTAAAAAAACACGAGTTGTATTGTAGTTTTGCCGTCCAGTGGGTGTCGTAAACAAGTTACGTCACGTGAAAAGTATCAATTAACAACCACTTTTACAAAAAAAAAAAATCATGTTGTGACATAAAAACATAAAAAGACACTATGGAGAGTCACTTTGCCTTGAGGAATTTAATGGAAAGGGAGAAAAAGATGTTGGAATATCTGGTAGCTTTAGTTTGCATTGATCCATTGCGCCTACCTGAAGAAAGAAGAGGTGGTGACCAGGATGTGGAGGGTTCAAGCGATCTTGCCTGTGTGCAAGTCCTCAAGGGTCAGTAGGCAGGGGGGGTACCGGCGATTTTTTTATTTTATTTTTATTTTATTTTTTTTCCCCCCTCATTTTAATTTTTTTCCACCAGTCAAAATTTGGCTGCCACTTCACTCTGGATTTTCAAGCAGGAAGAGTTGGCTAAAACTGTAAATAAAAACATAACACTGAGCACTTTTGTTTACACAGTGCTCCCCAATTAGAGAAACTAAGGTAAATACTGGAGAAACTGTTCCACACGGCGCATCAAACTCCAATAAACAGGACACCACAGTACGTTTTGACATCTATTCTTACTAATCTGTGGGAACAACATAAAATGTCAATGTGATACTGTACTGCACTGAAGGAGTGTTGTCTTGCTGGATTTGTTATATATATATATATATATATATATATTTATATATATAAAAGTGGTACTCCACTGAAGGCAGGTTAGTCTAAATTTGAATTTGTGGATGTATCAAACTTTTTTTTTTTATATCTAACATGGAAGTGGTCATATGTCTGCAATGTAAAAAGTCAATAAGAACATCCATGCTTTACTGCCGTTGGTATCCCACCAGAGGGCGTCAACTTCCATGACTACTGCCAAGGCTAAAAAAAAAAAAGCTTTGACCAACTTGCTGTTTGCTTCGTGCATCTGCATGCATTTACCGCACGTTGGAGCTCTTTTCCTGCTTAGCAAATGAAGTGCAAAGTGGCGTTGCAACTTGGGGAAAAATCAAGTTGCTCTCTCCTCCACTGTTGTGTGGCTCAAAGCAAGTCTATAATCAGTGCAACAGCCTTTGCCTTCTTAGAGGGGACATAAGTATATAGGCACAATAAACCACAAGTGGCTGTCCACCGAACTGCCAGCCAGGAAGGCAAAAAAGCTCCTTTGTTCTTAGTATGCATGTCCTGCTGTGTTTTTTAGGAGTCAACGTCAAAGTGCATCTTGTCCGGAACATTTTGTCCCCAGGCTTCTGCCACGTTTCATTGTGTCATTGAGTCATGTTTATGGTCTCGCTCAAATGTATGAGTGGCACAAGCGGCCGTGCAGATTTGTCTTCACAAATAATGCTCGTGTTGAAATATCTTTTGCTATTAGGTAAGCCTAATTGCCTTTGTGATTTATCCTCCAGAACAAAAGCGTCTGGCAGCCAAACAGAGGGAAGATGCTTGGGAGGGACGGTGATTGGAGAGAGAACGCTTCCTCTTTGATTCGTTAGACTTCTTTCAGGCCACGCCTGAAGATGTGGCGTCCTACCATTTATCCACGCTGAAGTTTGTAGACTGTTCATGTTTTTTTTTTTTTTCATGCAGGGTCAGATAGACCCTGGAGATTACCTCAACATTCACCTAAACTAAACTCTATTGGTAGTCTTATGTTTTTGAAGAAACTCATTAATTCGCTGAGCATTCTAAGAAAAACTGTCTCAACCATTCACTTAATAATACTGCCAGCCTTCCCAGTTAACATGGATATTTGACTTCTAAAGCCGTCAATGGCAGTGAATATGTAAATGCAGGTTTTCAGTCGTCAAGAGGAAATGTGTTGCCACCATTTTGCAATTGAGATGATGCACACAGGGACATAATATTTTGTCAAGCCAGACTAAAACATTTTTACATGTTAATATTGTACCTTTTCTGAGCATTTTATTGTATTTATAAAGTAAGTTGCAGTACACGTTACTTTTCAAATGTATGTCGGATTTCATGTGTGCATAAATATAAATGGTCTACAGCAGGGTAGAAGCTGAACTGTGTAGGCTTTCCTACCCTTTGGTTTAAATCCTATGTAGCGTATTTTTAGCTGAAAATGAGGGAGCGATGGTAGTAATGTCCTGTACATAATCTCTTACGTGAGCAACCTCCCATTGGCTCTTGGGCATCAATTGAGGTGAATGTTTTCGGCAACATGATGATATGAACTGAGGCCTCTGTATCCGATAGACTTGTATAAATAAATTGAGGGGATGAAAAGTGAGTTCTTTCGGTATTTCATGAAATTTGAATCAGTCATTTAGCAACTATTGAGCCAGGTTGAGTTTGGCGTGGTGTTTGTTCATTAAAAGTAAAGAATCTGGAATTTATGATGCTTCACTCGAGAGCTAAAGTTCAGGAAGTTCATATTTCAACCACAGTTAAATTTCATCTGTAAACTCCCTCAGATCCAGGATGAAGTTTCAAGCAGCTGACTTGTTTGAGGCTGGCTCTAGCTGTGGCATTGCTTTGCTTTTCAATTCACTCATCAAGTAGTAATTAAACCTGATTCTGCAAAATAGAAGGACCTGCAAATGTGTTCCTTGTTTTCAGCATCAATTTGACTTTCAAATGACTCTTTCAGCTTCACAAACATCTGTGAGGGAAAATACAACGGGTAAAACTAAATGAACACCAATTAATATAGTTAAATACTATTGCATACATTTTATGCAGTTCCACAGAGTATCACACTGTGCCTATGCCACATTACTCATTGTAGAACTTGTTCAACCCAAGTCTTGCACATTCACTTTTTGTCTTCTTAGCACCCTGATTTTCCCAAACTGAAGAAGAAAAATATTTTATGTAAGATAAGTACTGTCTGCTTGATGAGATGGCACAATGGCTAAATAAAGTGCTAAGACTTGATGTGACATTTTGCCATTTATTTTAATTAATCTAACTGGTATTGACTGAGAGGAGGAAAAATAAGACTTTTGAGTAATTTTTTTGCAAGTAAGAACAAAAACAGCAACTTTTTTCAACTTCAACATAAATTATGTAGAAGTTAGTTGTATACTGTGTAATGCTTATAAGAAATCAAAGCACCGATGGCAAAAAGTTGATGAAGACGAGCAGGACTGGGGATGTTGATAAAGGAATAATTGACATTCACAGGGTGCATCTTCTTTAATTGCCATTTTTTCCAAAAAAGACTTGCATGAAAATAAATTGTCCACGACCAACCTACATTAAATAATTTCAGTCCTTTGTGTCCCTGATGGATTTGTGACTTAATTTTCTGGAGCACGTGGTTGAACTGGTTTAGGCTCACATATGCACAAATCACATACAATTTGTAATGGTTTAACTTTAATGTTGATAATGACCAGTTTTGAAATGATGGTGTTTCCTCCTAAAATCACACCGAGGCATGTATTTTAACAATGAAAATGGTGGCTTCCTATAATATTAAAGTCTGTTATTATTCATAAATTATATGAAACTTTCTTGCCTGTATACTTTTCACCTACATTTTCTGATTTCAGGTGGTTAACTTTATTCTTAGAATATTGTGACGAGGCTCTGTGGAATTAAACCATATATCGACCAAATTTCATAAATTGGCAAAATACAGTATACAGTAGGTGGCCCTCCCTGTACCCTTGGGTCTCTCCTGCAGCTCAATCATCATGTGCCATCAACGCCCTAAGTCACAATCCAGTTCTTTGCATACGCCACCAAGCAACCAACTGGGGCTCCAAAACCAGCCCCAAGCATCACTCAGGAAATAAAGGATGGTCCAGAGGACTAGCATGGTTCTCATTGTGATGCAAACATACTTGATTCTTCTTCTTTTTCTTTCGGCTTGTCCCGTTAGAGGTCATCACAGCGTGTCATTTTTTTCCATCTAAGCCTACCTAGCATCCTCCTTTCTAACCCCAAGTGTCCTCATGTCTTCCCTCACAACATCCATCAACCTTTTCTTTGGTCTTCCTCTCGCTCTTTTGCCTGGCAGCTACATCCTCAGCACCCTTCTACCAATATACTCACTCTCTCGTCTCTGAACATGCCCAAACCATCTAAGTCTGCTCTCTCGAACCTTGCCTCCAAAACATCCAACTTTGGCTGTCCCTCTAATGAGCTCATTTCTAATCCTATCCAACCTGCTCACTCCGAGCGAGACCCTCAAAGTCTTCATTTCTTCTACCTCCAGTTCTGCTTCCTGTTGTTTCTTCAGAGCCACCGTCTCTAATCTGTACATCATGGCCGGCCTCACCACTGTTTTATAAATTTTGCCCTTCATCCTGGCGGATACTCTTCTGTCACATAGAACACCAGACACCTTCTGCCAAGTGTTCCACCCAGCTTGGACCCGTTTCTTCACTTCCTTACCACACTCACCTTCTTTTCCTTTCGGCTTGTCCCGTTTGGGGTCGCCACAGCGTGTCATCTTTTTCCATCTTAGCCTATCTTCTGCATCTTCCTGTCTAACCCCAACAGGCCTCATGTCTTCCCTCACCACATCCATAAAGCTTCTCTTTGGTCTTCCTCTCGCTCTTTTGCCTGGCAGCTCCATCCTCAGCACCCTTCCACCAATATACTCACTCTCTCGCCTCTGAACATGTCCAAACCATCGAAGTCTGCTCTCTCGAATCTTATCTCCAAAACATCCAACTTTGGATCTCCCTGTAATGAGCTCATTCTAATCCTATCCAACCTGCTCACTCGGAGCGAGAACCTCAACATCTTCATTTCTGCTCCCTCAAGTTCTGCTTCCTGTTGTTTCTTCAGAGGCACCGTCTCTAATCCGTACATCATGGCCGGCCTCACCACTGTTTTGTAAACTTTGCCCTTCATCCTAGCAGAGACTCTTCTGTCACATAACACACCAGACACCTTCCGCCAGCTGTTCCAACCTGCTTGGACCTGTTTCTTCACTTCCTTAACACACTCACCATTGCTCTGGATTGTTGACCCCAAGTATTTGAAGTCGTCCACCCTCGCTATCTCTTCTCCCTGTAGCCTCACTCTTCCCCCTCCACCTCTCTCATTCACGCACATATATTCTGTTTTACTTCTGCTCATCTTCATTCCTCTCCTTTCCAGTGCATGTCTCCATCCTTCTAATTGTTCCTATGCATGCTCCCTGCTTTCACTGCATATCACAATATCATCTGCGAACATCATGGTCCAAGGGGATTCCAGTCTAACCTCATCTGTCAGCCTACCCATTACCACTGCAAACAGGAAGGGGCTCAGAGCTGATCCCTGATGCAGTCCCACCTCCACCTTAAATTCTTCTGTCACACCTAAGGCACACCTCACCATTGTTCTGCTGGCCATCATACATGTCCTGTACTATTTTAACATACTTCTCTGCCACACCAGACTTACGCATGCAGTACCACTGTTCCTCTCTTGGTACTCTGTCATAGGCTTTCTCTAGATCCAAAAAGACACAATGTAGCTCCTTCTGACCTTCTCTGTACTTTTCCACCAGTATCCTCAAGGCAAATAATGCATCTGTGGTACTCTTTCTAGGCATGAAACCATACTGTTGCTCGCAGATACATACTTCTGTCCTGAGTCTAGCCTCCACTACTCTTTCCCATAACGTCATTGTGTGGCTCATCAACTTTATTCCTCTATAGTTCCCACAGCTCTGAACATCCCCTTTTTTCTTAAAAATGGGAACTAGAACACTTTTCCTCCATTCTTCAGGCATCTTTTCGCCCGCTAGTATTCTGTTGAATAAGTTGGTCAAAAACTCCACAGCCATCTCTCCAAATTGCTTCCATACCTCCACCGGTATGTCATCAGGACCAACTGCCTTTCCATTTTTCATACTTTGTAGTGTCTTTCTGACTTCCCCTTTACTAATCATTGCTACTTCCTGGTCCTTCACACTTGCCTCTTCAATTGTTCCTTCTCTCTCATTTTCTTCATTCGTCAACTTCTCAAAGTATTCTTTCCATCTATTTAGCACACTACCGGCACCAGTCAACACATTTCCATCTCTATCCTTAATCACCCTTACCTGCTGCACATCCTTCCCATCTCTATCCCTCTGTCTGGCCAACCTGTAGAGATCCTTTTCTCCTTCTTTCGTGTCCAACCTGGTGTACATGTCTTCATATGCCTCTTGTTTAGCCTTTGCCACCTCTACCTTTGCCCTACGTCGCATCTCGATGTACTCCTTTCGCCTCTCCTCAGTCCTCTCAGTGTCCCATTTCTTCGCTAATCTCCTTCCTTGTATGACTCCCTGTATTTTGGGGTTCCACCACCAAGTCTCCTTTTCCCCTTTCCTACCAGAAGACACACAAGTACTCTCCTGCCTGTCTCTCTGATTACCTTGGCCTTACCACACTCACCATTGCTCTGTATTGTTGACCCCAAGTATTTTAAGTCATCCACCCTCGCTATCTCTTCTCCGTGGAGCTTCGCTCCTCCTCCTCCGCCTCTCTCATTCACACACATATATTCTGTTTTACTTCAGATAATCTTCATTCCTCTCCTTTCCAGTGCATACCTGCATCTTTCTAAATGTTCCTCCGCCTGTTCCCTGCTTTCACTGCAGATCACAATATCTTCTGCGAACATCATAGTGCAAGGGGGACTCCAGTCTAACCTCGTCTGTCAGCCAATCCATTACTCCCGCAAACAGGAAGGGGCTTAGCGCGGAACCCTGATGCGGTCCCACCTCCACCTTAAATTCTTCTGACACACCTACGGGACATCTCATCACTGTTCTACTCTCTCATACATGTCTTGTACTATTCTTACATACAGTATTTCTCCGCCACACCAGACTTAAGCATGCAGTACCACAGTTCCTCTCTGTCATGGGGTTTCTCTAGGTCTACAAAAACACAACATAGCTCCTTGTGACCTTCTCTGTACTTTTCCACGAGCATCTTCAAGGCAAATAGTGCATCTATGGTACTTTTTCCAAGCATGAAACCATAGTATTGCTCGCAAATACATACTTCTGTCCTGAGTCTAGCCTCCACTACACTTTCCCATAACTTCATCGTGTGGCTCCTTATCTTTATTCCTCTGTAGTTTCCACAGTTCTGAATATCGCCTTTGTTCTTAAAAATGGGGACTAGCACACTTTTCCTCCATTCTTCTAGCATCTTCTCTCCCGCGAGTATTCTATTGGATAAGTTGGTCAAAAACTCCACAGCTACCTCACCAAATGGCCTCCATACCTCCACTGGTATGTCATCGGGACCAACTGTCACACACAATTGATTATTATGTAGCAAATAAAACACGAGAGACTGTAAAATGAAACAAAGAAGTTTCTTCCCATCAATTTTTTTTGTGATGTGTAAGCAAATTGTTAGCGTTAACCTCCACTCTATTTTGGTCACCCCTGGCTTATGAAAATCCTTCTTCAAGATCTGAGTTAATACTATATATTGAGCCAATTAAAGAAAGACAGTCACTCAACGTTTTAGTAGACAGATAACTAATAACGAGGGTGTTTACTATTAGAAAACCTTTAAAGATGTATTTAAACACACACACACAGACACACAATTGGAACAGCATTTATGAGCTATTGTTGTCATGTAGTTGAAAATGACCCATGTGTCTTAAACTCACAGTCATGGGAGATTTACCAGCGTGTAATGCACGTGTGTAAGTGGAAGTGGTTGGAAAACTCCATAAAACACAGGCTAGCTGAGGCTCCCTGGGGGGGAGGATAGCAAAGGCAGTCGCTCTTTTTCCAATGCTTTTTAACTGCCAAAGGCAACAATGGTGTCTGTCCACTGCGGCAATGCGACTGGACAATGCATTGTAAACAAACGCAATTTCATCCACTATTTGTGTCCATTTTGAAGGGTAGAGTTGACTGATCAGATTCATCTTAATCCTAACACTATTTTTTATTTTTATTGTAAAAAATCTGCAGGAAAAATAACCATTCCTTAAATAACCATGTTTGTCATTCTGATGTTTATTCTTGCTCTACCATTTAAGTAATGTTTAACGCGCAGTACTGTGGCGCTTCCAGGTCTCATCTGATGTTACCATTGTTGAACAGGTGAAGAACAAACAAGTAAATGATCTCTCATAATAAAATTAACAATACAAAACACAGCCACGCACGGACAATGCCAACTCAAAAGTACAATAAAATCTGCATAAATTAGAGACCTAACATTATTCCAGAGAGGTAATATAAAACTGTACATGACAATACATGTGCAATACATTACAATATTTATTCAAAGAAGGCAAAATAGCACCATGGAGTTTAAAAAATGTTGATTCTCATTCAAAACCAAAAAGCACACAGGTGTAACAGTAAAAAATGCATTTGCAATTGGAAAGTGAATGCAAGCAGACAGTTGTTACCTGTGTCAATGTGGTGCCTTCATGTCTCAATGTACTGTGCTCATGTTTTGATCTTTGGAATTTTACATATTGAAAGAAAAAAAGAAATCCAAATCATTTGAAATGCTTATAAAAATGTAAATTAGTCAACATTTTGTTTGATGCGTGCTTTCCTTTTTTTCTATTTCTCAACATTTCTCCTTCACTCATTTGATTTGAACTGCCTCTGCTAGACAGTCACTGGGTAGCGAAATTCTTCCTTTTCCTCCAAAACCCCCCTCGCCCTCTCATTTATTCTGTCTCAACGTCTTCTGTCTTGTGATGTTGAGGTGAGCTGAGGAGTTCGATGGTTCTTCTGTCCCTGTATGTGTGTGATCGTTCATTCACAGGAAATTGTTGGTGATCTGACGCTGGTGGTCAAACAAGTCCTCGATATCAGCGCTGTAAGCGTCACCTGATGAAACACAAGAAACGGATTTACACAGCAACAATTGAAGATAAATTTACATTCTGGCATGTCTTGTGTTCTCATCCCCTACCACCTTAATTTATCATCCCTTGTTATCCCATCCTATTGCATTCCCATCACCCCCCATTTTTGCCACTCCAGATGATCTTACTCCATCTCATGCCATTAGCCCCTCCCATCTTATCTGACCTCAACCCTGCTCATTACCTTCAACTGCTTCTCATCCACCATTTTCGCCCAGTTAAGGTCATCATTAGCTTATCCCCTTCCATGTCGCCACCTTAATCCTGGTTACCCCAGCTCATTTCACATGCCCTGTCATCTAGTTTTATTTCCTCAGATACACTCATCCCACCCCACTTTAATCATCATCTCCTCTCATCTCATCCTTATTCAGATCATTTCATCAGGCATACTGTTCTCATCCCACCCTAACACCCCATCCCAATGAATTTTGTTCCACCACAGACATCTCATTGCATGTCACCTCTTGTCTTTAAATTTTACCTGCATGGCACCCGAACATGTAAACGCGCACTCCATCATATTTACACCTGCAGCGGATCACATTGTTCTTGAAATCAGACTCAGCCATATCCAAAGATGGGTTGACCTCCACCTGTTAAAGGAGACACATGTTCGATTACACAGTTGTAAGGTATTCATATACAATAGTAAATTACTGTATAAACCCAAAGTATCTGGTGAGTGTAATGCTTATTTTTTCAAAGATCAACTGCTGAATTCGCATGAGAATACATCCAAGAATATTTGTGGATATTGGGTTGATTCTGCTTAATTTACAATAATTATAGTCCTAGGCCAGCCCTATAAAGATAATGCTGATTTCCGCCCCCCACGCCTACCCTAGCAGCATTGGGGTGATAAATTGGAGTTGGGTCTAGACAAAGCCAAAGAATCTTTTTAATAATGTAAGAGTACAAATGAGAACTTTTGGCAGTTAGGTAACAGGAGGCCTTCCATGTAGGCGACTGAGGAGCCGCAGGATTATTGTTCTCTCTTTTCCTCAATAGCTCAAATTGAGGGTTAAAGAGATGAATAACTTCACTTTCCCGTTATCTCTGTGCCGTATACAAAAACAGCCAAGGGACGCAGTCGACAGTTCTGGTTTAGATTCAAGTTGCAGCCTGTTATTAGACTGTTGCCACAACTTGTTTTCCACCGTCTGTGCTGCCTACTGCTATATGAGCAAAGCGTATACTGTAAATTAATTTTCCCATTTTCCAAATTAAACATAATGTGACCACATACTGTAATATTATCCATCTATCCATTATCTGAGTCACTTATCCTCACAAGGGTTGTTGAAGTGCTGGAGCCTATCCCAGCTGTCATTGGGCAGTAGGCGGGGTACATCCTGAATTGGTTGCCAGCCAATCGCAGGGCACATAGAAACTAACAACCTTTCACACTCACAATCACACCAAAGTGCAATTTAGTCTCCAATTAATCTATTTTTTTGGGATGTGAGAGGAAACTGGAGTTAGGCACGGGGAGGACATACAAACTCCAAACAGTCGGGGCCAGGATTTGAATCCCGGTCCTCAGAGCTGTGAGACAAATGCTCTAACCAGTCGTCTACTGTGTTCCCATGTCATATTATTGAAACCCTAAATCCAATGAATTGGAACATTGTCTAAACCGTAAATAAAAACAATACAATGATTTGCAAATTCTTTTCAATCAAGGCTACATAATCCAAATATTTATTAAATCTGATTCACATTATTGTTTTTTTTCTTTTCTTCAAATATTCTCACTTTGAATTTGATGCCAGCAACACATTCCCCAAAAACCGGTCGCGAGGCAATAAATGACTGGGAAAGTTGCCAAATGTTCAACAAACAGAAGTTTGGAACACTCCACAGGTGAGTGGCGTGACTTGGGATAAAAGGAGCATTCCTGAAAGACTCAGTTGTTTACAGGCAAGGATGGGGAGATGTCCAATACTTTGTAAACAACTGCGTGAGCAAATAGTCAAACAATTCAAGAATAATATTTGTCAACGTACATTTGCAAGGAATTTAGGGATTTCATCACCTATGCTACACATTGTCAACAGTTTCAATGAATTTGGGGAAATCTCTGCACATAAGCAGCAAGGCTGAAAAGCAACACTGAATACGTATGACCTTCAATCATTCAGGATGCACTGCATTAAAAACAGGCATCATTGTGTTAAGGGTATTGTCACGTAGGCTCAAGAACACTTCATAAAACCATAACCAATTAACACAGTTCGTCACTACATCCACATTAGCAAGTTAAAATTCTATAATGCAAAGTGAGAACACAGAGAAATGCAGGTGGCTTTACTGGGCTTGAGTTCTTCTAAGATTGACTGGCGCAGAGTGGAAAAATGTGCTGAGGTCCGATAAGTCCACGTTTCAAATTGTGTTGGAAAATCATAGATGTCGTGTCCTCCAGGCTAAGAAAGAAAATGACCATCTGGATTGTTATCAGTTCAAATCTTAAAAGCCAGCACCTGTGATGGAATGGGCTACCCACGGGATGAGTAACTTGCACATCTGTGAAGGCACCAATAATGCTGAAAGGTACATACAGGTTATGGAGCAAGAGACGCTGCCATCCAAGCAATATCTTTTCCAGGGGTGTCCCTGTTTATTTCAACAGGACAATGCCAAGCCTCATTCGTCACCCGTTACAACTTTGTGGATTCATTGCAAAACAATGCGAGAACTTCATTGTCCTGCCAGCAGTCCCCAGCTGTGTCCCACTAAAAACGTGTGGTGCATCAAAAAGTGCAAAATATGGAACTGGAGACACGAGACTGTTGAGCAACTGAACTTGTACATCAAGCAAGAATGGGAAATAATTCCACCTGCAAAGCTTTCAACAATTAGTGTCCTCATTTCCCAAACATCTGATGCGCATGCCCACGTCCCAAATTTTTTGAATATGTTACAAGCATCAAATTCAGAATGAGTGAACATTTGCAAACCAAACCAAAACAAACGTAATAATTTTATTCAGTTTGAACATTCAATATTTTGCCTTTGTAATGTGTTCAAGTGAATGCAGATTATTAAACAAATCATGGCATTCTGTCTTTATTTATAATTTACAAAATAACCCCAACTCCATTGGAATTGGGGTATGTAGAAATCTACTTTTACTAATGTTATGAAGTTTAAACTGTCCTTAAGTATTACTCTTTTGATTTGCTTTTCTGGACAAAATTAGTCATATTTAGACATCCAGGGATTTTGGCTTCACTCTTCGATGAAGTATTGTTCATGTCATGTAAATAGGAGCTTATTTTGTATATCAGTCGAGGTTGTCAATATAGGTAGAGACTTTACGGATTGGTAATTAGCAGTGATAAGGAGCCATCAAGCTGGGTTCAACCTGATCGACCGCTTCAAACATATATGGTCCGAACAATGGCTGCCATTTTTTTTTCAGGCCACACCCAAGTGATGGAAGAAAGCTGAATGGGCATTTGTGAGCTGCCTCCCTCCATCTCTCACTTAGAAAATGTATGGAGCGCTGCCCGGTCACGTAGTCACAATGTCCGCTTTTAATGTCTGTGCATGCTTTGATGTCTACTCAAGGCCTTGCCGCTGCATATGTGCCATGCAGAACGACGCATGCACGTCTGAGGAAAGCATCCCTGACAATGCAAAAGCTTAGAAACTAATTAGAAAGGATAAGGATCATCTACGTGGTGCCACTTACTTTGGAGTCAAAATAGAACAAATGACAGAGCGGGAGAACAGATGAGTAGGCCAGCACAGTTGATTGGGCGTTTAAGAACAGACAAGTCCAACCAACCTCAACATAAAAATAAATAATGTGAAGTGCTGAGAGTTTGTCAGCTGGCCAATAAGCTCCAGTCTCTCACTAATAGCAGGTCTACTTTCTATATAAAGCCACATTAAATGTACTGTCCTTAAACACACACACACCCTGAAACAACATGCATACAGCATACCTGAATGGCTGAATGCTTAGCCAAGAGCCACTTCGCTACAATTATAGTCGGTTATCGCTTTTATCCCACATGGGCTTGCAGATTTTAAACTTTTACGTTTTCCCTTTTTCAACACGTTTGCATGCAACTTGGCATTCATTTTGGGCGTATCTGCCAGATGGCTGAATTTTTACCCATGTGTTTTCCATACATTTATACTGTTTAGGTTCACAGAGAAGCTGGAGTTTTTAACCAACTACACTCGTGGTGATGACTTAATCACAGCACAACCACATATACAGTAGACACACGATAGTCACAATCCCAGCTTGAGTGTTCGACTAACCTAATACACTGAGCCCCCATTTATTGCTGGGTAAGGATGTTCCAGAGCCACGTGCAATGGCTGAGAATATGTGACGTGGACACACCATGGAAAAAAACAAAAAAACTCCCCGTGCATACTGTAAACATATACTCTAAATGTACATTGTAGACATCTTTAAACTAAAAAAAGAAAACAAACGCAAGAATAAAAAGAAAGAATGCCACATGTTTTCTAGTGTATTTGTTTTAGATATAATATGTGCCTCCATGAAGTGGGGCTTAGTCCACTGTCATGTGATATCAGCATGTGTGAGTGTTTGTTCGTGAACAACAAATGATGAAGTAGAACATAGCAGTGAAGAATGTTTTAGAATGTGCGAGGATGTAGGAGAATCTGAAAATATGCGCACACTGAAGCCCAAATTAACAGCGTTTGCCTACACTCAAACTTACAGATTGAAGAGAGAGTTTGCTGGAAGCTATTTTTCTATAAGAACCAAAAAGCGTCCTCACCTGGAAGACATACTCGCCAGGTCGCACGTCTGTGATATCGATCCACTGGCAGTCAATGTCATGGCGGTAAGTATCCCAGCAACCGATGGAGATGCCTTGCTGACCCATGTTGTAGCAGGAATAGCGCTTCTGGAGGCCTGGGAGTCAAAGGGGGGGTATGAAGATTTCAGTGGATTGTTTTGTTGTAATTATTGATAAAATGTCTTTTTGTTCGAAATTTGAATTTGAAACCAATTGTCTGACCATCGGGGCAGAAGGTGTCCTCAAGGCAGAAGCTGGCTTTGTGACCCTCAGCTACCCTGGTTCCATTGAGGGTCAGCAGATCGTAGTGGGTAAACACCTCAATGCTGTGGTAATGCCTAAGAAATAGGAAAGGCTGGTACTGCATTTCATTCAAGAAGAGAGCTGGAATATCTTCAATGCTAAAGAATTCCATAATTCAATAAAATTTTGTTTGAAGTGCTCAATCCGATAACAGTTTATTCGGGATGGGAAAATTTTTTATTTTCGACAAGAAAATGTGCTTGTTCTGAACTATTTGATTTATTTTTCTCCAAAAGATACAAAATAAGATAATGGATTAAAAAAAAAAAGTAATTGCTTTTTTATGCTTCTCCAACTCTAATGGCATCCTGCATATTTACATGGTATCTGCGCAGTCATGACTAGTGTTTTGTTACACAATTTACGACATAACAACGCATTAATTTCTAAACATGCACATACATTTTTAGGGAGGCAGTGGAATTTCTCATTCTAAATAAAGAAGACCAAATCCTGTTGTGCAGTTACAAAGGCGTCGCACAGTGGGACATTTATCTGTTTGGTGTCTCTCGTTATAGAAGCATTCCCGCAAGAGGCACAGGCAAAATTGGGAAACCAAAGCAATGTGCTGGCTGGCTGGTTGGGGAGGTAGTGATTGAGGCTGGAAGAAACTCTGAGCTCTGCCTCTTTTGTTTTAGGACACAAAACCTCAACAGCTGAGTAAAGAAGTCCGGCTGCTCTGAGGTCAGTCTTAACAATCAACGAGGAGGCTGGCTCATCAACTAGACGAATTTTAAAAAACAACGTAGTTGTACGTTATTTATAGCACAAATCTATCAACAAATAGCACTGCATTGTGTCTAACCACGTGACGCCACCTCACTCATCAAGTGATTTGTCAACAGTTTCTCTTCAATTTTTTCTTTTTCCCAATCTTGCAGTGCAATCTTGTGAAGATTCCCAGTGTATGAATTTGAAAGATATCGAGAGCGGTAATATTTTCCTTCATTCGCGTCTTAAACTAAAGTTTATCATTGCACCTTTGGGAGTACCATGTTTCTTCACTCCCTCAAAGGTTCTGTTTTTGTACCGTTGATGCTTATCTTTTACAGTTTGGGCGCAGATCTGTGCAGCCTGCTGGCCATTAGGTTATACTGTTATGGGATGACAGAAGGGACAGAAACAGACTCTTATTTGAGCTCCATTACTGTCATCTTACCTGTGACACTGATGCCAAATCCAGTTCTCCCTGGAGGCCCGAGGTTGGAAATCAGCACGGCCAGTGTTCATGATGCGGGAGGAAAATCTCAGCAGTCGGCGATGTCCGTAAGGCCAGTTCATCCTGGCAGCAGAAGAGGAGAGGCAGTTCTCTTCATTGGCGCAGGTGAGCATGTGAAGGGGCCTGTCTTCCAGGTAAGATGACTCCTGGAGCAGCTGGGCATCCACTATCAGGTCAGGAGCCGCTGTCAGGGTATACGAGGGTAGTTCAAAGTCGTTGCACGACAAATCTTTCTCTCTCTCTCTCTCTCTCTCTCTCTCTCGATGTACAAATATCGTGTATATACGTGCATGCACATAAAGTGTGTTTTTCGCTCACTCTCCACGCAGGTGACTCCAGCGGCTCTGCCATCGCCACCTCTGGGACAGTAGACATTTGTGTTTTTACGACATTGCTGGATGGACAGCTCAGAACCCACACAGTGACTTCCACTCAGAATTACTTCACGGGCATCACTGGAGCCAGCCCAGTACCAAGTTTCCTGGACACACATGGGTGGAGAAGGTTTTTGCACAGTTGAGTGTTTCAAAACCAAAGAATTGTGTCTCTCCTTAAGGTTTTGTTTTGCTTTAAGACTTCAGAATTTATCAGCACATATGATCCCATTTTACACTGTTTTTCGTAGCTGAAATCTGCCTTTCAAACCCCCCAACACAACCACTTTGCCCTTTCCATGCGCAGCCCTATTTTCAGCTTGTTTTCTCTGAGAATTTCTGTCGATTTCTCTTAGCCTTACTTTCCCTCTTTTATTTTCAGAGTGCTGGAAGTGGACCTTCGAGAAGCCTATAATTACCTCAGGCCTCGGTAATAACACAGCACAGACACACAAACAGCAACCCAGAGGAAAGGGAAATGTGGGAGTAAGCAGGGTGTATGCCAAAAAAGGGAGTGAGGCAAAGGGTGATAGAAGATGTTATATATCTCCTAAGAGTTGATCACCTGGTAAGCTCTGGAGGCGAAACCCAAGCCGAGCTGTCGGCACACCACCATGGCCTCATTGATGCCCCAGTTCTCGCTGCAGACCGAGCCCCAGCGCTTCACTCCTCCGACCTCCATCAACACTTCTACGCGGCCTTCGGATTTGTCTCTGCCTCCTGCCAGTCTCACCTAAAGGCAAAGAATATACTTTGTACGCCTGAACACTGCCGTAGATGAGCCTGTGTCAATTGTGGACGTGTCTCACCGTGGTCTGTGTGCCAGTGTAGGGGACATTGCAGCGGACCGCCACATCCTGCTTATGCTTGATGGTGTACAGTGGCACCGGTTTGGATGGACATTCTGTCAGCGACTTCTCCCTGCCCGTGCATTGTACGCTGTTCATATGGATGGGCCCGGAACCTGGGATGGCAAGATTCCGGGAATTGTCAACGTTGAAACTTTTTCGTGGGAATGTGCAAAACTTGCTGGTTAGGTTATAACACAGAACTTAACACATTGTCAAATGTATCATAACCGTACAGATATGGTATTGCGATTCAAAGTTTCAACAGCACGCTCAGACCTCTGATGTGGCCTGTTGAGAGAGAGAGAGAGAGAGAGAGAGAGAGAGAGAGAGAGAGAGAGAGAGAGAGAGAGAGAGAGAGAGAAGAGAGAGAGAGAGAGAGAGAGAGAGAGAGAGAGAGAGAGAGAGAGAGAGAGCCTTTTGTCCAAATTACTGTACACTCCATCCTGCTCACCGCAGCCAAAAGTCTTTGAACTTGCAGAGGTCTGTGAAGGTGTATGAGACCAAAGTTTTATTAAGCCCTATATTTTTTTCACTCAAATAGCCACTGATGTCACCAAGCCTTGAGTCAGGTCACTCTTCTCAAACTGCACCACCCACGAGCCCTCCCAGAACTCCAGCCCTGGCCACTCTCCTGTGTTTGTGCAACATGGTTAAATTGGTCAGAACGTTGTCTAGAAACATTAGAAGCGGCAACGCTTTGTTGTGACATTTACTGGAGTCATTATTTTGATATAATACAAGCACAGCGCCTACTTTAAGCACCCTAAAAGCTTTCCATAAATTACTTCATTAAGGCAATTGGAGAGAAGGAAATGCAGGGTCATGCTATGTTCTCATTGGGGCAGAAAGATAATGGCAGGAAATTATCTTAAGTGCAGCAGAAGTAGGGTGAGAAAAATGGACAGTATCTCAGCTTGTGGAAGTGAGGCCCATTTGCTTGGAAAATATATAAAATTGTTTTTGGTAGAAAATTGCACGACAGGGTTTCCGAGGCCACAACAGGAGCTCTAACAAGAGAATGAATGTGTTTGTACTGTAGGCAATTTTGAGGTCCAGGTGTTCTGCTGGTCAAACAACTGGTCATGGGTAGATGTAGTCAACCGTCAGCTTGTCAGATGCAAGCAGCAGTCTCGCTCTAAACGTATTTGTCAGAGTTTATTCGTCTACTTGGGTCCAAAGTTCTTGGAATTCTGCATCAGACTATTTAGAAGTTCACATTTAGACTCATTGCTTTTTTTCTCTCACGGGAATTCAACCAGAAATCATCCTAAAAGTAATGAACTGTAATTTGTAGAAAAACAAAATATTTTGGGGTTGCTTAAATCTTTTTTATTTTGAATTAATGAATGATAATAATATGCCCTTACCCTAACGCCCTAACCATAACCACTTTAAAATTATGGGCAACTATCGTGTCAACAGCAACGGATGTGTGCCATGCAGACATAGTGACGTTCACCATGCTATAATACTAAATATTACCTTACAGAGAAACAATTTGTTTATATATACTCTACTGTATGTTTCTTGCCCCCCCAAAAATATAATTACAAATAACTGGAAAGCTTGGTTTCATGGTTTTAGAAATCAAGTCGCACAGCACACAGATTTGCACTGGAGCATCAAAGAAGGAATTTTGTTGAATCTTCTTGCCTTTGCTCAATTCTTTCCACCCACAGCCCCAAAACATGTATGCTGGGTTTATTGGAGCTTCTAATTTGCCTATAAGTGTGAATGTGAGTGAGAGTTGTGTTCAGAATCAGATGGTTTAGACTAGCTTCCTTCTAATCCTGCAGCCTACAAAATCAATGAAGGCAGTGGGGGCCAGCCAAAAACCAATGATTTTGTTTTCAATTTCCCCTACCTTTATTTATTGCAATAGAAAGGCAATAAAACCCAATAGGTGGGGATTTTATCGCTACTTTCTAATATAGCCTCCCCTTTTCTCAGTAGCAACTGTCCATCAGTGAAAAATGGCATTTAGGCCAACCTGCTTAAAATTAAGGCCTCCACTTTTAAGAATTTTTAACAGGTTGCTCGAATTGTTCATCATCAGTGAAGCGCTGACTCTTAAATTCTTCTTCTGAAGGTCCAAAAGGGTAATAACCTGATGGTGCCAGATCGACTGAGTAGCGAGAGGGTGTTATGGCTGTCCAGCAAAGTGATGACTTCTTGAGTTCCTTTAGTTGTAATGGAGGTTATACAATACCAGGTCTTGGTCTTTGGTCCTTAATCCCGGACACCCACTTCCCCATAAGCATTTTGCAACCTTTAGAAAATGTTTAGTGGTGATTCGCCTTCCGAAGCAAGTAATTCAATAACTGCTTTCTACTTCTGACGGGCATCCAACAATGATGTCATTTCCAAAATAGCTAACAGGAAGACGACAGGATTGAGTGGAACTCAAAAAATATATATATCTTCAAACAAGTATTTAAATTCAGCGATTGGCTGGCGACCAGTTGAGGCTATGCTCCGCCTCTTGCCCGAAGATAACTGGGATAGGCTCCAGCATGATAGCGACCCTTGTGAGGATAAACTGTACAGAAAATGAATGGACGGATGGAAGTATTTACACTACAAGCCTTGAAACTTTTCTCCCAGAAAATAAATTTTTGATGTATTTAATAAAACTGGGCTCATTACTTTGGACTGCTGCTTGTACAGAACAGAAGACTATACAGTCCAACGTTTTGTGATAAACGTGCTTACACATGTGTTACATTGTGTTGTATGTTGTACTGTATGTGTTGTCTCACCCTCTCCCAGCTGAGCTCCGGTCAGGGCCTCCTTGGCGGTTCCGAAGCCCAGCTCTCTGCAGACAACGTTTGCGTCAGTGATGTCCCACAGGTGGTCTGCCACGGTGCCCCATTTGCCCTCTTTCAGAACCTCCACGCGGCCCTCTCCGACGCGGGGCCCCGCCTTTAGACGGACGTTACTCTGGTGGGAAGAGCAGTGTGAGTAAACATTTGCTGTTTTGGAGCATGTTGGGATGCTTTTTTTATTTGAGAATGTTGAGTTTTCCACTTCCATGTTCATTCTTCAGCTTGCTTATTTTTTATGTTTGTTAGCATCTTCTCTCTATACCCACTTTGTGGTTTAACCCACAGCTAAATTGAAGACAAAAAAAAAAAAAAAAAATCAATAGAGGACCCCTTCAACAAGAATGTAATACATTTCAGTGCCAAACAAACTATGCACATATTAAAAGCACTCAATAGTACTGTACCAGTTTACAGTTCCAAAGAACTGCACTGCACTTTGTAATACATGTACAGTCTGGGACTTGCTAATTAAAATAAATACAAATATTTGAAAGGTTTTTTTGGTTTGATGAAATGCAAAAAGTATAATAATAAACACACTGTTAAATATTAGTTATTAGTTCTCTGACAGTATCAATCAAAGGTAGAAATGTAAAAGTGTTGTATTGCGTTGTATTTCGTGTGTGCAGTACAAGTGTAACTAATATTTTCAGCCGACAAGTATTAACAGTTCAGTTTCCATGAATTACTATTTACAAAGAGATTACGATCCCAAACTGACCGACACGGGGTGTGCATATCTTCGGCCATTGCGTGCAAACTGTGATCCCGGGACACAGCGGACTACAGCGTGCATCCCCCCCGCGCATGGACCGTCTCTCCTGCGGAGGGACAGCTGGGCCTGGCACTGTGACAAGGACACCTCCACCCCCTGACACTGCACCCTCTCCACCCAGTAGGCCTTCTTGGTGACCTGTGTTCTCAGTCTGAGAAGGAAGGTTGGATGTAAAGTGCAGGCACGTGTGAATGTTGCCTTTCTAGAAGAACTAGGTTTACCTGGATGATGGGTCTGCTAGTTTGGAGTCCCACAGTTTCCTGAAAGAAAACACCATATCGTAAATGTATTGTAATGAAACTTTAGAAAGATACTAAAAAGAAGTAAGCAACTGGAGGTATTGAGTAGACAGAACAGGACACTGTCTGAGCTGCTTCCTGGAGGCCACACTACAATTAATTCAATCATCATCCTTGTTGCGTTCTTACAAGACACTTGGGCAGTTGTCTGTATCTGTGAATGAGCTACAATATTTCTTCTCTTAAAGTTTCCTGTCATGAGTTTTTGGTCATAATGTACATATTGCTTATGTCGCTAGAGGAATGTTTGGGATTTTAAACTGTAAATTGTATGAACTAAGCTGCATCACATTATTGAGTAGAGGACAAAAGTGTACACACACTAGCCAAATTTAGCTCATATTAATCTATTTAAACTTGTGTTTTGGAAAATTCAGTCCAAAGTTTGTGTCTGCGAACATACACACTGAGCTAAAACTGACACGGATTGAAAATGGCAACGATCAAGATATATAAAGTTTCACAAGCCAGACAGCGACTGGAAGGTGTCATTTTGTCACGCACACTCACACCAAAGCTGACCACTTGCCTCAACCAGTGTGACCACAAGCAGGTGCAGCCTCACGGACATCCTTTGTGAATTCAGTGAGACAGAACACCGAGTGCAGACACAAGTGTACACTTCAGAGGGAGTGTTGGTGTTGGTTACCTGCACCACCAGACCAGTGATGCAAATGTAAATATTGGGAAAACTAAAGTGGGAGATGGAATCATGCCCGTTCCTAAATCCAGAAATCCGACGCTGACAAACTCTTTTGATGCTATGATGGCGCTAATGCCTCAAGAACTGTTCTGTAAAGTGCTGTGCAAAAAAATTGTTGTTTTAGCAATGAGCACATATAACTAGTCAGTCGCAGCAAAAATACAAAAAATAATTGCAGGGCACTGTATTTGTTTGAATCTCAGCTCTGGCCTTTCTGTGTAAAGTTCTCCACGTGCTTGTATGGATTTTCTCCGGCCACTCTGGACCTTACGTACTAATTACTGAAAAAACTTTTTTTTTGGTGGCGTTAGCCTACGAGCGCCGTTGAAGAAGTTTCACAACTCAGTGAAGCAACAAGACAGTAAGGGGGTGTTAGTTCACGGGGTTCTGATGGGTGAGGTTCGTGGGGAGGAGGAGGTGAGAGTCACCCGTATAATTGCCTGCTGTGCTTGGCAGTGCCTGCAATGCGGTCGGACTCGAGCAGTAGCATGTTGGTTCACACACAGCAGACGTGGAAATATGCACGTACATATCAACTTTCCCTCTGTCGCCGCCTCTTTTAAAAAGCCCTAAATGCTCAAAGTGACATGATTACCCAGCGTCATGACTGCATGCCTGGAAACAAGAGGCTGGTGATGTAAGTCTCTCTCTGAACTTTTTATAGGATTTGCCCAACCTCAGACAAAGTGTGCTATTTCGGATTCAAGTCTCAATATATTCCGTGTAGAGGTAGTTGTCCTGTAGGAGGTTTGGAGAAAAGGACGAATATGACAGCATCAGCAGTGAAGTGTTTCTTTCTTTTTTTTTTTTTTACCTTGAAGAAGGCTTGATGCAGTATTCTTATACGGAACCCTGACCACACAATCCCAAAAGCAAGATTGGAAAGAGAAGCAATGTCAAAAGAGAAGCGATAACCTGTTATTATGTTGTGTTAGCATGAAGCTGCCTGAAAGAAACAATTGGGTGCGTCAAGTGGTGGCAGGTCTGACTGACTCCATGCACGCACGCACCAGAGACAGAACAAACTCACAAAGGTCTTAATCAAGTCCTTTTGACAGAATGTTAAACTTAACATGATTCATAGAAAAGGAGAAAGCAAGATGACGGGGAAAAAAAGGATTATGGATGTGATTAAGGAAAGTGTGAAGTAAACAGTCTGCCATCCCACTTTTTTGTAAACATTGCAAAAGACTGGGAGGTGGGGTGGCAAATAAGATCAAATACACCCCAAAAAGAGTGAAAAACATAAAAAACCTAACGATGACAAAAGCCAGGTTGTTCATTTTGAATTTTTAAATGGAAGGAACTCTTTGTCTGTAATTAAAGCTCTTCAAATGGACATCCAATAAAAATCCCACATGAGAGAAGCTGGTGATGGACAATGACACACACTTGTTGAAAGGAAAGCTTACAGGATCGCTGTTCATTCTGACAAGTTGACAAGCATGGGTTTTTGTTTCAATTCCGTCAAATTCGGTAAATCAGCCCCAAGGTGTTACAACTGTGGAATAACCCATCTGAATACTTCCAAGTACTCAAAGTTAAATACAGTAACTATGTTATTCGCCAAGTCACGAGCCCTCAAAATCGGGAGGTGCCAGTGTAACGGTAAATCACATCAAAGTTGAAAACCTCAAATAAATATTGATCTCAAATAACTTGACCAGCTTAACCAGATGCCATCTGGAGACTCATTTTGTGTTTTTTGGCCCAAAACAAAGTTAGCGCAACAAGAAAGTCTTACTTTAGCTGTTTACAACCGTGTGACGTGACAGCTTGCAAAAATGTACCCGCTGCTGAATGCTGCATTCTCCTTGAGAAGTGCCTGAAGGGTTTTTTACAAGCTCTGTCGCCAGTCAGAGTGAGACAACTGACAAACAAAAACATCTGCGCAAAAATTGTTTGTCTCCTGTCTCCTTCTGTCAATACGGCTGCATGATAGAGAAATGGACTGCTGCAGCAAGATCGCGTAGAGTCTCCAATCAATGCATGTTTTCGGGATGTGGGAGGAAACCGGAGTGGCCGGAGAAAACCTACACAGGAGAACATGTAAACTCAACCCAGGCGCCGACTCAAAACTGTGAGGCCGAGGGTCTACAGCTGCCCCACCATGTAGTAGCGGAAATCTACAAAATAGCAGAGATCTGGGATTCCTGATTGTAGACATCACCAAAAAGGAAATGGAGAAAAGTTTTTGTAAAAGAGCAGTGAAGACTTTGTAAAACCTCGTCATCAAGCCAGATCAGCTGTGAAGACGTTCTTCCATCCACTCATTTTCTATACGGATTTGGATGAAGTTAAGAGAGGGATGGTCATCGCTAGTTGCGGCCGTTGGTGCTAGACGTGTCCTGCTGGGAGGCCGCTGAACAGGACAAGGACAAGGGGTAATTATTGGAGACAGATGGCACAGTGCAGAACAGCAATCAGTCTGGTTGTGCCGCTAGCCAGGCTAGAAAAAGACCTCTGTGGCCAGCCACACAGGGGACTTTTTTCATGTTCACATTGGCACGTGTATTTGTGTGCATACATAGATTTGGTTTACGTAAAGTCTTGTACGATGCTTTTCTGTGGAGACGAGTATTAGCATTTATGTGTTGGCGTTTGCGTTAGGGAGTCTAAAGTCAATCTGAAGTTAGACAGAAACGTTGCATTCATGGGGACGAAATTCACATATGGATTTGCAAAAAAGACTTTTCTGTCTTCATTCTGTCAATACTTAAAGCGAAATGCGTCTCAATCTTGTCATGTAGTTTTGTGAACCACTGCAGCTTTTCTGTAAATTACAAATGTAATTTAAACTTGTCAAATTGTTCCAAATACATGTTTATCCTTTTATAGGGTGCTCGTGAATTTTAACACCAGAATTTTCCAGGGGAAAATCTGGTTTTAATTTCAAATTATAACATTACAGTATAAACATATATACATTTATATTCATGATAATGATAAAAATGTCACATTGGGGCAGCAGCGTGTCAAGTTATGATGGACAATCTGATTTAAATATAAGTTAGCAAATGCAGATGTTTTTTCACTAAGAGCCTACGACTCTTTGTAAGAGTAGTACGGGTTCTGGAGTTTAACATCTTATAGTATTACATGTGCTCCAAAGTTGAGTTAATTAAATGCCTTAAACATATAGTAAGATACGCATCATGACATGATTTTTTTTTTTTTTGTAATTCTGGGTCAGACATTGATAGCACACTCCCTTAGATTATTATTAAGGCGTGCAATGAGGCCAAGTCAGCCAATGGACCAGACAGTCCTGGTGGACACCCGGCTTTGGATCATGACTCGTCCAAGTCATGCCAAGTGTGGTCGTACTAACGGTAGCAGTTGCGGTTTGAATCCCAAAGAAGGATGGAACAGCAATTCAGGCACGGGCACTACGAGTCCGCAAAAGGAAGTGCCTACGACCACACTTTTCCATCCCTTTCATAGCCTGTGACTGTGTATGCTTGTGCATGTGCCTGCTCTCTCTCTCTCTCTCTCTCTCTCTCTCTCTCTCTCTCTCTCGCACTCACACACATGGACACACACATGCACACACACACACACGCACGCACACACACTCACACACACAGAGTCACTCACCTGTAGGCGTTTTCATCAAACGCCTCGGCAGAAGGGAATCCCAACATGCCGCAGACGACATGGCTGCTGCTGAGGTCCCAGTCGCGACTGCACACATGACGCCATTTCCCACCATGCTTCACTTCCAGTACTCCCTCGGTCACCAGACCGCCCCGGCCACCGGATAGCACAGCCCGCAGTCGGGCCTCGGCCAGCTGAACACTCTCAGAACTCTGAAAACATTCGTAAAATATGATCTCTCTCTCTCTCTCTCTCTCTCTCTCTCTCTCTCTCTCTATATATATATATATATATATATATATATATATATATATATATATATTTTTTTTTTTTTTTTTTTTTTTCAATCCTCAATTAAGCCTTTTATGTCACCCTAATACAGATGAGGGATTTAAAAGACGTTAAACACAAATGATGAACATTTTGTCTCTCCAATCTAAATGATTTTACAATTGTCTCGAATTAGATGCTAATTGCTAATTCAAAGATATGCATGCATGTGTTAGAACATACATGAGCTTCAAGTGGAGTACTTGCAGTGTTTTTTGATTCTACATTGTCTGAAATAGACATACAGTAGTAATTTGTTTCTGTCTCTCAAGCACAATCTACACTAATGGATCTCAAGGTGTTGGATTAGTGGACAATTGGGTCCAAAAAATTACAAAAATCTCAATGGCCTCAAAACAGTATCTTGACCCTAATGACAGGCTGCTGTACTCTAAATGTGCCATTTTTTTCTGAGAGTACACGTTAGTATGTATGTTTTACCTGGATGTACTGTGTATCCGTCTCAAGTCCCATATCTTGATCAACAGGGTCTGGCTCAATATGGTTCCCGCTGTATGGCTGATACCTCTCAGGCTGGGGCGGGGAATATGTCTCCCCATTGGACTGTCTCTCAGCCTGGCGCCTCGATGCAGGTGGTCCTCTCCTCGGCGTCTCTTCCTCCCGCCTTGGGCTGCTACCGGCTGCCGGCTGTGATGACACCTGCTGCCCGAGTGGATGTGATTGCCCTCTATACCTTCGTGGGATCTGGATCTCATGGCCGTTCTCCTGCGGCGAGATCCTGCTGCGGCGTGAGGATGGCGTGTTGCGGTTGAGGGCGATCTCGTGGCCTCGACTGAGAGAAGAGGGGTTGTAAGATGAGACGGGAGGCTGAGGTGGCTGTTGCGGTGTTCTCTGTCTTGGTTGTCTCTGCTCGTGTCTGGAGGAGGAAGGGGCCTCCACTCCTGAAGCACCATTGCTCCTCAATGGGCTACAAATGATCCCCAGGTCCTCAGCGTGGGTACAGTCATGGACTCCCCAGCCATTGGAGCCGCATTCTGCAATGGAGCGCTCAGTGCCTCTGCAGTTGACATTGTCCAACCAGATCTTACCTAGACAACAGAGAGCGTAGGGACACAGTTACACAGAAACTGTATTGTGAAAATATCTCAAGACTGGGTGGGACATACCTTGTCCCTGACCAAACTTGGTACTGTGCGCCCAAGTTAAACTTTGTTGAAATCCTAGCTGTTTGCACACCACATTAGCCAAGTTCAGATCCACCTGGTCGTCGCACACTGTGCCCCAAACCCCATTGTAGAAAACCTCCAGACGCCCTTCGTTGGCGTCGCGGCGGCCTGTACCCGCAAGCCGTAGCTTCACCTCCTGTGCAGGAAGCTCAGAGGGGTAGAGAAGCAGCAGCAGGAAGATGCTGAATAGGGAGCTGAGGAACAGCATCCTAGAGGGGGGAGAAACGGAGTGTCACATTAGGTGAGGCATTATGGAATGTGAAGGAGAAACTCCAGAATAAAAAAAAAAAAAACACACACACCACAAAATTCCTTTAAATCATTCAAAGCGCGATTGACATTCCTTCCTTTGACATAGCATATAATTAGAAATTGCTCCTCTTCCCCTAATGTGGCATTCGGAGTTTATGGGTGGTTTTATTCTGTTTTTTAAATTGATACTTAAAGTGATCTGCAGGACAGTGAGAATGCTGACAAATGGTTCTTCGTCCGAACCAATCAAGGTAAGAGGGTTAATGGCGCTAAAAGTAGCCCGTCCATCCAGCCAAAGAAAATGTTTGGTTTTCCGCAAACCCTCAAGTTAGGCAGCACGGATTCAGCCAGCAGACACAAAAGCAAACAAACACCATCGTCTAAATATTGTCAACATCAGGTATGTGGCTTTAAAAGAAATCTGGTCTATAAGCAATTATAAATGATCCTGAAAGCTTTTTCTTCTTACAAATAGGAGTGATACTGAGGTGGGTTCAGATTCTGTAACGTACTTCGATTACACTTGTGCGTAACTCGAATGTACTGTCCTGCAGTATCATTTCATTTACTGTAGGAAAAGGATCATTCAACAAAGATTGCCTAGAGCTGAGACAAGTGTAAAATCACTCCCTGCTGCTGCAGCAAATGAACTAAAACGAGTGTAAAGTGGCCGCTGCTGCGAATGAACTCTCGGGGGAAAAAAAAAAATCTATTCAAGAACCGATAAGATTAAGAGGAACTCACCTGATGAAGCTTTTTTGAGAGCAGAAATTGATGAAGAGGAACTCACCTTATCTGTTGTTCTCACTTGATGTCGCTGGGGAGGGAAGGACTGAGGGAGCACCGCATGAAAAAAGCAATGACTTTTGCTCCTTCTGTCCCTCTAGTCTCCACATTTCCCTCCCTCTTTCCTCTTTTGTCACTCCCTCAGATGGACAATTTTATCCATCCCTCCCATTATCCCAATTAAACGTCTTCTCACGTGTTCAACTGGTTTTACTTGCAAAATGTCCGGCACAGAGATTTTATAACATTATATACTATATATATATATATGTATTTCCCCCCCAGTTGTATAGCTATTGGTACCACTTGAAGATTATTCTATGAGCATATTAATGCTTTTGGCTGCAGGAAGTTCAAGGTCTCTGCCCTCCTTTTAGAAGGGTCACATGGTCTGGAGGACACGTGAGTGTGTTAACTTATACAAGGCCATATTTTTGACACATGTGGACACATGTGTTAACTTATACAACTCCATATTTTGCCAAATTGCATGTACTCCTATATGTGCTCCTATCAAGTCCTCCAGTCCTCACTCATAAACACTCAATCACACAGGTGAATATTGAAATGTTACTTAACTTCCCGGGCACGTGTTTATCCCACACAATAACAAAAACACACACAATGTACACCCCGTGTTACATAATGTTAAGAGACACACGGTCACCCCACGGGTCTTGGCAGACTACAATTACAGTGCTGAGGTTATCAAGAGCTGAGTTGGATGTGGTCGCCAGTAACAGACTTTTTTTTCGCATGAAGTTTCATAAGCTCCTTCGTCGTGGCACCACCTCCCTTGATGGAAACCCTAAAAATACAGCTGGACAGACTCCCATTGAAAGTTTTCACCAAATCTTGTGCAAAATACAGTAATTCTTCAAGTCAAAGTTAAGGTTTGCCTCAGATGGCCGTGAGCACTGTGAAAACAGGTACCGGTAAATATTTTCCCACCGCCTCATCTTCCATATATACAAAAATTGATGATCAAGTAGTTTTGAAATCACAAGTCACATATGGTGTATATTTAGTAGCTATGATTGCATGCTTAACTGTTGTGTAATTGAATGTATTGCGATTGGCTGGCGACCAGTTCAGGGTGTACCCCGCCTCCTGCCGTTGATAGCTGGGATTGGCTCCAGCACTCCTGCGACCCTTGTGAGGATAAGCGGCTCAGAAAACGGGATGGACAAATCTTAATGGATTTACTGTACCCCCCCCACCCCCAAATGCTTGCAATATATCAATGTCATTATTCATTCCAAGACATCTTTACATTTTTAGATTTTCACATTATAGAGGTTGTCACATGATTTGCTTTTGCAGGCCACATTAAAAGATGCAGCAAGCCGGAGCTGTTCCTTGGGGCCTTGAGTTGTGCTGTATTTGAATATTGGGCAGCCGGAAATTTCTCAGTTTTAAACAGTTGCAGTTCATCACCCGCAGCAAAGACGGAGAAATAACAGAAATGAATCTCACTGGTAGTGTCAGGCCTTTGGAATGGCAGAATGGTTAATATTTTCCTGTATAGAATGTTAGATGTACTTCGTGTCTCTATTTTACATACAATATTTTGCTATTTCGATGCATCTTTGACATTTCTATAGTAAATGAACGCACGATTAGGACGAATCCCTGTGGCGAAACACATGCAAATTAGACTCAAGCGCCCCCTCTAGCGTACTAGATAATCGTCACGAGAAATCAGCCTCAAAACTGCTTTTTAATTTTTTTTTTTTTTAAACGCTGGTCCGTTTAACCACCACGAAAATAAACATTAAAAATCCAGATAACGAGATTTGATTATGAGGCGATTTTCAAAACACTTAAAATGACACTAATATCAACCAGAAATCATAAACCAATACAAGCAGAGGGGGAAAAAAAACATGCAGAAAAAAGCATTACTTTTGTTTCAGCTACAATCACATTTCATGGCTCTCGTACCCTTAGTTATTCCTGCTCATGATTGCTTAAAACCGAAATAAGTTATTGTAGTAATATATTGTAAAATATGACATCTCCATCTCGAAAAAAATGCTACTTTTCCATGGCATAACTTCGCAAGTGTCCAATTCAAAGCCCGCAACGACACATGCTACTAATTGTTATAAAATGCTACTACTATTATAGTAGCTCACAAAAGTGAGCGCACCACTCACATTTTTGGAAATACTTTTGAGATAGCTTTTGACTGGACAACAAGTAATTGACCCAATATAACAATGAAGTCAGTATATAGCTTGTACGTAAGTGGAAATTTACTTTGCCCTCAAAATAACTCACATAGCCATTAATATCTAAGCCGCTGACCCCGCCTTGAGTTGTCCTTTTAAGATGAAGCACAAGAAAGCCTGCAAATAGTTTGCTGAAAACAAGTCGACTATTGGACTAAGATCAATGAAATCCTGTCCTGGGGTCTACTCATTTGGTTGAGATGTGTCAAGTGTGTGTGGCAGCAAGCGGAAGGGGTGGAGGTGGGGGGAGTACAAAGACATGTGACAAGTGTATCTTGCCCACATTCATGCGTTATTTGGAGCATAATGGGGTGGGGCTGCACAAGTACTCTCGGGAGCTGCAATGAATGCCAGCATTCATCTCCATCTCCAAGACCTTGCTTAAAGTTGAGGGGAGGGGAAAGTGATGACTGGCTGAGTGTCTGCAGACCTAAACCTTCTTAACATCAGTAGGCAAACTTCAAGTTTAAGATCTTTAACATTCTTGCGAACTTCAAATGAAAGATCTTTAAAATTTAACCCAAGTCAGCAATGTCATCAAGAAGTGGAAGAGCAGCAAAAATGAACGCCATCTCCAAGACTGTTAAGGTTGTGATGAAAAATAATGGTGATACCCTAGAAACATTTATACTTTATGCCCAACTAGGACATTTTCTATATGGGGTGTACTCAGTGTTTTGGATGTGATATGGAGGGAATAGTACATTTTTCCAGTTTTACAAGTTGTGGACATGATGTAGAACAGTTCATCGTTACAGTGCTTTTTGTCTGTTGTTCCAAGAATTGCCTTTAAAATAAAATATAAAAATAAGGTGTACTCTGCATGTTTTCTCCAGGTAGTCCTGTTTCCTCCCACACCCCGAAAACATGCATGGTTGGTTAATTGAAGACTCTAAATTGCCCATAGGTGGTGAAAGTGAGTGCGAATGGGTATTTGGTGTATGTGCCCTGTGATTGGCTGGCTACTAGGACAGGGTGCACCCAGCCCAGCTGCAATTGGCTCCAGCACTCCCGTGACCCTTGTGAGGATAAGTGGCTCAGAAAATGAATGGATGAATGTTCTCAAGATGACCACTTATTGGTAGCGGGTGCGGGCACACAGCAATGATTAGCACAGCAAGCTAAGATCAGAGCTTGCGAGGATCAGGTCCAAGTTTAACAATGATGAAAACTGAGCTCTCGTGAAAGCCTGAATATTCTGAATGAGCATTTTATTTCTTTCCTGACTCTTTAGGCATATTCTTCAGATTATTTGGGCTCACAGAGTGAAGAGGGGGTTTAGAGTGGTGGTTTTCAAACAAATGGGTGACCACACACTCAAGAGTTCACACCTTAAACCCCGTGTACGGAAATGTAGTTCGGGTTGGAAATGTTCTGATCTTCATATGCTTGGTGAAATGATTAAGAAATTCCATGGTTAGTCTTAAAGTGGTCCAACAAATAAATATTACTGACTTTTCACTGCCAGTGCAGTGAACATCAGCCCATCTTCAGCAAAGAGTATGTGGTTATGCTTTTTACCACATCAAGGCAAAAGTATTTTGTTCAGTACCCGGAAAGTGTGGAGATTGTCGGATACAATTTGCGTTGATTCATGCATTTCTCTCTTTCGATGAACAGCGAGTTGGATTTACACATAATGTCCTTCTCAAGCGCCATACGGGTCTCCTCCAGGTGGAACAGTGAGTTGCGGGCATCGCGCAGCTGCTGCCTCAGAGATGCTAGGGTGGCATCAATCTCCTTCACCTCCCCTTCCAAGCTGTACTCAGGCAAGAAACCGGATACGTCAGACAGCATATAAACGTTGTGTGTGTCTGTGCCAATTTGTGCATGTGTGAGTACCTGATCTGGGGTTCATCCCTGCAGAGCTCCATGTTGGGTCTCAGATAGCGGCGGTACAGTCGGGACTCAGCAACTCTCTGCGGAGCGTCTTTGTCGTCGATGGCCTTCTGCAAAGCCACTATGTTTCTCTCCTGAGCTCCAATCTGCTCCAAGGTCTACTCACACACACACCACACACAACAATAATCTGAAAGGCAGTATTGAGCTGTGCATTTAATAACTGGGCCTTCGGTAGGGTAGGGACTTACATCCACCCCTTAACATCACATCATGTCCCAATTATAGAAACCTTCAATACTATAGAGTACACAACAGTGAAATAATTGATAAAATAGTGAGTGACATTCAGAGCATTATAACGGAGTAAAAGTACTGTTACCTAAAATCTGAAGCAATCTTCAATGAGTACAAAACAGCATATGATGGCATGCTACCTCCTCCCCCAGGAAAAAGTCATTGGCTCGATACAATTCACTTAAACGGCCCATTTTAAGTTCAAAATGGTTGCATGTTATTTATTTACACATTAGGAATACAGTTTTACTGCTGTGTTAAATGCGCACCTCATTGTGAGTTAATTATTCATTCCGAATGCGCAGTCATAAATCAGTCAGGGAGGGTTAGGACTAACTCAATGAAGGACTGACAAAAATTATCTTAAATAATATTCGCAATGAAGAGTGACAACTCGCAACTTCATATGTGAGCTGGTTCAACGGCTATCGTCACATAGTTAAAAAAAGACGTTTTCTCGCTCGTCGGATTAAAATGACTGTGATGGGAGCAATGGTATGTGCGTGTGTTACTCACTTTCACGTTTTCGTAGACACACACTGTTGCTTTCATGGACCAGAATTGGTAGTGTAGTGTGAATGGTTGCTTGTTTACATATAACAACTTACTGTATTGTGTTAGCTTGTCAAGTCTGGACTAAGATGCTCATTTAATATGCACTAATATTAAAGTGACCTCTTCATGTTGATGACATCGTTCTGTAACTTGTGTGGCGTATATTACCAAGTAATGCAAATGCTTTTTTTGTACAGTTGATAAGTGATATTTGCCACTTGACAGAAAAGTAATTAAAAAGTTACATACTTACTTTTGAAATAAAGTGATCACAAAAGTAACTCAGTTACTTTTAAACTGCAGCAATTGTTACAGTAAGTTACTTATTTAAGGTAACTGGCAAAACTGCTCAACAGGTATGTTGATTATGAAATGTATGAAATTGTATTGGAATTGAAGTGTAAATGTAGGTCAGTCTTGACAGTGTTGAGCCTTGTTCCTCCCCAGGCTGCCCACGTCCCACCAAAACGTCTCCGTGTGCTCGTCTGTGACTGTGCATGTGTGTGTGTTGACCTCCTTGAACTGCATCTCTAGCTGGATCTTGGCATCCATCTGCTCTGCACAGCGTTCTAAGAAGGCTTGGTCCACGTTGGCGCACTGGACTCTCAGGTCCTTAGTGGTGTCCAGAAGCACCTGCTGCACCAACTCACTGACACACAAACACACACAACAGTGAGTGACCCTGGGGATGCTGTTTGCTGTAGCCGTAAATAGTCAGATCCAAACAAGGTTCTAGCCTGAGATCCTTGGTGGCCTTTTCCTCCCGGAAGGCCCTGTAGAGGTTGTCCTGTGTGAACTTTATCCATGACGGGACATTAGACATCCTGCATGGAGAGAAGAGCTTTAATGGCTCCGGTCAATTGTGGTTTATTGTTAATTCTATGTGTGGTATTCCTCACTGCTCCTGCATGGCGGCTGAAATGGTGTGATGTTGTGTGTCTGTGCTTTTGTTGTTGAATCTTCCACATTGGAGGTCCAAGGCGTAGGCCTCGTACTTATCAGACCAGTCAAACTCCAACGACTGCTTGGCATCTCTGTTCAACCTGACACGCAAATCCCAAAAGAAGAAAGGCACTTCAGATTTTTTGTGGTCATCATCCTTCTTTTTTGAATAATTCTTTTTCAAGGTGTCAAAAATCCGTCCATCCATCCCTTTTCTCAGCCGCTTATCCTCACAAGGGTCGCAGGGAGTGCTGGAGCCTATCCCAGCTGTCAATGGGCAGGAGGCAGGGTACACCCTGAACTGGTTCCCAGCCAATCGCAGTCCACATGGAGACAGACAACAGTCGCACTCACAATCACACATGTGTCCAATTCATGCTGCATATTTTTGGGATGTGGGAGGAAACTGGAGTGCCTGGAGGAAACCCACAGAGGCACGAGGAGAACATGCAAACGCCACAAAGGTGGGTCCAGGTTGAACCAGACACCTCAGAACAGCGAACGTTTTACCAGTTTTGAGTAATATCACCTAAAGTTTTCAGCTACATCTGCTCTCATTTTTTCCATCCTCCTGTCCAAATTCACGTCATGCACGCGAGCACAGTTTTATGCTATTGCTGCGAAAAATGTTGCAGGTTAGTACAATTACTTACCTGATCTGAGTGGCAACCTGGGCGATGGTTCTCTTCAGAAGGGCCTGGACACTCCTGATCAAGTCCACTTCCTAGTTGAGCACATAAATGTAAATGACACATAAACCTTGTGCTGCCATGTCAATCGAATCCGACCAGGGCGATTGGAATCAGTAGTACTGGCCGACGTTAATCCAACTGTAATAATAGCAATGAGACTTTTTAAGATGTATTACCTCTCATGCTTGCAAAAGGTACGCAGCAATTTGGTGTTAAAACCCGGGACAGCAGCGGCATGGAGGAACATGAACCATCAGCGATAACATACTTCCCGTGTTTGTGGACTGAATTAAAGCCAGACTGGGACAACACTATAAATGTTAACTTGTACACAGTATTGTTTCTCTGTTCAATATGAAGAAAAAATATCATTAATAAAGTTTTCTTTTAATAAATTATTTTTAAGTATGCTCACGTTCTATGGTACCAGGATCTCCTGGTGGCTGAGGCCACCTCCTCATTCATCAAATCAAATCTCTTGTTTGTTTAGTGGGGCCGCCATTAATTTATTGTGTGTTTGTTATCATTCATGTGCCCTGCAATGGTCTGGTGACCAGTTTGAGCTGTACACCAGTGAAGAGGCGGACAATGGACAAATGGAATGAACTGTTTTAGCGAAGGGCATTGCAATGACCTTGAGCAGTTCCTCCTCCACGCAGTCCCGGACCAGGTCCTGCCCCAGTCGCCGGCTCCTGCAGGTCAGGTTGTCGACTGCGATGGCGTAAGGAGTCTCCGTGGCGTCCAGCGCCCTCTCCAGCCGCATCTTGAGGGCCTGCAGGGCCGTCGTGTCGGACAGCAGCCGCTCGATGTGCTCCTGCAGCTCCGACTTCCAGCGGTGGATGTCCTGCAGCCTCTCTCCCAGCAGGCGGGTCCCGTCGGTCTGGGTTTGCTCGGTGGTGGCCTCGGTGTCCTTCCGCAGGAGCCTGGACTCTTCCTGGATGGTCCTGGCCCCGAAGTGGTCGGCGCCCGCCTGCTGGAGGAGGCTGCGGTAACCGGAGAACCACTCGGCCGGGGTGTACTTAGCGGAGCGGAAGCCCGCGGTCGCTAAGCCCGCGGACGGCTCCGAAGGGGCCCCTCGCTCCTGCTGGAGCCCCTGAGCCACCGCTCCGCCATCATAGTGTGGCTTCGACACTAACACCTCCGATCGCATTTTCTTACATCGACTAAAACAGTTCAAATAGAGTAAAAGCAGCAGTGAGCAGCAAGATAATTAAGCGACATTCGCACAGAAAATGGAGGGTTTGTTTTCGGGTTGCCTGGATACAACGAGCAAAACCGTAACTCGAGTAGTTTCTCTAACCAATTAACAGAATGCCCGTAGCTTTCTAAATTATTCACATGTGTTTAAAAGATGTCCCTGTACTGAAAAGTACGCCGTTTCCTGACCTGCACATTATTTCATTTAGTGTGGAGGAAGCCATGCTAGCGGTTCAGTCCTGAAGTCGGCTCACTTGCACTTGACACAATATGGGCTATAAATATGTCCAAGACCACAGCAACCAAACCAACCAACAAACAAAACTCCCGTGATTCCTCCCAGTGACATTCACTATCACTATTCACCAGAACCTCTCGCAGGCTGCGACGCTTTGTAACAGAGGCCCTCCGCAAATTCGTTCATTGATTGATGCGTCGGTCACCATCTTAGCTCATGCCGTCATGCAAATACAAAGAAAAAAACAAACAAATAAAAACAAACAAGAGTCTTCCTTCAAGCACATCGTCGCTCCACCTTTTGAAAGTTTGTCACCGCTAGAGGACGCCGGTGAGCTTTGAGGGCATTAGGGGTTTGTTTCTGTTATGTTTTGTTATGATTAATAATTCCTAAACCTCGTAAACATTACAGGGGGTCCTCAATTTATGAAATGCCTACATAGGTGCCAACGTCTATCATTAACCTAGTTGTATTATTTACACCCCAAGATATTTTGCCACATTTTAAAACTGTTGACCCTGGCAGTGCTATGGTGAACTTACATGACCGAGGATACACTGAGCAAGCCCTGATATTTTATCGAAGCTCAACCGTTCCCTAGACTTCTGCTGTCGACACAGCTGTGCCCCCTGCATACTACTACATGTCAAACTGTTTGCATACCGCACACATCCCATGGTTAGCCGAAGGAGCCCCGAGCAAGGGCGAGTGTGCCCCGAATTAGTGAGGATGCCGAGGGGAATCGGGCTTGTTGCCAGAAGAAGTTTCCAAGGCTGGGCGCAGACCAGGTTGTGCTCGGCTTTCTGCTGCTGTCATGTTAGCAACCAACAGGACACGTGTGCCCCAAAGTCTTCTTCAAGAACAAGCCAACACAAACATCCACACACACACACACACACACACACACACACACACACACACACACACACACACACACACACACACCACACACACACACCGAGTGATGTGTGGAAGGAGGAGTGATATTTATAATTATAGACGACCCTCAAGTCTTCAGGGCCTTCCTGCAACCTTCAGACTGTGTTGTGTCTATTCTTGGTGGCTTCCTTTCACGTGTCTCCACACCTCGTTACATTTACTTGATGACTATCATAGACGGTTTACCAACCGTCTTAAGAAGTATTGGTAATTGTAATAATTTGACCGTTATAAATTCAATATTAAATGTGTTTACAAGCATGTAGCTACAAGTCAACTATTACGCTAACCCCTCGATTATGCTGTAGAGTTGCCAACTTTTTTTTTCTTTTATCGTGTTGTGCCTGTACAGTTTCACAATTGGCCTTGCTGTCTTTTTTAAGCAGTCTGTGGCATATGAACTCATCATTAGATGTGATAAAGTGGCAGAGGAGGGGAGCTGTGAAAAGTGCAGGTGTTGAATTGGGGGTTGGGGTGCCTAACCCAGATCCTCCATTGGTGAGACAAACCTGACTTGATTTTATCAAGAAATCTTCTCGCTATGTTGCGACACAAAGAACATATTCACAACTAAAATAGTAACTTCTTATAGCTCAAGTGAAGAAAAATTATTTAGTTGCAGACGCCTAAATGGTTTGCTCCAGTTTCTGTGGCATGTCAAGATCTGAAGATATCCCGTTCATGATCCTCAAATAAAGAATAAATAGTAAATATTGGCAGTTGACCTTGTTTTAGTTCTGAAAGCTGACACGTGATTTGTCCATTGTGCAGGGGTGGATCTATTCTAATGGGCTGTCAGGGAACATGGGCCACCTCAAAACCTTGCATAATAATCCCTTATGATTTACTTCATCACCTGCAATAGAAAGCCAAAATACAGATTTTAATCAAAATATCTATTTTACACATAAAATAAATAACTACACGCTTCATTGATTTGAGTGTGTTTGAGGAACTAAAGTTTCTGAAGACTCCCCTCCATTCTTCGATCTTTCTGCATGCAGCTCTTGGAGGGACACGCCCAAGTTACAGAATTCATTCATCAATCTCCTGAATAGTCCAGCACCACAGGTCACTGGTTTTGGAGATATAGCGTGAACTTGCAAGCAATGCAGATGGAAAACAAATTTATGGGGGCGGGGTGGGGAGCTTTAAAATGGTCCCAAAAAGGAAAGATCAATTAACAAACTTTATTTTCTGTAAATATATACACTTTGCAAAACACAATAGCAAATTAGCATAACGTATACTCTATATAAAGACTCACAGAGCTGCATTTTGTACACTTCTGCAAGAAGATCCTTTTTTTTTTTTCAAACACAGCTTTTTACAAAGCAAACTTTCATTTCAAGAATGATAAAAAAAACAATGCATCATCTTGAGGAAAATCCATAAAACGTTTGTAGCTGTTTCAAACAAACGAGTTGTTCACATCTCACTTTCTGACATTTAAAGGTTTACAAAGACTGATCTTAGTACAACGACCATTACGTCACAGAGTGCATACAAATCGATTAGATTGGTAGTGACGATAACAGCAGACGTCTCTTCAATGCTTCAGTACGGCAAAAAGAAGTCAGCGTAGATCAGCCAACTCGGACGACCTTAAAACTAGCCCTCACACTATAACCTAATTTACAGCATGTATCAAGTGGCACTTCATGACAGGACACACCAGTGCTATCTTGTTGTCAATCTCGCCGAATTGGACTTAATTTAACCTTGAAACATCACTTTGCCACCTTGTCGCTCAAGTTCTAGGTGACAAAGCTTTGGCAGAGGTCACTTGTTTACAGTTTTGCTGCACAGCAACAATATAAGCTTGTAGACCCCGCACATGCTCTTTGGCCCATCTCTGCGATGGACTGAAAATGATGTCCACTCTCTAGCTTTCAGGCTGCTTCACTTTCCATTCCGTCAGTCAGTGTCGATGTGACAAGGGTTGCTTCCTGTTCTCTCTGCTGTGCCGTAAAGCCTCAGAAAGTCCTTGTAGCGCGGTGCGCATCCAAGCCACGCCTCCCCAAAATGGACCGAGCCGGTCACAAGGTACTCATCTCTTCCACGGGGAACGCCACACTTTCTGGAAATGTTGACACGCCCCGTCCAACGCCGCCCTCTGGCCCCGGCACCAGCAAAAAGCCCGTTCTTCTGGCGGAAGAGCCGACTCAGAGTCAACGCGGCCTGGCGGTGTTTGTCAGTGGTCGACAGCACACCTTGAAAGGTGCCACTGCCCGCTGCAGAAGCAACACGGACAGATTTCAATGTTGATTGCTGTGTGCAGTGGCTTTTGTGAGAAAGTACTACTTTGGCTTATGAATTTAATTCATTCTGTGACCAAGCTCACAACTCGCAAAATGCCAACAACCCCTTCCTGCTTTTCAAAGCCACCAAAAATTATTTTGGGTTTTTGAAAAACTCAACAGCGCTGTATTGTGGTACAACGATACAAAAATAAAGGAGAATAACAAATATTATCTTCATAAAGTGTTTCCACTATATGTACTCTAGTACTTGTGTGTTAGATGTATGCTTTTTAAGGGGCGTGGCCTAATGACTGACATCAGGAGTTGGAGCGGGAGTCAGCTGGGTTGGCGCATTACGTAGTTTGGTGTGAGAGTCTCCTCCTTGGCACTGTTTTCATTTTGTATTTGTTTTTTGGACTGTCACTTCAAAGTGCCTCAGCAAATGTGGCATGTTGTCCACATCCGAGAACTTTATATTGCTCCAATTTCTTTAGAGGGGCACTCGTAAGTCAAGGTACCACCGAATACAAACAGTGCATGTGCATACAAACCCATGTACTGTGTATGTTGGAAACACTTTTTGGGAAAAATATTTTTGAAAACTGGACCTAAATAGGATTGTGTGTATGGATTGGGAAAACAGAGCTTTTTTTAGTTGTATCGTTTCAGAACCCCATCTATGCAGCCATCCATTTTCTTTGCCGCTTATCCTGACGAGAGTCGCGGGGAGTGCTGGACCAGGAGGCGGGGTACACCCTGAACTGGTTGCAGCCAATCGCAGGGCACATACAGACAGCAGGCACACTCACAATCACACCTAGGGGCAATTTAGAGTGTCCCACTAATGTTGCGTGTTTTGGGGATATGGGAGGAAACCGGAGTGCCCGGAGGAAACCCACGCAGGCACGGGGAGATCATACAAACGCCACACTGGTGGGGGCTGGATCGAACCTGGGTCCTCAGAACTGTGAGGCCAACGCTTTACCAGCTGAGCCACCGAGCCGCGCATTCCAAAACCCCCCAAATGTAATTTCAAAAATAGCCTTGGACATTTCCAGAGATATATGGTTTGTGGGCATTCGGGGTTTCTATTTACCGAAGTCACTGGTGCACACAGCCATGAGGACTTCTTCATCTGAACACGGTTCACATTTGACTGTAATAGAAAAAGGAAAAAAAAAAGAAATAGCATTAACATCTCAGTGTATATTTGTGGTTCCTTGAACAGGTTCTAAATGGAAGACCAACGGCACACTTGCTCCCTTGCCGCCAAGCTGCTTCACTCATATGGGTGGCCTACCCAGAATGCCTCCAACTGAGGGGCATCTGCTCTTGATTGACAGTTGAGGGACGATCGGCTGACTCTTGTTTCACCCCGACGTGATCTTTTGATTGGCCTGTTTGTTTTTATAAGTCTGGCTGAGACAAGATGGGGGGTGGGGTGGGGTGGGGGTCATTCATTGCTCGGTGAGATGGCTGCAATGGGCCACGCAGCCTTTTGCACACCGACCTGTCCAATTTCACCTTCGCTCACATGACGGACCAGACAGGCCTGCGCGGTTCAGATTAACATCTCATTAGCGACCGTCACCTACAAATTGAGGACAATTACATAATAAGGTAACATGGGAAAACTAACACCGTCTGACTTGTGACAGTTGCTTTTGTGTCTGTGATGGTACACATGTCTGACTTTGGTGTGGACAGTGTGGGATCGATCCCAGCTCAGTGATGGGGGTCTATGTGCCCTGTGATTGGCTGGGAACCAGTTCAGGGTGTACCCAAAAATTTGCAGAAAACCACAAAAGGATATCAGTGACGGCAAAGAGGAAAAGTGTAATGACAAAAACAGAACAAAAACTTAGAAAGTATAGTGGAAAGGTTTCGACTATTCTTAACTTTCTCAAAAGCTTTTTATATGGAATCTCGCTCTTCCAGATTTTCACCTATCTTGGGTGGGTCTTGAATGTATCGCCTATGATAAAGTGCAAATGACAAGACAACCTACTCTTACCCAAGGCAGGGTTAAGGTGTGGGTACAAGTGCGCCCCGGGACCTCGGCCGGACACCAGCTCGTACTGGAAAGCAGTGATCCTCCGGCTGATGTCTGCCTGGGGGACGGCCTCCACAAACAGAGCTCCATCGGCGAGGTTGAAACAACGGACTTTTCTCTGAGGATGTTCGCTCTCGGCCATCAGCAGTCTCAGATCACCAGTGCGCTCCAAATACAAGTGAGAACCCTTGATGATGACACGCATGATTAGTAGTGCACTTGCACCCAAAATGGACACGCTATGCACAGTGGTACCTTGACTCACGACTGCTCCAATTTACGAGCTGCCTCCCCCCCCCCCCAAAAAAAAATGTGACTGACGAGTGAAGGTCACTAGATGGCGGCAGCCACATCGCAACATTTGGCCACCATGAGTTGGCTTTGCACTTGCAATTTTGGTTATTTTTGCTGGTATGCTCGGAGGCACTTGGGGTCAAGGCACCAGTGTATCTACAAAGAAGATCCTACCCGCGAGTGAAGCTCAGGTTTGATGCACACGTGGAGCCTCGCCCCATTTGCAGATGAGGGTTCTGTGTTTGGGCGCAGGTTGACGATGATGGCGCCGGTGGGGTACAGCCACTCCAGCGAGCCGCGGGAGCAGCGTAAGTAGACCTGCTCCACATCTCTGCGATGCCACTCGTGGCTCAGACCGCTAAGAGGAAGGAAAACAAATGAAAAAAGAAAACTCACCTATGAGTTCATGGGGCTTGGAGGTCACAATGGAGTTTCTTTCTTCTACTTATGAGGCCAGTGTGCACGAGCAAGCTCAACACCCCCAACTGACAGGCGGTTATTAAACCGGTAGAAGTCAGATAAAGTTTACGGCACCACATGTGAAGTCGTGCCTTGGATTCTTTACAACTTTAGGATGTGCGTGAGCGATCAAAGGCTCCATGTGGTTTTTACTCAAGATACGAACTGCAGGTTCAACATTCCTTCTCTGGGCACTGCAGATTACATTTCCACATTTTAAATTGACATGTTGGGTGAAAACAAAGCAAAACAACAAAGTTCGCAGAGGATAAGGCGGGATTTATTTCGCTGCAGGTCTTCCAAAACAGATTTATGTTATCTAGCAGATGTAAACAAGCATGGTATTCAAACTCTGAGGTACATTGTGCCTATGTGACATTATGTTGTAAACAATACACAAACACTAAGTGGAAGAAAAAAAAAGTTAAGTTTTAGCCACACATACACATTCCACAATGTTATTCCAGCCCAGGGATTCACAATCAGTGTGTCACGTAAACAATTATGAGTTGATGTAAACTATCATGACAAGCACATAAAATCCTTTGTTTGATGGATGCTGCATAGTAATCAAGTGTGTTGACTTTTTGGGTTAATAATGTTTCAAGTTTTATTTTTTAATCCATCCGTCCATTTTCTTACCCGCTTATCCTCACAAGAGTCGCGGCAGTTTTTTCCCAAAAATTATACATATATATATAAATAAAATATGCCTCGACTTACGAAACGTCGTAAAACACTCCCCGCCCCAAACAAAGATTTGAAACGATTTAAACTAGCCTACATGTTTAAATGAAAAGCCCAGCGAAGCAGAATCGTGCGATACCCTAATCCACCATAATAAATAATAATAATAAAAAAAGGACTACCTGAGCATATATATAGAACCAAACCAAGAATGCTGTAAGAAGGCAAAGGTTGAAATTGTGCTCACATCTACGCTGTTTTCACGGCTCCATCCTTACCTTCCTCGCCAGCTACACTGGTCGCTGGAGTACTGAGCAAGGGCCCGGTATACAAGCGCCACGGTGACCCAGTGAAGTGCAGCCCAAAGCCGCGTCATCCTGATGGCCTCTCCGCCCCGAACCGCAAGAACCGGACTATCCACTGACGCCGCAACGACCCGCGTCAACTACATACCCGTTGAGAGGTTCCAAGCGTTTCCGGGTGATGCAGAAATCTGCGCACGACTCTCGTCTACAACGCAGAGTGTGCGTGCATGTGTTTAAATAAGCTTCCCTGCACGTGCACTGTGGGCGCGTACCAGAAGTTGACCGGACACGCGAGTACTAGCCCCAAACTACGCCCACGCGCCAACGTGTGCTCGCGTGCGTGCGCGCAATTTGAAAGCCCCCTGTTGACCAAAATGCTGTACTCAGAATCAACTTTATTTGACCATGTACAGTAGGTACAATTGACCTGCCATTTTCGGACTTTTGTGTTCTACTTCACAGGCTCAGATTTCTCCCGAAGTAAAATAATGAATAAACTGGTGTTGTTGTTACTGTTTTGCATTACTATGTAAACCCGGTCACTATATCAAAAAAGTCTTCTGTGAAAATGTTCATTAAAACAATAGAGCTTGGGGGGGGGGGGGGGGACCTCAAAAACCTCTGCACAGTATGCATTCTCCTTGGGTGACGTACCACATACCCGGAGAATGACATTAAAGTAACATGGAGCAGGAAGGGAACAGAAATGAATTATTATTAAATTAAACCACTACAGGCGGCACGGTAGATCAGTCGGAAAGCGTTGGGCTCACAGTTCTGAGGACCCGGGTTACATCCCAGCTGTCCCTGTGTGGAGTTTGCATGTTCTCCCCGTGCCTGTGTGGGTTTTCTCCGGGCACTCTGGTTTCCTCCCACATTCCACAAACATTAATTGGACACTCTAAATTGCCCCTAGGTGTGAATATGAGTGCGGCTGTTTGTCTCGATGTGCCCTGTGATTGGCTGGCAACCAGTTCAGGGTGGAGCTCGCCTTCTGCCCATTGACAGGCTCCAGCACTCCCCGTGACCCTTGTGAGGATAAGCGGCTAAGAAAATATATGGACGAAAACCACTACAATTGGTGCTCATAAACTGTATGCTATATAGGAATCATTGAGGCCTTCAACACGATGGAGAAGTGTGTGTGGTGGGTGGGGTGGGGGGGAGAAGTCACACGTGTGCTCTAAGCGCTTCTTTGGCTTTCCCGTGAGAAAACAGTCGCAACGCCAAGGATATTGCCTCCTTCTCACATTCTCACTGAGTGCCACAGCAATGAAGTGTATTTTGAGAAATGCCGAAAGACCACTGGACTCCTCTCCACAAACAAGCACATGCACCCACGCACACACTTCTACCAATGACAGAGCATGGATACCTGATAAATCTCCTGAAGTACTGTAATGAAGCATTTGTAATTTATTACTTCCCAGTACTGCAGTAGTACTCCATCAAGACCTTTGCGCGTGAGAAAAATACACTTTGTTTTTTCGTCAGAACTTTTACGAGATTCCAACAGAGCCTCTTTTATTAATTTTACCACCCTTCTTGGCATTGTAATGGTGGTAATTGATAGACAGTGGCAGGAAAATGGACATCTTCCTGACGAAACTGTACTGTTTTTGTTGTGTGTTGAATTCATTATAATTTGTATTACCATGTAGGAAATTTGATACAGTTGACCCAAATAAATGGTTCAGTAGCTGAAACAATCACTGAGCTGTCTTGACTCAATACCATCTGACTTTTTCAAAGCTATTGCAAAGTCGGTGCTTGATGATTTGTAGCAAATATTTAATTGGTCTCTTCAACTACAGCTGCCATTAAGCCTCTGCTAAAAAAACGGAACACTGGACACTTTCATGTTAGCAAGCTACAAACCCACCTCAAATCTTGCTTTCGTCACCAAAATAGTTGAGAACGTTGATGGTGCCCTGGAAAAAAAGGTGGTGCCCAGATTTGAACCCAAGTCTCCAGAACTGTAAGGCAGATGCTCTAATCAGTTCTACACCATGCCACGAACTAATTATAATTTGCATAATAATTTGAAACAGTGCACACACTGTTATCAATTCCCTCAGAGGGATAAAAATGATAAATAAATAAATTTATGATACATAGTGATAGTCTTTGATGTGGAGGGGGCCGAGGGAGTGTCATCCTGCCTGAGGAAGCCACTGACGTCTGCTTTGACCTCATTTGCTCCTTCACCAAAGTATAGCAAGCATTTCAAGAGCGGATTCTCTGACCCACTCCCAAGTTCCACCTGGCCCCCCTCAAGCAGCCCGATGAGAGGGAAACGCGTCTGTGTGCACATACACACACATTCCTCAGTCTCTGATTTCAACCTTCATGGCTCTGACTTCCTCAACGCTCTCACACACACTGCACTCCTCTTTCCTGAATTAAAAAAAAAAAAAAATCCCAGAGGGGGCATCTGGGCTGTAGAGGTCCACATGTAGCTCGAGTACCAATCTCGAAGGTACTTTGATTGTAGTTGTAGTAACGCAATACATTTTATTTACAAAGAAGTCGGGCACAATTGCACACCAAAACAGTCAGAAACTAAAACATTTGCAGACTTACATTCAAAACAGTTCAGGCATATTCCTTTTATATCTTAAAGTGTTTCACATATTTCTCTCACTACATTGGAATACTTTTGTGTTTTATCACAACTTTTGTAAGTGTTCAACATTAAATTTCATTGATTTGTCATCTTGACACTTTTGTCGCTTGGATAATCAACACAATCACTACAAAGCTAAGTATTAATGACTAATGTGCAAAACAAAGGCTTGTGTCCTCTTTGGGGAGTGTCTAATGTGTCACAGAAGAATTTCAACAATAGATCACGTTTCTTTTATTTATTTTTTTTGTAGTTCTTGTCGGTCGGTCAAATACGAGGATGCATGTTGAAACATCAGAATGGGAGATGTCATCAGGCCACGGGCTTGTGCGCTTTGGCCTCACAGGTTTGCATAGTGTGAGATAAAAAAACAGACTGGAAAACAAAGGAATCTGTTCAAAGGCCTTCAGCATCTGACCTCCACAAGCGCTCGTCACCCAAACACACCCAACTCTTATCAGTTGTCCTGCTTGGTGCAGGTTTATTTGGCCAGAGGCCTCTGGGGTCAGTGTCATTTATTGTGTGTGTGTGTGCATGTGCTATCAGGAGTAATGTCTGCTGAGAGATGGAGTGTAAACACGGAGTAAAGCTACAGTATGTTTACTCTTGGTTGGCTCTTTCTCATAGATTCTCCATTAGGGTTCAATGCGATCATCTACCAAGTGCTTCATCATGGTGGGAGGGTAGAAAGGACAATTTGTACATAGAGCAAGGTCTTACTCAAACGACCGGCTTTAGTTTGTTACTCTAAAATAGTCACTGGCAGATTTATGGACTGAATAGATGAGACCACGGCGGCACGGTGGAGCAGCTGTAAAGCGATGGCCTCACAGGTCTGAGGTCCAGGGGTAGATCCCGGCCCCACCTGTGTGGAGTTTGCATGTTCTCCCTGTGCCTGTGAGCGCGGTGGTTGTCTGTTTCAATGTGCCCTGCGATTGGCTGGCAACCAGTTCAGGGTTTACCCCGCCTCCTGCCCAATGACCGCTGGGATAGGCTCCAGCACTCCTGCGACCCTTGTGAGGATAAGCGGCTAAGAAAATAGATGAATGGATGAGACCAAGACAATTTTATGCAACACTTTTGTTTCGCAGCTCCAGACACTGACATGTCTGACAGGGAAACGTGACGTTCCATTGATAAAATCATAGTACTAGCAACTATGAGTTCTAGTACTTCGTTAAAAGCGGTTGCACGTCTGCCAAGCTGATTTCATATACGTTACATAAACCTGCCATTGCAACAACACTGAAAAAAAAAATCCAAACAATTTCACACAGAAACATCTTCTTGTAGGTGTTTGCTTCAGTATTACGGTACTCCAGTCTTCAATTTGTTGTTGCGGTCCATTTTTTGCCAGTCATCAGTCTTCTCTCTATGAAAATTCATCTTATTACCATAGCAAATGGCACCATGTTGAGAAGTAAACTCAGAAGACTCGCTCTCTCCCACATTATTTGTGTGTCTGTATTCTTGCCACACCCTTGCTTTTCTTTCCATGATTTTCTTGTGCAAATTGTTAATTATGAGAATAATAAAGGTTTAGGCTGGGAAAAAAAGTAACACACGCTCCAAGTGGACCCTAAGTTATGCTCTTTAATTGACTTCAATCAGTTGAGAAATGCTGCTCTTGAAACATTTTGCATTATTTGCGGCGGGATGCTTGACTAATAGTATTTCCACAATTGAACATAGTCTGGTAAAAGTGAATTTGCACGCCATTCGGATGCAACGAAAGAGGGGAGCTAAATGTTCGGAACGATAGCCATGTCTCTGATACTGGTCTGGTGCTTGCTAAAACAAAAACACGGAGCCTCTACAACCGTTCTGTCGCAATCCATGTTGCAAATGTCGAAATGCATCATACTGGACCAAAGATGTGAACGGGCTCTGTGACGGCGAATCAATGCGCACATCTGCTCCAGACTATCGGTTGTAAAAATCTTCAGATTTTCTTGATTCTAAAGTCATCTTTTCGCTATCTTGATGAGACCAAACAATGAATCAATTAATTGAAAAAATAAGGGCAGGATTAACTCTGGTCATGATAATCTTTAGCTGTAGGCATATTATCACAAAGGCAAGATGGGACACTATGTGTACAAAACACTTAGGTATGACGAAGTATTTGGGCAAGCTTGCTGATCCTGCTTTTGTACACCAACGCAACGGGACCGGAGGGTTGGGGGGTGGTGACAATTAAAAAAAGTGATTTGTTTACTTTCAGTTTTTATTCAAAAGGTTTCATAAAAATGGGGCATTAGCCATTTGGGGATTAAAGCCATTTTGTGAACGGTATAATTCATTTTTATGTGCTTAAATGCACAGTATGTGGCAAACGCGACACTGTTGCAGACAAGCACCATTTTGAACACTTGGATGACAATGCACTACTGCAGTTGACGACTGCCTGAACGTCACCAAATTGTGAGTTCCATCCCCGGAGATGCTAAACTGGGCCTTCGCGCACACACAATCGCATATTGTTTCATTTACCCAACTGCAAATGCTTAGTTCCTGTGGGTGTTCGGTAAACGTGACTATCTTGCAGTAAACTAATAGCACTATCAGGTCCAAACAGTCGTGCCCATTCATTGAACACAATGCCGTACTGTAGTTTGCCCTTGCTGCCTCCCTCCAAGTTGCACAGTGCAGATTTACTGAAAGACAGGAACACTGAAGGAAATTTGTGGTGAAGGGTCTGTTTGGCTCCAAGCAGAAAAGCTTCACGCTCCGTGAGGTAAAATAAACTTTTTGTGAGGTTCACGCATCAGAGCTGTGCTCTCTTGGAGAGAATATTGTTTCATAGGCGTCTTGGAGAATGCTAAACAAGCACAGGCTGTGTCCATGTTTAGAACAGATGTGTCCTTTTGGTTGCATCAGAAATGGAGCCCACACCCATTCCAAGTTCAATGTTCTGAGGGTACACTCATTGCCTCACATCTTTCAACATTCAGAAGTTCAAGTGTTCAGGTCGGACCTTTGAGTCCTCCAATATTGACAACAGCTGTAATCATCATGACATCTTTTAAGAAAATGTTTGTACGCTAATAAACTAAATATGAAGGAATAATGTTGAGGGTCGCCGTTGTCAAAGAGTTATTTCTGTCTGTTTGCCATTAAGAACACCACCATACATAATCAGGCAGCAGGAGTGAGCCATTTAATGCAAGGACTGCCAAAAGTAAACTAACTTGCATGCACATTTGCAAACAAAAAACATGTTTCATCTCTGCAACTTTGCAACAAACAGATACTCCAGAAAGATACAATTATTCCCATAAACTACGTAAAAGTTGATTTATCATTATTATTATTATTAATCCTTATAATTAAGTTGCATTGCACAGCTTCCAGTCGGTGTGGACACAGACATTTTGAGTCTTAGTGCAAACATCGGTATATCATTACCTAAGCTGAGAGACTGATAGATGTTCATAGGGGGATGGGCAATATATGGCATTTCCCCCAACTCGAGGAAAAACTTAGATAGATCCATCCATTTATCTATTGTGTGTACCACTTATCCTCACTCGGAATGCAGGTGTGCTGGCTATTAGCATGCTTGTCTTTGAGCTGGGAGGTAACTGCAGTACTCAGAAAACCTACACAGGCACGGGGAGAACATGCAATCTCCACACAGAATGGCCGGATTTGAGCCCTGGTCCTCAGAACTGTGAGGCAGATGTGCTAACCATTTGACTGTTGTGCCATGCAGAAACAAGTCATGGAAGTTTTTTTTTTTTTTTTTTTCGTGGCAAATGTCATTTTTGTTAAAATGTGCTGCACATAAGCGGAATCCTTCATAAACTTTCAAAGTGTGATCCTGTGATTAAATTTGTCAAACAGTAACGTACTCGCTTCTGTCTGTGACGTTCATCCGAGACGTCAGTTGAAATGGAAGAAGTCTATTCCTTCTTTCATCTGTAATGAGTTGAGGTTTTCCTCTAGAACGCCACCTGTCATGTCCTAAACATATCAAAAATATTGCGTATGAGTGGAAAAACACAAAGCATGAGAGCAAGACAGTAACATTTTTCCACAAAACCTTCTGTTATTTGTTCTATTGGAAAAACTGGGCTTTCGTGTGCTGTCTTAGTCACGTCGATGTCTCACTGGTGTTTTTAAATGCACAAAAACTTACACCCGCATGAAAAACCTTTGGAAGGTTTAACCTTGCCCTGTGAGTGCAGTTCAAAGAAATCCTATTGTTGCTTTGAGCAATGTGGCATTTGGCTGACAAATGCAAGATTGAGTCCAGGTGTTTGTCAGGGAAAATTAGGCATCCAATTTCCATAATTGGTCAATTAGTTTGGCGTGCTGATGCGGTCAGTGTAGATTTGATGTCTGAATCTGTGTGATAAGGACACAATTTGCCATCTGAATGTTTTCTTCTGCATCTGAGTGCATTTTACAAGGCAGTGGTGAAGACATTGAAAAAAAGTAATTTGCAAGACATGACGAAGATTTGACAAAACAGATTTTGCCTAAACAACCGATTTTCAAATGGCCAGCTCCCCTGATGTTTATACAAGCAGCATTTGATCAAAGATCAGGCTGCTGTCTCTACCCATTTCCTGCTGGCCTCCTGTGTGTTATGTCCTGTGCCGGGCACACGCCCTCGCTCATTATGTCGTTAACTCAGATTGCAGAGCTGGGGGGGCCAGAAACAGCAAACATGACAACACGTTCGACTCACCAGTTTGACACAGATGATAAAAGGAGGCGATGCATCTTTGTAGTGCAGGATTGGGATTTTGGGCTTTGGGCGTTCCTAAAAGGAGGGCATCAAAAGATAGAAAGATTGGTAGTGGCCATAGATGGACTCTAGATACAAAGTGTTGAGTTAACCTCACCTTGGAGTCTTCATATGTGTAAAAGCCTTTATTAATCTTGTTCTTGTCCACATCACAGAAAGCTTTGACCTTAAAAAAATGGCATCACAGCCGTTAATACAGTGACGGTGGAGCCCATGAATTCTTAAAATACGGGCCCAATGACCGCATACTTTCATCTGATTAGCGGCGTTCAGGCATCGGTACAGTTTACGGCCCTGTTTCCCAGCATTCCATATGGTGAAGCTCTCCCAGTGGCAAATGACTCTCTCCTGAAGGAATCCAACTCGCAGGTTCCAAATGGTTTCTCTGACAATGGAGGAGGCATAAAGAGGGACAGGGTCATTCGAAGAGTCACCATCTGTGTCCTTTTAATCCGGCTCATCAACACACATATATTTCCCAAAACAGAAACACAATCACACTCATAAATTCACACCTCTTCATGAATCAGAGAATCATGTCAGTACATCTTTGCCACCATCTTGATTTTTTTTTTAGAAAGCACTTCACACCTCACAAACATGATCTATGATTTATGTGTGCCAGACTGGTAGATGATGGTTTCATTTGTCAGAGGAAGTAGAGGACGTGATGGGGGTGTCAAGGAATTGTGATGGGGGGGTTGGGTGTAAAGTTGGCAAGGCGAGCTGGAAATATAGGCTTCCAGAAATAAGAAAGATAAATCGATGATGACAGGAGGAGGATAACGGGTGAAGGACCGTTTACACGTGCTGATATCGAGAGGAGGACAGAAAGAAAAGAAGAAAAGTAAAAAGAGGTTTTGACATTCCTGAATACATCCTGGGAAAGCGATAGACTGTATGTGTGTGTTAAGATGAGGGAGTCTAGGATGCCAGTGGGCAGCTGTGAGTAGGTGGAGGATCAACACCGTGTCCAAATGCATACGCTTGAGCACGAGTAGCTGAGCGGGGGAGGGGTGCGTGCTGAAACTGACTCTTTCACGGAGTGTGTGGTGGCCTTCTCGTGATAACGGTAGACCACCAAGCAGTGGTCAACTCTGGTCACAAGACCCCCTTGACGAAGACTCTGGTAAAAGAAGATCAAGTCCTCAGGGACTCCCTGGAGACAGAAACGGGTGAAGGTCAAGGACAAATAGTTCATTCCTGGTGCAACAGAAGACCTAGTCATTAAAACAGTACACATGACGGCACAGAGATAACAAATCACGATGTGTGGAACAGAAAAGACAATTTTACGTGATGGGACAATCCCAATTTTGATTCTGTGCGGGGGGCGGGGGAGGGGGAGGGGGGCATCCACAGTGAGTCATTTGACAACAAATATTTTCTTTTGTTTTCCTGGATTAGCCAGCTGGCTACTTTCTGGTTTGTGGAGAATGATTTTATGTATTTAGAGTTTGACCGTAGCTAATGCAACTGACAAAAAAAGCCAACCCAGGCAATTAAAATAGTGTTTGCCGACAGTCTGGAGTGAAGAAGATGGGGTGCATTACCTTGCTCTTCTCGCTGAACCATCCGACAGTTAAGAACCAGTCTCTTGAGCAGAACCACGTCGGCATGATGACTGTTGGTCCATGTGACGTATATACCTAAAAGTAATATCGAACACAAGAGAGCTAGAGTGTAAGATTTTCATCCAGAAGTTTCCACACTAAATGCTGGACTGGACATAAAAGGAAATGTCAGTTTTTCAGAGATCTAATTTTAGGAATGAGTGTGTATTGAACTTACTGTGTCTGGTGACAGTCTGGCAAATGGGCCACTAGATAAGTGACTGAAGTCAATTAATTGAAGGTCATTCAGGAGGAAGGAATTTTGTACTTGTTTGGCTCTACGGCTCCCACAGGGACGGGTCCGGACCGAGTCAAGATCACAGACAGTGAACAAGCCTTTATTTAGTGTTACGTTAAACCCTGTTTTGATCACGTGCTCATGATGAGACAATCAGTTTGTTTACAGTAAGTCATTTGATGGATTGATGACACAGTTGAAAGTCCTGGAAAGTTGACTCACAAAACATTTTAAAAATGAATGGAAGAATCGGTACTTTTTTATTCTTCCGGAAGCAAGTGGAGAATCGTTGTCTCATATGTTGCGAGACCATGGCTTTTATAAAACGTGTGAAAGTTAAGCGACACGAATCCTTTGAACAAACATGTTCACTTAAATCAGAGGCGGAACATGCAATAAGAACAAACTGAGAGTCCAGTTCGGTAGATACACAAGAGTAACAGCCCATCTAGGAGCAAGTGAATCCTCCCTTTGCAAAACGTGCATCTGGGGCAACGTATGCAAACTTTTAGTGAGGTTTCAGTAGTAAAGCAATTTCTCAATGCAGCTGCCGTCATGTTGCTCAAAGTTTTTATTTTTATTTTATACTGAAATGCGTAATGCAATGTAAAAAGTCTAGCTTTTCCGATTTACTTGAAATTGCGGCTTGACTTCCTTGTTCAGCGTCCCTTGAAATTTGGGCCCGAGATGTCTGTGCTGGATTGCATACCAGCCCCTCTTTTAGTTGCAGGCATGAAAATATAATTTCTAATGAAAAGGAGATCTGACATGTTTGTGCCAGTTGTGTCAATATTTATGTTATTTGGGTTCTTTTTAAGTACTTAAATGTGAACTGTTTTGAGGGTTTGGATGTGAGTTTAAAAAGCACTATATACTTCTGTTTTCAGGAATACATTTATTCGTGTTCAACCACTGTTGTCCTTTTAGTGGGATTATGCTGCTACGATGAAGGGCAAAGTTTATAAAACAGTGGTGAGGCCAGCCATGATGTATGGATTAGAGACTGCGGCAATAAAGAAACAACAGGAAGCAGAACTGGAGGTAGCAGAAATGAAGATGCTAAGGTTCTCGCTTGGTGTGAACAGGTTGGATAGGATTAGAAATGAGCTCATTCGAGGGACGGCCAAAGCTGGATGTTTTGGAGAAATGGTTAGAGAGGGCAGACTTAGATGGTTTGGACATGTTCAGAGACGAGAGAGTCAGTATATTGGAAGAAGGGTGCTGAGGATGGAGCTGTCAGGCAAAAGAGCGAGAGGAAGACCAAAGAAAAGGTTGATGGATGTTGTGAGGGAGAACATGAGGACAGTGGGTGTTAGAGAGGAAGATGCACGAGATAGGCTTAGATGGAAAAAGATGACACGCTGTGGCGACCCCTAACGGAACAAGCCGAAAGGAAAAGAAGAAGAAGAAAATATTTTAATTTATGGTAGAGCGAGATCTGTTTTTTTTTTCCTGGATAGCAACACATTTTTTATACTGAAACGTGAAGAGTGAAAGTGGTGCGGGAAGAGTGCGACACCACTTGAGCTAGGGGAATGGAAACAACGCCTTGCTCAAGGCAAACGTGAAAAGGAATTAATTTTGTTCAATAGGTCAGCTACACAAAACCAAATACTTTGGTGGTGACAACTTTGCGCAGGGAAAACCTTTTGAACCGTACCCCTCCGAATTCCAAATGAAAATCCCTACTCTACTGTATAATTATTGTTTGTAGTTTGCATTCAAGTGACCGTTAAAACCTTCACAAACAATCGACTGTGGTTAAGTTTGCTTGACAGTGAATGCATGATATTGAAAGGATAATTTTTTTTTTTTTAAATTAGCAGATGAAATTAGAGTGCCGTGAAGTGCTTAACCAGAACAGTAATGTCAGTGACAAAAGCAATTGCACAACATGAGACATAACAAGGATGGTCCACCAAAATTTTAGGGCTAAAGCAGGTAAAGTGGGGTACTATCAATTGCATTTACTACATAAGTTTGTTAAATGTAAGTCACAGATCAACCAGTAAACATAAACAAAAAGAACCAAACAAAGGGATAAATTGAGTAGGAGGTGTCTTAAAAAAGTCACTTGACTTTCAACTTTGCCAAAAGTGTACCATCAAGCAAAATGCAGAGAGGTGTGCGCTTCCTGTCATGCACAAGGGAAACACAAACTAATGCCTTTGTTTTGGCCTCTTTTTGTCTTTGGCTGCATCTTCTAAACACACCAGGTCCCCATTATGAGCTTCACATTTATATCTTGGCAGGCCCCCATCTCAGTGCTTGACAATCTCTCCTTATTCTTCTTTCCATCCTCCGCGTCGTGTTTAGCGTGTGTGTGTGTGTGTGTGTGGGGGGGGGGTAGGTTGGTCATTTCAGATTAACCTTGTCATTCCTCACTTGCCTCACCATATTTCACATGACGTGTGAATGCGTGCACTTAACCTTGGCGTGCACACAATTGCATAGCTCAAATGATCAGAAATAAAAATAAAAAAAAAAACTTGCATAACCCTCAGAGTCAGCAGGACAGAATCTGCTAAATATGAGCATGTGTGCGTTTATGCACATCCACCTACGTACATGTGGCTCCTCTGTTGCAATATTTCAACACTTTGCAGATGTAAGCTAAGGCCAAATACATGAATCGAATGACTAAGAATGTGCGAAAGCATGAGAAAGTCTATGGATGTGACTAGTAAGCAAGGTTGGGAAGGTTATTGATAACCATACCTAATGTGCTGCAGATGAACACTTAAAAGAGTCCTGGTCTGGATCAAGTTAACCAAGCACCGCCCTGAGTAAATCTGGTTTACGTCTACCTCAGCTGTGCTTCTGGACCCAGCAAGTGTAGGCAAGGACGTCAAATGTAGAGAAAGAAAAGTGCAAGGAAGATAAACGGTTTTAAAGCAACAGAATGGCGGAATGATCACATTCTCATGAAATGTACTATCATATAAATTTCCTTAAATGCATAGACCATGTATGTGTGTGTGAGACCAAGAGACACCCGTCGCCTTGGTGACGGGGTGCTTTGCTCAGACAGCAACAGTCGTTCCAATGCTACATTCCACTACTACATAAATTCAAATACAGTATACTGAATGTTTCCCAGCTAAAATTGTCAGTTGTTGGGTTTTCTGCTTTGCAAATATTTGATAACTGTACAGCGCTACAGCACATAGAAACTTTCTTAAGGGGCGGGGGTTGTAAAAACCCACACATGCTACAAACCAAGAAACTATTTTAAAAAAATGGCAGGCTGCACGATCATGGGGAAACAACAATTAGGATCATTTTGATTAACAATGTCATCCCGATTTTTCGTCCCTCGTGGGGAAAACCATTTTTATTATAATACTTTTCTTTAAAAATATGTACGTTTTCAGTGCAAAATTTATCTTTAAATAAGAATAAATGAGAGATGATAATAAATGGGGGGCACAGTGGATCAAGTGGAAAGCATTGGCCTCACAGTTCTGGGGTTTCGGGTTCAATCCCAGATCCGCCTGTGTGGAGTTTGGAGCCAAACCTTTGAACCACTAAAACGATTAAGTAGTAGTTATCTTGGAAAACTTGTTTATTTTCGGATGATGCTGGATGACATCAAACCCTAGAAAGTGGTTTCCCTGCTGAAATACCTCACTTCTAATCAGTGAAGGGATAGGTTGGCTTCTTCAATTTTGGTCGAATTGGGTCGGTGTGTTTGCTCCTTACTCTTCAAGAGAAATACACCCCATCTGGATTAAACTTTAATATTTTGACAATCTGGATGTGGGGGTCACGTGCTATTACCACATTATAAGCATAGCCAGATGTCCACTGCTGTCTGTTCAGTAACCTCACAGTGCTGTTTTGTTTGCAAAACTAACAATTTCACCACCAACACTTTCCACTATTGACAGTTGGCAGCGTGATCCACTCGCTCCGGTGGGACTGTGAGTAACAGAAAGGTCGCCAGTGGTTCTGTAGTTTATGCGCAGTCCACTGACAAATTCCCTTGGAAACGGCAAGGGACAGGTACAGATCCTGTTTTAGAACGCCCTGCTCGCAGCCAGCCACACGCCCCCTTAAAAAGGCCCACAGAAACATACTGTGGCGAGTTAGTGTTTACTTGTGTAAGGAGTTGATCTTGAGTGATTGTGTTGATCCAGCGGGTGTAGCGTTCCGTAGATCCCTCTGGAAGCCTCCGAACTCTACAGCCCATCAACTACAATGAAAACACACATTTATGAGAAGTGCAACACATTTTTATTTTCAAATAACCTTTGAAATAATTTTAAACAATTACTGAAACAGAATGACATTCATTAGTACATTGAACACAAACCAGGACCTCTGTATATTAAGAGTAGTGATGTGATATATATATTAAAAAAAAAAAAAAACAGCAAAATACTTACTCAAAGTGGGGCAAAAGCACTACAAAAGCGGAGGGTATATACCAGAAACTGATTGCGTGCATTGCTCTGGTGTGATTTTGGCCCATTCCTCAACACAGGCAGTTTTCAAATCTTGAAGTTTCAGTGAGATACTTTTATGGACCTTAAGTTTCAGTTCTTTCCAAAGATTTATGATTGGATTCAAGTAAGGTGATTCTAGCAGCTTTATTTTTTTCCCCTCTGAAACCAACTAAAGTTTCCTTGAGAGTATGTTTTGGATCATTATCCTGCAGAAATGTCCACCCTCGTTTCATTTTAAACATCCTAGTAGATGGGAGCAGATTTTTCTCAAGAATGTTAGAATCTGAATCATCTTTATTGCCAACTATGTCAAAAACACAATTTCTGTACAGTAGTTAGGTTACCAGGGTTACCAATAACACGGTGATGACGATTCATTTTTTTGACAATTGTGCAAATGATGCCAAGTCTTCTAGCAAGTTTGAAATGACTAATAGGAAAAAAGTCTGGTGCAGTTACAATTGTGTCAATAGCCCATTTGTAAGTATATTTACTGAGGAAAATTGTGAAAAATTGTGTGTACCAAATGGTGAGATTTCAAGAAATGCATGCAGTTTAAACTGACTAATAGTACAATAATCCAGAGCAATATCAATTGTGCAAATGGTGCAGACACTTCACATGCACATGACTGGCCAGAATTGTATTGCAAATGGCACTTGTACCGTCAATATTTCATGAGAAAAATGGTGACATGTTAAATACTTATTTCAGCTGCTGTAAATACATTGTAAGGGTTGTGAGTGTTGTCTGGGTCTTGTTACCCTTTCACTGTTTATTTATTTAAAACCAATTTCCTTTGAAATTTGTGCAGTCATCCAAAAATAATTTCACATTTGCTTTAAATGTAGGATATTGAATTTGAAATACTGGTACCTCTACTTACGAACTTCTCTAGTAACAAAAAATGCAGGTTACAAGAAGCCTTCTTGGAAAATTCCCCCAAAGGTCCCCAAATTCCACCGAATGTAAACATCTTGATTTGTGTGGCGCGACAAAGCTGCACATCCATTGGCGAGCACCGTAGCGTCTTTCTGGCATCTCATTGGCTTGGAAAGACGTCAATCTTTACCCAGGATGCTTTTTGATCTGTTTGGACAATTGACTGTCACTTAATTACACTACCACTGTCACAAGCTAACGCACATTGGAATAGCACAACCTTTTTGTTTGTATTTTTTGCAAGTTTATTCATCTTTCTTCACTATGGTCCCCAGGAAACTTAAGAGGAATCAAGTTGTGTGCATGCGCATGTTTGTACGTATGTTTTCTCTTGGCTATCAAAGTTTTCCCCCTCCTCTGTCCCCCACGATGCCTTTTGCTTGTCACTCACTCTTCTCTTTTGCCCAACACCAAAGGTGAGCTTGGAACGGATTGCGCTATTTACAAGTAAATACGCTTCTACTTATGAAAAATTCACGTTACGAAACAACTTCCAGAACAGAATTTCGTAAGTAGTGTAATATTTATCTCAATGTTATTTATACTGTATTTATTAACATTTGCACCAGTTACTTCATAATCAGACCACTTGTTTAGTTACAAAGGCTTCAAGATTTGTATTTTTTTTTGCCATTATATTGACCCTAACTCTACAGTACAGTCAATATCAAGCAGATGGGAGAAGCTGGGGCTCTTGTCAAAATAAAAACTGAAAGGTGTTTTGCATTTCGATTCCGAACTGTCAAGGGGAAAAAATGACAGATGTAACAGAAAGGGACAGGCTGTTTGTGCAGGGCAGCAGGCCCGCTGTCTCTGTGCAGTCTATCTCACTTCCTTACACACATGACCCCTAACCCCTGACCTTGAGGGCCACAGAAACCATCAACACAGGATACTCACACTGTTCTGCGTGCCAACATCATGGCACGCCAACACAGTCGCTCACATTGTGCTAATATGTTTGGCTCTGATTAACTTACAGCACAAAAGTCTGCAAAACACATTAAACCAATGATGGTGCTGTAATGGTAGGGGAGCGGTGTGAAGGACAGATGACAGAAAGTGAGAAGTCAGTGGAAAAAAAGGGATTAGGAAGAGGGAAGGAAGTTAGTGACAAAACACTTACAGAGTTTGAGTGGAGGACGGATGCCTCAAACTGCAGCCGAACCCTTTGGGGCAACATGATGTCATCCTGCAAATTACACAGTAACAGTAATTCACAATACTTGTCAAATTTGAGTCAGGATGCAAATGTACATATACTTCTGTTGGTGACTAAGGAGGCTTTTTAAGGCTGTTTTCGCCCCAACAGAATGCTCGTTATAAATCATATTGAAGTTGATTAGTTCTTGGAGGACAAGAACCTAACATGAAAGAATCTGGGCAGACTTCCCCTCCAACCCACATCACCTCATCTGGAACTTCTTTTCTCTGAATGTATGTAATAATGCTTATGGGAGAAAGGGCCATACTTGTAACAACATTTAACATGTGCCAGACGAAGTCTAAAAGAAGACTTTTACTTCCTGTACTTCTGGACTTTGCAGGAGGACTTGAACTGTGTCGAGCAGACATGTACAAGCAAGCTAATCGAGAAAGGTCTTCTCTGAGAATCAGGCACTCTCTTTTTGATGAACACTCTCCTCTGGAAGTAAGAAAAGGCTTTAGGTGCAGTTAAAAAGCACAACTAAGAAGGAGTGATGAGGTCAACTTAATTTGATTAGTGACAGAAGGCTCCAGATGGCCTTTCCATTACAAGTTTTTTCAAGTCGGACCTCGGAAGACAACTGACATTTTAATAGAGCTAACATAAAACTGCACACACACTTACCGCATCCTGAAAGCACAAGTATTTTCCACAGCTCTGTGCTACTGCCTTGTTCTTTGCATATCCCACTGAAAGAAAAAATCAGTCATATTTTTGGGGGATTTATATTTGTGGTCTTTTAAATTTAACCAGCATGTGTGACACTGATTAGAACAGATAGTATAACAGTAAATGGTAAGTATTTGTATACATATCATATGTTTGTATACTATGTCCATTAAAAAGGCATGCCTATGCAGTGCAAAAAAAACTTTTTTTTTTTTTAATCACCCACATGTACAGCACATCTTAGGGGACCAACCATGCATAATTTGCTAATTAATGCCATCCTTACCAAAGCTAGGACTGCCGTGTGTGTTTGGATTTGTGCAAATGCTCAACAGCTTCCACATTAGACTGTGTTGCGATGTCAAGGTGAAAGTTTATATCAGCCATGTACAAAACTGGGGGGAGAGTGACAAAATTGCCGGAATAGAAATAGAAAACGGGCAGCACGGTGGAAGAAGTGGTTAGAGTGTTGGCCCCACAGTTCTGATGACCGGGGTTCAAATCTCGGCCCCGCCTGTGTGGAGTTTGCACGTTCTCCCCATGCCTGCGTGGGTTTTCTCCAAGTACCCACATCCCAAAAACATGCAACATTAATTGGACACTCTAACTTGCCCCTAGGTGTGATTGTGAGTGTGGCTGTTTGTGTTTCTCTCTGTGCCCTGCGATTGGCTGGCGACCAGTTCCGGGTGTACCCCGCCTCCTGCCCGATGATAGCTGGGATAGGCTCCAGCACTCTTGTGACACTTGTGAGGATAAGCGACTCAGAAAACGGGATGGATGGACAAATCTTATTATGGCACACATCTTTGTGCAAAACGATGATATCTATGATGAGGATTTATCACTCAAACAACACAACAGACCTCCTCTAGGTTGGTCCGAGTTGTGGCCACTGATCACCACCGAAATGCCCCTTCCCTCCAACCTCTCCCTCCAAGCATCCACTACTTTTCTGGAGTCATCCTAAAGGACAAACAGATACAGAAATAGCTTGACAGATAACTAGATAGATACTATATGTACAGAGATAGATAGAAAGGCACAGTGTAATCCAGTGAGGACAATTGTGTTTTAATAATAATAATAATATTTATTTATTTATTCTTTTTTCTGATTCTATAAATACTTCAAGTCAAAGCATATGTGCAAATGTAAACAAAACAAACATACAGTGCTGGCGTCATCAAAAACGGATAGTTCCATAATCCCGGTGAAGTCTTGGTCAAATATTGCTTGCAGACATTCATCTAGCCAACAGGAGGCGTTGTTCACCGGCATGATGATACTCTGAGACAAAGAAAGATATATTTATGCATCAATAAGTTGCAATAAAATCTATTCAAATGTGTAATTATGTCAACATTTTTCATAAAAAAATCTTACATTAACTCCATTAGAAAAGCTAAAACTTTTTGGATGAGGTTGGTTGGAATGTAAACTCTTAATTTCTTAATTTGGGAATTTAAATCGTAAAATGTAGTCTTCCAATGTGATAAATACTTCCCAAAATAGTCTTAATCAGCTGAATATTTCCAAGTAGGATTCGTTGGAATTCAGAATGACAAGGTAAGTATGTAAAACTCCTCCGAATTTGGGAAATCAGTTGGGATTGTTGCGCTCATCTTGAATGAGCTGTGCAATTTCAAGTTGGGATGGTTTGATAAAAAGGTAAATACTGGATGCAAAATAGCTCTTAATTTTGGAATTTTATCGTGAAAATTTGGAGAATGATGATTCCAAGATGTTGTTAATGAGCTGAACATTTTAGAGTTTGAATTGTTTGAACTGGTGAAGAATTGTAGAAGGCGGAAGAAAATGTGTAAAATGTCTGTTAATTTTTCAACGTTACGGCAAAAAATTGGGGATTTCCAAAATAATTTCAAATAAGTCCTGAATGAGTTGAATATTTTGAACTTGAAATAGTTTGAATAAGTCATGAAATGTGGAAGAGGTTAAATATGTAAAATATCTTAATAGCGGAATTTTATTGAATAAAGAGTGGAATTTGGGCAATGTGGGAATTTTTGCATGTGAATATGGATCGTGGTTCCCAACATAACCATCTGTATGCTGGGGCAAGAAGCCCTAAAACTAATGCTGTGCCCTTTGAAATCAGAACTGTCTGTTTCATAGAAATGGCCACAAAGTCTTTTCTTCTTCAAGGAAATATGTTCCTTTTGATAACTTAAGCCCACTAAATGTATCGATTTTGTATCCATGGTGAATGGCTGGGGTTAATGGAAGAGTGTGTCTGTGTAGCATTGAGTTGCATTTAGTCCGACTAGTATTATAGCATTAAAGCAGTATTTTAAAGAAAAAAAAAAAAAAAGGTTCCAGTTAAGAACTCTTACACGCAAAAAAACAAACAAAACATAAACAGCACTCATATGGTGTCTTAAAGGTTAATACACAAAAAGCTGACAATCAGCCAATGACTCCCAAAGATTTGGAAAATACCTTCCAGTGTGATGTGAGGGACGAGGGTCCTACGTGTGTGTGTGTGTGTGTGTGACAGTGGGGGAGCCGGGAGAATGAAATAACTTCAAAATGCCATTTAATAAAGGCAAGCATTAAAGTTAACAGTAATGTGAAGAAACAAGGGTTAGGGTTTTGAGATTCACTGTGTTTGAGATTTTTTGCCACGGTATCATTTCAGTCATGGTATCAAGGTATAGTATTGAAATCAGAAATTTCATTTTTCATTTTCATCATGACACCCCAGGCCCCGTAGCTCAGTGGTTAGAGCACTGGTTTGGTAAACCAGGGGTTGTGGATTTGTATCCCACTGGGGCCTCCACTCCCTGAGAAGGGTTGCGTCAGGAAGGGCATCCGGCGTAAAAAAAAAAAAAAATTGTGCCGAACATATATGTGCGTTCATCTGAGATGACACGCTATGGCGACCCCGAAAGGGACAAGCCGAAAGAAACTTACTTACTTGTTTTCATCATGACACCGCCAGTGCACCACAATTTACATGTTCGGCTGGGAGCTTCAATGAAAAGTAGGATTGAGCATGAGAATCAAGAACAAAATGGAATCGGAGCTAACGTTCCGGTTCTCCCAGAATCGTTCAAATTTAAAACTTTCGGTGGCCCATTTTGCTGTCTAGTCCGGTGCCCCCGAAGAATAAGTGGCGAAAACCAACTAGGAAACATCCAAAACCAACAAAGAAAAGTGCGTACGAAGACAAGCTCGTGTCCAATGACGGTTGCGGCAAACAAAAGTTCAGTATGTCTTACCCATGTTAAATTTATGACCAGTCACCTCAGGGCAACTCTTGGAATAAATAAGATTATTTTGTGGAAAGGAGTTTTTGTCTATGTAAAGGATCTGACGCACTAGCCTCAGGATACACCGCACGCAGCTTCAGTGAAGTCAACTCTGTCAATGGATAGGTTTCCAATTACGCCATCTTGTGTGTCATAGATGTCAGAGAACACAGGTGATAGGTGAAGCGTGAAGTTTTTTTCTATTGTTAATTTATCCGATTGCTCTAAGGGTGGTGGTGACGTCATTTGAAACTTCATGCCAACATTGAGACAGCTCACAATGTCAAAGGTTGCTTACACTTTTGCACTGATGGTTTTCAGCATTTATCTTAATCTTCAAACCAGTGTAAGAGGTTGACATCATTTATGGCGGAATTTTTTGAAGTTTTGCTTACAGCCATTAACACACGTTGTATCTACTTTCATTCTTCTTCTTCTTTTCCTTTCGGCTTGTCCCGTTAGGGGTCGCCACAGCGTGTCATCTTTTGCCATCTTAGCCTATCTCCTGCATCTTCCTCTCTAACCCCAACTGCCCTCATGTCTTCCCTCACCACATCCATAAACCTTCTCTTTGGTTTTCCTCTCGCTCTTTTGCCTGGCAGCTCCATCCTCAGCATCCTTCTACCAATATACTCACTCTCTCGCCTCTGAACATGTCCAAACCATCGAAGTCTGCTCTCGCGAATCTTGTCTCCAAAACATCCAGCTTTGGCTGTCCCTCTAATGAGCTCATTTCTAATCCTATCCAACCTGGTCACTCCGAGCGAGAACCTCAACATCTTCATTTCTGCCACCTCCAGTTCTGCTTCCTGTTGTTTCTTCAGTGCCACCGTCTCTAATCCGTACATCATGGCCGGCCTCACCACTGTTTTATAAACTTTGTCCTTCATCCTAGCAGAGACTCTTCTGTCACATAACACACCAGACACCTTTCGCCAGCTGTTCCATCCTGGTTGGACCCGTTGCTTCACTTCCTGACCACACTCTCCATTGCTCTGGATTGTTGACCCTAAATATTTGAAGTCATCCACCCTCGCTATCTCTTCTCCCTGTAGCCTCACTCTTCCCCCTCTACTTTTCTCATTCACGCACATATATTCTGTTTTACTTCGGCTAATCTTCATTCCTCTCCTTTCCAGTGCATGTCTCCATCTTTCCAATTGTTCCTCTGCATGCTCCCTGCTTTCACTGCATATGACAATATCATCTGCGAACATCATGGTCCAAGGGGATTCCAGTCTAACCTCATCTGTCAGCCTATCCATTACCACTGCAAACAGGAAGGGGCTCAGAGCTGATCCCTGATGCAGTCCCACCTCCACCTTAAATTCCTCTGTCACACCTAAGGCACACCTCACCATTGTTCTGCTGCCATCATACATGTCCTGTACTATTTTAACATACTTCTCTGCCACACCAGACTTACGCATGCAGTACCACAGTTCCTCTCTTGGTACTCTGTCATAGGCTTTCTCTAGATCCACAAAGATACAATGTAGCTCCTTCTGACCTTCTCTGTACTTTTCCACGAGCATCCTCAAGGCAAATAATGCATCTGTGGTACTCTTTCTAGGCATGAAACCATACTGTTGCTCGCAGATACTTACTTCTGTCCTGAGTCTAGCCTCCACTACTCTTCCATAACTTCATTGTGTGGCTCATCAACTTTATTCCTCTATAGTTCCCACAGCTCTGAACATCCCCTTTGTTTTTAAAAATGGGAACTAGAACACTTTTCTCCTCCATTCTTCAGGCATCTTTTCGCCCGCTAGTATTCTGTTGAATAAGTTGGTCAAACTCCACAGCCATCTCTCCAAATTGCTTCCATACCTCTGCCGGTATGTCATCAGGACCAACTGCCTTCCCATTTTTCATCCTTTGTAGCCTTTCTGACTTCCCCCTTAGTAATCATTTCCACTTCCTGGTCCTTCACTCTTGCCTCTTCAACTCTTCCTTCTCTCTCATTTTCTTCATTCATCAACTTCTCAAAGTATTCTTTCCATCTATTTCGTACACTACCGGCACCAGTCAACACATTTCCATCTCTATCCTTAATCACCCTGACCTGCTGCACATCCTTCCCATCTCTATCCCTCTGTCTGGCCAACCTGTAGAGATCCTTTTCTCCTTCTTTCGTGTCCAACCTGGTGTACATGTCTTCATATGCCTCTTGTTAGCCTTTGCCACCTCTACCTTTGCCCTACGTCGCATCTCGATGTACTCCTTCGCCTCTCCTCAGTCCTCAGTATCCCACTTCTTCTTCGCTAATCTCTTTCCTCGTATGACTCCCTGTATTTTGGGGTTCCACCACCAAGTCTCCTTCTCCCCTTTTACCAGATGACACACCAAGTACTCTCCTGCCTGTCTCTCCGATCACCTTGGCTGTCGTCGTCCAGTCTTCCGGGAGCTTCGGTTGTCCATCGAGAGCCTGTTCACCTCTTTCCGGAAGGCCGCACAACATTCTTCCTTTCTCGCTTCCACCACATGGTTCTCTGCTCTACCTTTGTCTTCTTAATCTTCCTACCCACCACCAGAGTCATCCTACATACTACCATCCTATGCTGTCGAGCCACACTCTCCCCTACCACTACTTACAGTACAGTCAGTACCTCCTTCAGATTACATCGTCTGCACAAAATATAATCTACCTGCGTGGTTCTACCTCCGCTCTTGTAGGTCACTATATGTTCCTCCTCTTCTGGAAATAAGTGTTCACTACAGCCATCTCCATCTGTTTTGCAAAGTCCACCACCATCTGCCCTTCAAGTTCCTTTCCTGGATGCCGTACTTACCCATCACTTCTTCATCGCCCCTGTTTCCTTTACCAATATGTCCATTACAATCTGCACCAATCACAACTCTCTCGCTGTCTGGGATGCTCAGAACTACTTCATCTAGTTCCTTCCAGAATTTCTCTTCAACTCTAGGTCACATCCTACCTGTGGTGCATAGCCGCTAACCACATTATACATAACACCCTCAATTTCAAATTTTAGTCTCATCACTCGATCTGATACTCTTTTCACCTCCAAGACATTCTTAGCTAGCTCTTCCTTTAAAATAACCCCTACTCCATTTCTCTTCCATCTACTCCGTGGTAGAATAATTTAAACCCTGCTCCCAAACTTCTAGCCTTACTACCTTTCCACCTGCTCTCTTGGATGCACAGAATATCAACCTTTCTCCTAATCATCATGTCAACCAACTCCTGTGCTTTTCCTGTCATAGTCCCAACATTCAAAGTCCCTACACTCAGTTGTAGGCTCTGTGCATTCCTCTTTCTTCTGACGCTGGATCCGGTTTCCTCCTCTTCTTTGTCTTCGACCCACAGTAGCTGAATTTCCACCGACGCCCTGCAGGTTAGCAGTGCCGGGGGCGGGCGTTGTTAACCCGGGCCACGACCGATCCGGTATGGGATTCTTTAGATGAACGCTCATATTTGTTTGGCACAGTTTTTACGCCGGATGCCCTTCCTGACGCAACCCTCTGCATTTATCCGGGCTTGGACCGGCCTACAGATTGCACTGGTTTGTGCCCCCATAGGGCTGCATTATTGTATGTACTTTCATGAAGGGGAAAAAAAACGAATTTTTGGAAGTTGTAGCCAGCAGAAGACAGGAATAATAATAAAAAAAAGACCGTTCACACCCACCACGTCCACTGCACACTGGCACTGCTCCTGCCTTTTACGTGCTTCTTCTTCTGCTCCGTTTTGTACGGTGCAAAGTCGCTTTGACGGGTTCATGTTCACCTCGAGCTCCTCGTCTGCACAGTCCATGCTTGTCTCGATGAGTAAACGGTTGACCACGAACAAGTTAGATGCGTCACTGTTTTAAACTTTAAAACCACATCATTCACCGACCTATTTCAGTATGTTTGTTTTAAATAGTGGCGGCCAATGTTGCATTTTCACGATAGGATCTTGTTCACGTGTACACGGGAAGCAAATTGCAATGATTTCCGTAAACAATCAAACTCATTCTCTGATTGGCTAATTGTAGACAAAGGACGGCATCGGATTCGTTATTGCTGTTGTCACTCATACCGTTTGGCTACGTCAAGACAATGCCCGAAAAAAAAAATGTAGCACTTTACATCAAGATTTACGTTGTCGTCACAAACTGCGCAGTCTTATCCAGATCTTATCCTTATCACAACACTGTAATTCCCCAAGTCAGTTTTAACGTAGTGTTACCAAATCAATTACAAATATACCATGGGGTTGCTCAAAATATCCTGAAACGTTTAAATATGACGAAAGCACTATTAACATAAATATAATATTTTACGTTTTAAAGTTAAATAAAATGTAAACCCGAACAAATGAAATACAAATAGATAATCTCAAAAAAGCATCCAGTCTTAATGGAATGCCTGTCTGAACAAATTGTGTGTTTTGAGCTGCTCTTTGAAAAAAATGACATGAAAATCGGCATCTGAAAAGGAAAAGCATTCTGCAATTAGAGGACTGAAAAACTCCATTAGGTAATTTAGGGTGAGTGAGATTAGCTAAAAAGGTAGACCAAAGTGAGCTAATAAGACAATGTAATATCAGTGGCCCCGTAGCTCAGTGGTTAGAGCACTGGTTTGGTAACTGGTTTGGTAAACCAGAGGTTGTGGGTTCGTATCCCACTGGGGCCTCCACTCCCTGAGAAGGGTTGCGTCAGGAAGGGCATCCGGCGTAAAAATTGTGCCAAACATATATATGCGTTCATCTGAGATGACATGCTGTGGCGACCCCGAAAGGGACAAGCCGAAAGAAACACAATATCAGTGACACCATATCCCATCAGGTATGGAGCAGCATGACTATTGAGGGCTTTGTAAATCCATCCATCAATTTTCTGAGCCGGTTATCCCCACGAGGGCCACGCCAGCCCATCCCAGCTGTCATCGGGCAGGAGGTATTTTACACCCGAACTGTTTGACAGCCAATCGCAGGACACATGGAGACAGACAACAGTCGCACTGACAATCATACCTCGGGGCAATTTAGAGTCTCCAATTGATGCATGTTTTTGGGATATGGGAGGAGACTGGATTGCCCAGAGAAACCCCATGTAGGCATGGGGACAACATGCAAACGCCACACAGGCGGGTCCCGGATTTGAACACCGTTCCTCAGAACTGTGTGCCCAACGATCTACAGCTGCAACACAGTGCCGCCAGCTCTATAATTGACGATGTAAATGATGAGACCTTTATTCATCGTTTAACGAATTACTTTAAGCATTTGTCTAACCATCCATTCATCTTCTATTTTCGCTGTAGCACATGCCAGATGACTTTGGGTGAGAGGTGGGGCACGCCCATGACTGGTTGCCAGATAATCCCAGGATTTTTATAAAGCAAGAATATTCCATACTCACATTCACTCCGATGGGCAATTTAGAGTCTTTAACATAAAAGGCAAGTTCCGGGGATGCGTAATGAAGTCCACATTATGGGAGGAAACATGCGAACTCGACATAGGAAGGGTGAACCGCAGAAGTGCAAGATAGACACTAGAATACAGTGTCAGCCAAAGAAAAAGGCAGAACACGAGTGCTATTTAAAGTCCTCATGGAACACAGGAGGCTGACTGCATTTTGGAAATGTGCAGTACACCCTGCTCAACTGGTTCACAGCATGTGATCCATTAACACTAATGTACATATACTGACTCAACCTAATCAGGGCACCACTTTAGACAGTATACAGTTTTGTAATGGACTTGACTAAAGAAGCTGTATATGTACATGTAATGTATCCCATAAGTCTGTGCACAGACTAAATTTTTCCACATTGATCAGACTGACCCTTATCAGATTGCTTCTTTAAACTAGATGGCCTGTCTTATTACAGGCCAGGAAAAACAGCTCCAGTGTACAAAAGACTAGAGGCAAGCATTGGAAATATACTGTCATGGTTCAGTGCACGTTAAGTGTAATCATAAGAACTTTTGGCTCAGTTGAACTACAGCTTGGGCTTCGAAACGCAGCAAAAATCCAGACAAATAATTAGAATTTGACCTTTGACGAGAGAACAGAACTAATTTGGACTAATTGAGATGGACAGAAGAAGACAAATATGGAATAAGAGCACCTATACTGATGCCTTGAGTATAATGCCATCCATATTTTAGTCTCATGAGGTCCATTTTAGGTTCTGAATCTAATGATGAATGTGGCACTTATACTGCTCACTGATCTATGATGTGTGTATAGTCGGGTTATAAAATTTCACAATGTTTAATGTCAACTGTCGCAAGAGTTCTTAGTCATTCTTTGCTCTTTGCTCTCTTCACTGATTGCATCAAACCGACAATGATATTCATATAGTACTGCTGCATGCAATTTAACTAGGACTATCTGAAGGTCAAGGCTGCAGCTGTTCAGGTCTAGGTTCAGACAGTACACGATTTTCTCCCCCTTAAATTTACAAAGACAGAATGGTCGAAAAGAAATCACAATGTATGATTTTTTAATGATTTTTTTTTTGTTGTGGTATACAGCTGCGAATAAGTATGTGAACACCTGAGAAAACCAATGTTAATATTTGGTACAGTAGTCTTTGTTTGCAATTATAGAGGTCAAACATTTCCTGTAGTTGTTCACCAGATTTGCCCACACTGCAGGAGGGATTTTGGCCCACTCCTCCACACAGATCTTCTCTAGATCAGACAGATATACTGTGCGTATAAACTGTTCTGGGAGCAAAGTTCGTGTTAGATAGCTGAGGTAGGCTCCAGCCCTCCCATGACCCTTATGAGGATAAGCGTCTTGGAAAATGGACATGGACCATCCATTTTCTGTACCGCTGGCATGAGGTGGGGTACTCCTTGAACTGGTCTACGGCCGCAGCACACCTTATAATGAATAAAAGGGTCAGTTTTGCCATCTAGTGGTCATCACGTGCATGGAAACTTCAGGTCCATAAGATCCCATTGAGTTCTACCAACATTGTAGTACTGTACACAGTAATACTGTGATCGTGAAAGCCAACGAGGGATTATCAAGATAACAGATATCCCAAAAACATTGTCCCAGAAGCAATGTGCCTTGTCAATTGTCAAAATGCATCCATCCAGCCTTTTTCTTTGCCACTTATCCTCACAAGAATCAGAAGGGTGCTTGAATCTATCCAAGCTGTCAACGGGCAGGAGGCGGGATACCCCCTCAACTGCTTGCCAGACAATCACAGGGCACATAGAGACAAACAGCTTCACTCACAATCAGTACTACGGGCAATTTAGAGTGTCCAATTAAGGTTGCATGTTTTTTGGATGTGGGAGGAAACTGGATTGCCCGGAGAAAACCCACAGAGGCAAAGGGAGAACATGCAAACTCCACACAGGCGGGGCTGGGATCGAACCCAGGTCCTCAGCTGAACCACCGTGCTGTCCTGTCAGAATGCATTTTAAAGCAAATTCCACTCTCAACGGTTTCAAGTCTTTTCAGTTCTTATAGTCGCTATTTTATACTTCAACAAATGGGGACCAACAATGTTACCTGTGCATGTGTAAAAAAAAAAACAAAAAACGAAAGAACAATGCACCTACTGTGAAACAACCAGCAGGCTTTATGGTCTGGGCTGCCTTCTTTTTTCTGGCAGAGGGTGTCTTGAATTTGTGATAGGTGTAAAGAAATCTCACGTCCGTCAAGGCAACAAGGTAACAATTTTTAGTACTTTTTTTCTCATTGGTTTTGTCTCAAGTTATTTCATTTTCTATCCATCCAACAGTCTTCTACCGCTGAGTCAAGGTCCTATGGTGGGGATAGTAAGTTTAGCAGTGATGCCCAAGGATCTCATCCCCGACCTGGAGAGGGCACCGCACCTTTTTGTGACTGAGGACGCAGGTCTCAGTTTCGGAGGTGCTGATTCTCGTCCCGGCTGTTTCACACTCGGCTGCGAACTACTCCAGTGAGAGTTGACGGTCACGGCTTGATGAAGCCAACAGAACTACATCATCTGCCAAAAGCAGAGATGCAATATGGAGGCCACCAAATTGGACACACTCTACACTGTGCCTAGAAATTCTTCCCAAAAAAGTAATGAACGAAATTGATGATAAAGGGCAACCTTGGCTGAGTCCAATCCTCACTGGTAAGTCAATTTTACTGCCAGCAATATCGACAAAACTCTGATACTGGTCGTGTTGGGACCAATAACCCGGATCAGGGGGTTCGGTACCCAATACTCCTGAAGGACCCCCCCAATCCCCTTCTCCAAGTCCACAGAACACCTAGAGACTTGTTGGGCGAACTCCCATGCACCCTTGAGGAGCCTGCCAAAGGTGTAGAGCTGGTCCACTGTTCCACGGCCAGGACGCAAACCACACTGCTCTGTCCATCCATCCATCCATCCATCCATCCATCCATCCATCCATCCATCCATCCATCCATCCATCCATCCATCCATCCATCCACCCATTTTCTGAGGCACTTATCCTCAGAAGGGTCATGGGAATGCTGGAGCTCATCCCAGGTAACTTTGAGCAGGAGGAGGAGTACACCCTGAACTGGTTGCCAGCCAGTCGCAGGGCGGATATAGACAACCAACGTATCGCACTCATAATCACACCTAAGAGCCATTTTGAGTCTCCAATTAATGCATAATTTTGGGACGTGGGAGGAAACCAGAGTTCCCGGACAAAACCCACACAGGCATGGGGAGAACGGTCCTCAGAACCGTGAAGCACATGCTCTAACTAGTCATTCCACCATTCCACCAGTTTTTATTTACATCTAAAAAATTTTGCATAATGAGAAAAACGTAATTTATTTTGTTAGATCAATTCAGAACGTGAAACTAATGTATAAACTCACCAAAAATGGAGTAAAATATTAAATCTTTTATTTATTTTGTATCATAATTTGGCTGAAGACTCTCAACTGGCTGGAAGTATGAATGTGAGTGCGAATGGTTGTTTATGTGTGGCCTGCGATTGCTTGGCGACCATTTGAGGGTCTACCCTGCCTCCTGCGCGAGGATAGTTGTGATAAGGTCCAGCACAGAAACCAAAATATTCAAAACAATTTTGCACAATACATCGGAAACATTGAAAGTATTTTTATGATATACCTTTAATAAAATAATAATACAATACCAATTAGTCTGAGGGCACATAAAGAGACAGACGATCATTCACAATCACATTCACACGTCACTGAGTGCGAACTGAGCCCATGCTGCCTGCATCAAAGTCATGTGTGTCTATCATGATGAATAATAGGAGTTTCACTTTTGAACCAAAAAAAAATACTTTTTTACAATATTCCAATTTATTGAGATGCAATTTTACATATTTTTGCATTTGTATAAGACAAAAGATGTGAAACTTTTATGATGCTCTATGGCATTAAAAATTACATTTTTAACAGAATACCTCAATTTCAGGGGGTTAATAGTATTTGAACAACTGACAAAATAGTAAATATAGCTATAGTTTGTAATCGTTTGGAGAAGACTCAGAAGCTTACTGGAGATACGACGGAACCACCTTCAGGGACCGTTTGTTTAAATAAAAAGCTATTCACGTAGTATGTTCTACTGCCGTGAGATCAGGTAACTGACTTAGCTTGTTTGAAGAATATTACATTTATTTGGCCTCAGAAAGTCTGACGTTTAGCCAATGGCACAAATCTGATTGTACGACACTTAAGAGCGCAGACGGAGAGTGACCCGAGCATTCTGCAAAAGCAACTCAAGACTTTTTGAAGGAAAGTAAATGGGCTTTTGACAAATGACCATGTAAGGTGCCTAAAAAAATAGATCATACAGTACATATTTGTGAAGGTTCTTTGACAGTGTCAGGAGGAATTTCGTATCTGAGTTAAGAGACATCAACTTCAATTAAACTCCAATATGACTGATGAGAAAAAGGTGTTGCACCAGTTGCTGTCTCGATGGGGAAAGGATGAGCATTCTTTTGTCGGCAAAGCAGGAACAATACATGAAAGTGTAACTGTTCCAGTTATTGAACTGGAGAACTGACATATGGTGCTCAGGTTGTCAGCTGCAGATGATGTGTGGAAATGTGGCGGCCATGTTGTCCATGTACCTTTACGAAGAACCTTGCGAAGAATGTGCACACTTTTACAGTTCGTGTATAATAAGCACTGTTATCGTTATCACACTTTACTTCATTTGATATTAAGGTTAAACAGCACTCTGGCAATAAATCCTCCCTTCATTAGGATTCTGATTAGACCTTAATTTGCAGTGCTCTTGAGTGCCACATCATAATGTATTCACTCATATCCATTTGAGTGACAATGCATTAGGAACACATTGCATTAAAAAATACAGATCAGTTGATGAAATGATTCACATGAGGGAATTTATTGCTGGGCTGTTTACCTAATATCAAACTTGTCGGGAATATTAATGTGATGGATTTGTGTCAATGCATTTCTTCAAGAGTTCAGGTTGGTTACATATAGTGCAGCAGGTGATGTGTCTTTCAACTGACACAATTACATCCAGGTCAGTTTTGATCCATTTCGTGTGCGCACACATACAATAAACAAGATCTTCATTCTGGTTCAGGCTCATGTTATCGTCTAGAATGTGCAAATAGGAAAAGCAATTCCAGTCTCAAAGGAATGGGTTGTGGCTGTGTGTTAGTGCTGGGGATTGAACGCGAGCCGCTGGCCGGGGAGAGAGAGGGAGCAGGGGTTGGGGTAGGTTGGAGGGAAGGTCCATAAGTCTGGTGGGAGGTTGGGTGTGCGAGGAGGGAAGGGCTGCCCCCCTCTGACGGAGAGGGAGGGGAAGGGACGGACTGTAGGAGAGCATGTGTGGGGGCAGTGGAGATGTAGAGGATGGACGCATTTGGTTGAGGGTAAGGCGAGGCTGGTCACAGTGGAAGGGGTTGGTGGAAGATGGAGCGCTCAGACCTATGAGTGGCGGCAGTTCGCTGGTTAGAAACCCAAAACTTACATTGTATATGCTCTTGTCACAAGTTCTGTAATGGCGAATACCTGAGAGGAATGGATTGTTGTGTGCCTTGCCCGGTGGGGTAGGAGGTATCAGTGCATCCAGATTGACCAACGAGGCCCCCGTTGGTCCGAGGAAGGCCTCTGGGGTCCGACACACACGCGTCGTGGTCCTCACAGGGGGCGTGAGCCGAGACAGAGCAGACATCTCTGGACTGCCTGAGTCTGGCCCATTTACCTGGAGCGCCTGCAGAGCGTCATTCTTAAATGGATCAGTCCTGGAATCTGCTCCAGAGAACATGTCTGCTGACCCACGAAGCTCAGAAACTACAAAGAGCAAGTAAGAAGGTACTTGTGTGTCTATTCAAAATTCCAATAACAAGCAAAACTTAATTTATTTCAGTAGTTCAATTCAAACAGGGAAAGTGATTCACGAAAACAACTAAAAGGATTTTCAACATAGATTTAGCGTTCAGTGTTAAGAAGACCTGAAGTAATCCTGCCTTCTTAACACTGAATTTCGACGATGGATATCAGACAGCGAATTGTAGCCAGTTGAATCCCAGGAGACTGAAAATATGGCATTTGAATTTTGAAGGTTGACTTTTTTTTATATGGCAAATTTGTTAACATTGAAAAGTTAAACTGAAATACAGCTATTGAAAATGTGATCACTTTGAAATAACAATGTGAATTTTACAACATAAAATCTTCGGTGGCATTTTTAATTCAGATCCTGGTGGCACATATTTACTTCCATATACTTGGAACATGTTTCACTTGTTGAATTGAACTCCTGAAATAAAGTAGTGAAGTTTTATACAACACAGTAGACTCCCATTATTCACGGGGATGCTAAGGCAATCGCAAAATATAGAGAATAATTGACCCTCTCTTATAATTGCCATAAAAAACAAATCTGAAAAGAGTGGGATCAGGTAAAAAAAAAAAAAAAATGAATAAGTAGGGGATCGGGTGTTTAAAAAAGCGGAAAAAAGTGGGTGTTTTCATAAATAACTGGATAGGTTCCCCTAGGAAACAGCAGAATATGTGAATTCCCAAATGCCAAAGCACACTCAGCGGTAGACGGGTCAACCGTATTCTAATTTCTTGAGATGAAGCTGTAGGTGATTTTTTTTTAATCATGCAATATGTAGCTAATGTAGTGTCAGTTTAAAACTTACAAAAGTATAACTTGTATAAAAGCAGAATCGCAGAGCCCAAGATTTTGCTTGTCCCTTGTTTTACCTGTGGGACTAGCTGAGTGAAGAGAAGGCATTTGAGGGACTTCCTGCTGAAACCTATCTTCTTCTTGTGCACTGACGGGATATTCCCCATCACTCTCTGCAGAATCATGTTTCAGTGCTAAAGTAATACAGCCAGTGCAGTTTTATTTGAGAACAAATACAAGTGTGGTCAAGTAAAGGAGCCAGTGATTCTGGAAGATACCGCGCACGGACGTTCTGTCCCACGTGTGATCCACTGCATGGCTGTAGCTGGATGCCGCCTCCCATAGCTCTTTGTGCGAGTCGGTACATGCAGCCAGAGGATTACCAGCTTTTGAGGATGTTGGTGAGCCTGGAACGGCTGTGAAGACAGTTTTGTTATGCAGCACATTCTGTAAAGGGATCCTTGAAACATGTTCACTTTACTCTTTAACTTTTGTTTGTGGACATGACAGGACACTCACCCACAGAATGCCAGGGATCAGAAGTGACATTACCGGAAGGCTGGACAGAGTGCCAGGGGTCACCAGGTGGAGCTTGGCTCTCAGAGGATGCACCAAAGATGTCTACTAGGTCCAAAATGGTCGACTAAAGAAGCAATAACCAAACATTTAGTATGCATTTGTACAAAATCGGATGCTTCTTATCTTGTATGCGTGCCTGAAATGGGTTTTAAGACAGAAAAAAAAGAAAAACGTGTGAAATGCATCAGATATATAATTCTGCATGTTGGTTTCCTATTAGATTGGCTGGGAACCAGTTCAGGGTGTAGCCTGCCTCCTGCTTGATGATAGCTGAAATAAGCTCCAGCACTCCCGCAACCCTTATGAGGATAAGCAGCTCGGGAAATGGATGGGTTGTTTGCTATTAGGTCAGTGTTTACACAGTAATAACAGATCACCAAAGAAACCTTTAAACTGATGACCACCTCTGATTCATGCTGACACCTGTGAATGTAGCCGCGATAAGATTTACTGTACATTTCAAGCTTGGTAGCTCCGTGTTTATTCACTTCAAATTTACACAAGATAATGCAAGATCAGGTCAGATAACGCTGAGGCTGTTTGGAGAAAAGTGGATGCTGATCAAAATTAAGATGACAAACTGGGAGACATCATCATCATCATCATCATCATCGTCAACTCAGATTCACTGTATAGCGTTGATACTAAGCCAGCCAGGACATCGTCGGACAACATTCTGTGATTAATTAACGTGATCTTTCAATATTCAGACTTTGCATACAAAACTCTGTCTAATTCCGCTGCAATTTATCACACTGAGAAGTTGTTACACTCAAAGAATTAATTTCATCATCAATTAGACTGGAGAATCGCTTACGGGAAAGGGCAAAGGAGCATGCAGTTTGGCATCTTCCGTAGACATTGCTCTTCTAGTTATTCCGCCACATCTTGAACTCTTTTACAGGAGCCAGTGCATTTCTGCAAGACTAAATTACACCCTTAAGAGCCTCAGTACTGGTTATGTATTTGTTGTGGACAGCTAGGTCATTTCATCACCACCTTCTCAGTGAAACTAAAAGACTGGGCTCCCTATGACCCAAGAGGTGAACCAAATCAAAACCTCTCCTAGCTCTCCCTCCTGTATGATTGTTCTCTTGTGTATCCTGAGCCCCAATCGCAATAGCCCTGTCACAGCCCTCACTGACTTCAGCGCAGCTGACAATTTTATTCATGAGAATTTACATGTCAGCGCCAGCTTCCCCTCGAACGCCTCCCTTCTCCCCGCAAAAGTGACAGCCCTGGATGGGGTGAATCATCTCCGCTGTCATTCAGAAAACAGTTACGTTTACTTTCCTCATTTTAGGTAATCACCGTGAAGCCATCCAGCTTTTTGTTGTTCCCTCCCCTGAGACGCCATTAGTCCTCAGAATCCCCTGGCTCATGAAGCACAATCCTGCCATCGGTTAGACCCACTTATCAATTACCGGGTGGAGTCCTTTCTGCCATTCACATTGTCCTCTTTCTGCCATTCCGTTCTCCAGCAAAACTCAACCACCTGCCACACCTCTCCTGAGTGCTGGACGAATACCACAACCTCTCCGTTGTCTTCAATAAAGACGACAGGGCAGCCTGTATGAGCTCACCCCTGTCCTTCACAATGGCAATAAAGGTCATCATCAAGGCCTCGAAATGGGTGGTGAAGGGTGAACAGATAATGAACAGGATCCGCCTTACATAAAACATAAAATTGGCCCATATGAAAATCAAGCCAAACATGTAACAAAGCATCTCACTGGTCAATGGAGAGCTTAAAAACACGAAGTTCTGCAACAGTGATGATCCAATACCAACTGCGTTTGAGTAGCCCATGATAAGTCATGGAAAATGGTACAACACAGTTTCAGTGACAAAGACCAAACATAGCGACTAGTGTTAAACGGCTGAAAACCCCTACGATCGAAAGGTATTCAGCTGATGATGTATCTCGAAATTGACATCCTCCCATGTCTGAGATACAGCTCCCATGCCACTCTCAACGTGAGGTTAACCTTATGTGACAACGATCCATTGGCAAAACGGACAGATAACATAAAGTCCTGTGCTTTATGACTCCTGTCTTTATAGTGTATTCCAATTGAACATACTGGAGGTTGAAAAGTTCTTGCAAATCATTATATTCAGTTTGTATTTCAGTTTTATACAACGTCCCAACTTCACCTCAATTAGGGTTTGTATTAGGGCGTAGTTAAAATACATAGCTGGGCTTGAAGTCAACATCATCGTTGTCTAAATTAATCACAAAATTGGTCATAGACGTCATTTTAATCCAGACGTGTTGCCAGTCTTATACATAATGAAAAACGGAGTTTGAATCATCTGTTCTGTCTAGTATCAAATGGTTTCAGCACTGTTATTAAAACCATAATTTCTGTCGTGGAGAAGCCAGATCGAAACACATGAATCTGCAGGGAGGAAACAGCTGAGCACAGAAAGGGGACTATGTTGCTGGAAGCCCCAACAATTGATTGTTAATACAGAAAATGAGACGCTCCCTCAAGAAAAGTCTCTGCAGTGTAGAGATGCTTGCCTGCAACAGTAACATGGCGAGGGACAAAGCAGTGACACATTCCTCACTCAGTTGATCAACACACTTGGAAAGTACTGCATTTCAACAAACACCTCATTTTTGCCCAGCAGGATATTGTAATGTAAGGCATGTGGCAACAGTATCCAAGCTTCAAACCTCTGTGTGTGTGTGTGGTCTAATGCAGTGATTCAAATATACCTTAATTTATTCACCAGATTATTAATGCCACTCTCAAACAAAATAAACATGTTTCTGTTAGGCATAATTTCTGGCTGTGTTCAGTGGAGTTAAGTAAAATACAACAAAGGCGTTGTATTTCTCCCATTTGAAAACAAAGGATCATCATTTAGTACTTACTACACTATTAAAACATTATCTATATTATTTTATGTGTGACAGAAGAATTTATGTAAACCAACATGCACATCAGGTTACTCTTGATTAGCTTGTCAGCTGGCCAATGAGAATAGGGGCTTCTGTGCAACCAGATAAGGAGATCGTACTGAGAGAAATGTCACTTGAGCTCAAGGTTAGACAAGACAAATGTGTTATCATTCAGCTGGCACCTCTTTCTCCTCTTGCACCTCTTGCTCTCATTATGCTGATCTGTCGTTTTGCCTCACATCAGTCTCTCTACCACACAAAGCAAAGGTGGGGAGAGTGGCCAAATATCCTACTCAGGTAAGAATTGTTACTTTTGAATAATACGACTCAAGTAAAAGCAAAAAGAAGTCCATGTAATTAATAATAATTACTCGAGTAAGAAAGTACTCAGTGAAAAAAATACCCAAGTACTGAGTAAGTTATTTTTAAATCAGAATATGTCATTCATTCATTCATTCATTCATGTTCCGTACCGCTTATTCTTACTAAGGTCGGCATGGTGGAGTCTATCCCAGCTTTCTTCAGGCAAGAGGTGTGGTACACCCTGAAAAGGTCACCAGCCAACCGGAGGGCACATATAAATAAGCATTCACAATTACATTCATATTTATGGTCAATTTGAAGTCCTCAATTAACCTACCATGCATGTTTTTGGGATGTGGGAGGAAACCAGAGTACCTGGAGCAAAACCACGCAACATGCAAACTCTACAGAGCTTGAGTTTGAACAGAACTGTGAGGAAGATGTGCTCATGTTGTTCACCATGCCACCTACGCAAACACTATTTGCTTTATCCACTAAAATGACTGAATGAATGAAGGTGTTTGCCGACCAGATGTTTTGATAGTGTGTGTGTGTGTGTGTGTGTGTGTGTGTGTGAGAAAGAGAGAGAGAGAGAGAGAGAGAGAGAGAGAGAGAAAGGGAGATAGGGAGAAAGAGGGAGAACGAGAGGGGGGAGAGAGAGAAAATAAACAGTGAGAGAGCGAGAGACAGACGAAAAACAAGAGAGAGAGCGAGAAACAGCAGAGTGAGTGAGAGAGAGAGAGAGAGAGAGAGAGAGAGAGAGAGAGAGAGAGAGAGAGAGAGAGGAGAGAGAGAGAGAGACACTGTCACTTTGATTGATAAGCAAAGCCATAGAGAAGACTGTGTGCGGACATGTGACTTTCTTTTGTCGTTTGATTGGTGAACTTGAGAGTCAAACGATGTCACTGTGATGGTGATCATGGGGGATTGGAGCAATGCCACATGATGTGGAAATCTAAAACAAAAGTCTAAATACAGATCTGGCACGTAATTATTGATAAAAGAAAGTTGTGAGTGGCATCTAGATATTTGTAACGGAGAACATGTAACATTTCTTAACATATATACTGTACTCGAGTAAAAGTACAAAGTGCACTTCATTAAAAATACTTTGACAAGTGCAATTTATCAGAAATGTTACTTGAATTAATGTAAGAGAGTTCATGTAGCGTGTTACTACACACAAATCCACAGTGAGCACCACACAAGTGAACAACCGTGCTCACGCACACTCGTCGGGCATACGTACGCCCACGTGGACAGAATGCACTGTTTTCACACTCACCTCCTGCGCCCCAGTCTGGCTTGTTCTCCTGCTCTCATCCAGGACCTTTTGTATGAGAGACTCATCTCCATGGCGACAGCACTGTTCCTGCAAAGGTGGCATTGCTGACATCACCAGTGAACACAACACCTTCTTTGTTACGCACGCTTGAACTTATTAACTGACAGCAGTTATTCCTCTCGACATTATGCTGACTTACTGCCAAATCTAAATTGTAGACATGAAATGATTTGTTGTGTTTTATAAATGGATTTTGATGAGATTCGATTGGAAAACGAAAATTAAATGCAGTACAACTAAATTTTTTTAGGTAAAAAAAATTAGATTTGTTGGTTAAGATACAGTCTCTGTGAGCGACTAGGTACAGTGAAGCAAAATCAATCAAATGAGAGCAATACAGGGGCTGTATAAAAAAAAAAACAAATCGATCTTTATAACGTTGCTGAGTTTTTATTGCCACTGAACTGGTGCATCAAAATTCAGTTCATTAGTTACAATCTGAAACACCTTCCAATGTGATGCAAAGCAGCTCTCCATCGCAAACCACAACTGCAAACCACAACCACTCTGTGGAGCATAGACCTCGACCAAGGCTGAACAAAGTGAAAGACACCTCCCTTGTACAACAAAAAAAAAATGTTATGGTTTCTTTCCAACTCCCTCCAAGAAAGTAAAATATATACTAGCAAACGTATTTGGTGGAGAATTCAAGAAAACAAAAATCGGATCTCATACCAATGTTCAGAGTTAAGTAGGTGTACTGCTGTTTTACCTTCTGATTCTCCTCCCTGCTCATGGCTAAAGCCAGCTGGATCTGCAGCTCCTCTTCCCCGCTGGTTTGGGGTCGAGCCTGTTCCAAGTCTGAGGCGCCTCGAGGAGATGAAGACGAAGCTGCTGAGGGGCAAGGAGGAGGGCGGAATGGTGATACAGTGTGTATGATTATGTGCATGGTTATGTGTGTGTGTGTGTGAAGTTTATGTATAGGAGGTGTGCAGTATCAAAAGCTTGGGGACAGCGAAGCCAATGCAGTCGCAAGACTCTACTCAACACTCACAGTTAAAAGAGGATGGAGAACCTCTGGAGCGACTTAACTCCTCCCCATAGAGTACAGCCATGCTGGGCTGGCTTGTCCGCCTGCCTGGGTGGTACGATGGCGGTATTCCTCCATACATGGCCCCTCCACCTACTCCTACACCACCGCTGCCTCCCCCAGCCATTCGCTCCTTGGTCTTCAGTGCTTGACTCCTCTCTTGGCGAAGACGGTCCTCATCCCGGAGAAGACACACCAATTGGCGCGCTTTTTCCCTGACATTGGCTCCTTGGTCTCTGCCATCGCGGTCAACATACTGAAAATCACGCAGCGTCTGAACCCAGAAAAAAACATTACTGTATAATATTGCACACGATTTGTAGCCCATTGTGTATTTGTAAAATGAGTTGTGTTGCTTTAACCCTTTTTGAACATTCAATAGGGGCGAAAGGGAGTTTTAATAAAAAAACACAATGTGTATCCTTTTCTGGAGTGACTGTGAAGTACCTGAATAGTGAAAGCATTCTCTCGACACTGCTGAGCCACTCTTTCTGATCCCGTCTTCAGGAGGTAGTCCAATAGCGTTAGGGACTGAAATTAAAATGCATTGTTCAATTTCATTACACCTGCTATAGACGCTAAGTACAAAATTAGTGGGACAACTAAGCTCACTCTTTACATCTACACAATCTAAGTGGATCCACTTTGAGAGCTAAATAAAAAAAAAAAAAATCAGCTTTAGCAATGATACTGATCCTTAATTTTGATGCCTGTACAGTGTTTCACTGTCCTCATGTGGTAACCAAATAGGTAACCAAATTATTAGCAACAACACTGAGTAAACTGTAATGCAGTTACAGTGAAGAAAATAAGTATTTGAACACCCTCCTATAATGCAAGTTCTCCCACTTAGCAATCATGGAGGGGTCTGAAATATTTATCGTAGGTGCATGTCCACTGTGAGAGAGATCATCTAAAGAGAAAAATCCAGAAATCACTATGTATGATTTTTTTAAAACAATTTATTTATGTAATACAGCTACAGATAAGTATTTGAACGCTTGTCTATCAGTTAGAAGAAAGACCTGTTAGTCCCCCTTAAAAGTCCACCTCCTCTCCATATATTATCCTAAATCAGATGCACCTGTGTGAGGTTGTTAGTTGCATAAAGACACCTGTCCACCCCATACAATCAGTAAGACTTAAACTTGTAACATGGCCAAGAACAAAGAGCTGTCCAAAGACACCAGAGACAAAATCGTACAACTCCACGGCTGGAAAGGGCTACGGAGAAATTGCAAAGCAGCATGTGAAAAAAGGTCCCCTTTTGGAGCAATCGTTAGAAAATGGAAGAAGCTAAACATGACGGTCAATCTCAATCGGAGTGGAGCCCCACTCAAGATATCACCTCGTGGGGTCTCAATAATCCTTAGAAAGGTGAGGAATCAGCCCAGGACTACACGACAGAACTTGATCAATGACCTGAAAAGAGCTGGGGCCATCGTTTCCAAGGTGACTGATGGTAATACACTAAGACGTCATGGTTTGAAATCATGCATGGCATGGAAGGTTCCCCTGCTTAAACCAGCACATGTCAAGGCCTGTCTTAAGTTTGCCAATGACCATTTGAATAATACACAGGAATCATGGGAGAAAGTTTTGTGGTCAGATGAGACCAAAATGGAACTTTTTGGTCATAATTCCACTAACCGTATTTGGAGGAAGACAAATGATGAGTTCCATCCCAAGAACACCATCCCTACTGTGAAACATGATGATGGTAGCATCATGCTTTGGGGGTGTTTTTCTGCACATGGGACAGGACGACTGCACTATAATAAGGAGAGGATGACCGCGGCCATGTATTGCGATATTTTGGGGAACACCCTCTTTCCCTCAGTCAGATCATTGAAGATAGGTCGTGGGTGGGTCTTTCAAAATGACAACGACCCGAAGCACACAACCAGGAAAATCAAGGAGTGACTCTGTAAAAAGCATACCAAGCTTCTGGTCCGAGGCAGTCTCCAGACCTAAACCCAATCGAAAATCTTTGGAGGGAGCTGAAACTCCGTTTTTCATAGCGACAGCCCAGAAACCTCTCTGATCTAGAGAAGATCTGTGTGTAGGAGTGGGCCATAATCCCTTCTGCAGTGTGTGCAAACCTGGTGAACAACTACAGGAAACGTTTGACCTCTGTAATTGACCCCTCCGTGGATGTTGCGCAATCCACGTCACTGACCAATCAGAGGCCAGAGATCTGCTGGCTGTATGGTCCAGTATAGCTTCTGTTGGCGTTTTATCGCATATTTGGGTTCTTTAACAATAGATATGGTTAAGAGGTGTAGTCATGGACTTTATAATAGTGACGACAGGTATCCTGAAAGGCTAGTTGGTGGAGGTCAATTCGTACCCTTTCCAAAACCGAAGACCCAGTATGAAAAATGTCTTTGATGGATCAAACTTTGTGTAAGACCGCATCATCAACTGAATCCATCTAAAATCAACCGGAACAGAAGACCGAGTACGAAAAATGTCTTTGATGGATAAAACTTTGAGGAAGACCGCATGATCAACTGAATCCATCAACCGGAACAGATATGTTTGCACGAAGGTAAGTCCTATATTTGATTTTCAATACATGTCTCATATAAATGAATTAGCAGTTCTTCGCTTGCATAATATAGCTACGTGTGAATGATTGACACACTTGATCTGTGTTGAGCGATATTTTGCGATGATCTGACTGCACAAACGTGTCCCTTTGTTCGCGGGTACGCTAAACCGGACTGTGTTAGCATGAAGGTATGCCCTATATTTGATTTTCAATACATGTCTCATATAAATTAGAATTATGACGAATTCGTCTTTGGGTTATAATATATTATATTATGTGGCTTCTCGGTCTTCCTCTGACTCTGGAAAGATCTCGCGCTAATATCAATGGTTTCTCCATCGATATGCATGTAAATACCATTGAAATATCCCTCGCTGAAATACTTGAAGCCCTGCTGTATGCTTTTCAACGATATTTCACTGTTAGCTAAGAATGCGAGTGAGAAATCAGCCGGTAAATCGGACAGTTTCGCTCTATTCCTTTCTTGCTGCGCCGATATTTTTCCCAATTGATTGTCTGACGTCAGCGCACGTGGCGTGACGTCACTTCAGGAGGCGTGGTAAAGTGCCCTGTACGGAGGGGTCAATTGTAAACAAAGGCTACTGTACCAAATATTATCATTGGTTTTCTCAGGTGTTCAAATACTTATTTGCAGCTGTATCAGACAAGTAAATCATTACAAAATCATACATTGTGATTTCTGGATTTTTCTTTTTGGATTACCTCTCTCACAGTGGACATGCACCTACGATGAAAATTTCAGACCCCTCCATGATTTCTAGGTGGGAGAACTTGCAATATAGCAGGGTGTTCAAATACTGTACTTATTTTCTTCACTGTATATACTACACATGAAAATCAGCTCTGTATGTATTTTTTTTTTACCTTGTAAACATGCCTCCAGTTCTTGCCGCTGTCATTGAGGCGCTTCCACACCATGGCCATGACTTCAGCAAAGGCCACCACGTTGAACGTCAGATCAGCTATTTCTGACATGAGAGACGATGACGGCCCCCACGGATCATTGGAGGTGGCCTCACGTACCTACAGACCCCCCCCCCCATTAGAAAACAATGGCTTTGCACACTTCCTCTTCAACAGTTTTTTTTAATTCATCCTCCATCACCCATCACTGACACACGAAGACATAGACTACCTTAATCTCTGCTTCGGAATAGTTGTGTACTATGTTCTTCACCTGCCTACGCAGGGCTGAGGTTGTCATGTTGACAGGGGATGGAGGAGTCAGAGTGATAGTAAGTGAAGAGCAGGCCTTCAACAGGTGGAGCTGAAAAGGAGAACGTGGACTGAAAGAGGAGCAACTAGGGCAAAGAATGCTCCTCTTCTGTCACAACATGCTACACACTCCTGTTAGGAAGAAATAATAGCCAAACGTAAACCGAATAACATCTGAGAGAGAAAATACACAACACAGTAAATAGCACTGAATTGGATAAGTTTTTCTCAGCTTGGAAACAATGGATGATAGTAACAACTAAATGAGTAGCTCACATTTGGTGCACACTCAGGAAGAAGTAGGTCAGAAGCAGTGGCAATCAGGTGTCTGATGAAGCTTCTTCATAGCTTAGCTTATTAAGGTCAGTGCACAACATTTTTTTTTTTCGACTAAAATGGTTCAAGGCCGACACAAGGGACCCGATCATGAGGGCCTCCTGTGAAAAAGATGTGATTTACCCTCCTAAACGTAACTCAGTCAGTCCCCTTCTGGAGAACAGATTTAGTGGTCTCATTACTTATGAATAAACCAAAACTACTGAAGGGCACGATAACCTAAGTGCCTGAAGGATCAACTTTCTGCAAAATCATCGTTGGCATCACTGACAGTCAATAATGGGAACGCGGCTCAAACTGTGGAGATTCTATGCACACAACATCCATCCATCCATCCATCCATCCATCGATCCATCCATCCATCCATTTTCTTAGCCGCTTATCCTCACAAGGGGCGCGGGGAGTGCTGGAGCCTATCCTAGCTGTCAATACCCTGAACTGTCAGTCAATCGAAGGGCGCATGGAGACAAACGACCAAACGCTCTCACAATATATATATATATATATATATATATATATATATATATATATATATAAAGAGAGAGAGCGAGAGAGAGAGAGAGAGAGAGAGAGAGAGAGAGAGAGAGAGAAACGACAGCAGTCAACAGTACTCACACAATTGGTAACAAGGTAGAACAGTGTTTGGGTTTGCAACACAGGATAGCAACTGGGTTAGATTAGATGCCTTGCTCAAGGCCGTCACCTTAAATATGAATCCAATGCCAGTTAATGGAATTAAAGCCAGGTCGTTTTTCACAGGCCACATTCTCATCCACTGGTTCATATCTGCGATTCCTCAATGAACCGAATGTGAAATTACATTCCCATTGGTAACACGCAGGGTTACATTAAAACATCTTGGATTCCATGAACATCAACAAAAGACTACTGCGCTAGAGCACTGCAGACATCTGATTTTTTTGCAAAAAGCACAGTACATTGTGGAGTGATCTCCAATCCATCCCCAATCAATCTCACAACACATCCAATGCAACACAACCGTTCAGTCATGTTCCCTCAATGGGAATTGAACTTATGCTGCCTGTGCAGAAAACAGGCAAGTCAATCCTTACTCCGTCAGTGACATCAATAGCCACACTGCTTATAATGCTGTGTTGGATAGAAACTGCATTGTATCATAGCTCTTTGATGTTATGATCAGGATATTTAGAATTTGGCCTTCTCATAAGGTCAGCACATTGTCCGAAAAAGCTGTCACTATGACGCAGTGCACTTTCCCATCACGGCAAACAGCAAAACAATCCATTCCTGACATGCTCTATACTGCTTGAACGCATTAGGGTCACAAGTAACCAGAACCTATCCTAATTGACTTTAGGCAAGAGGCGGGGTACGCCCTGGATAGGTTGCCATCCAAATGCACAGACAAACCATTCACACACAAATTTTTCACCTGCCTACACAGGGCTGAGGTTGTCAAGTTGACGGGTGGTGGAGGAGTCAGAGCAATTGAAGAGCAGGCCTGGCATATAACTGAGCAGACATTATTACACACACACACACACACACACACACACACACACACACACACACACACACACACACACACACACACACACACACACACACACACACACCACACACACACACACACACACACACACACACACACACACACACACACACACGCACGCACGCGCACACGCACACAAAACATTCTTACATTTGTCCTTTCCCAACAAGTTGTTAGATCCTGAAAACACCTACAAGTTTGGGAAAGGATGATCTACAAGAAACACTTGGAGCACTTGCAGCAATAACACAAGCAACGCCATTAAACAAAACAGGTTATCTAGTCCTCTGGGTAACATCCGATTTTCTTTAACTCTTACTTTTACTCATCCTCCGACCTTTGTGTGACCGTACAAACCTCGCCACGGGCCAGTTAAGATGTAGTGTAGTCCAGAACTGAATGTGGTGCGGTCCGGTCACATGCTCACACGTCACCACGTTGCACGGCAGTGTAGGACGATCTTTACTGCGTGTTTCATGTGGCGAGGTAGGGCGTCCACAGTGGGTCTTCATCATGCGTGAGCGTATTCATGACGCCCCCCCCCTACCGTCACACGTTCAAATCACACACGCCCCCTCGTGCTACGTAGCGGTTTCTAATATGCGTGATCACGCGTTATTTTATATAGAATTATGTGTGATGGGTTAATTGTTTTTAGAATAGGTGTTGATGGACTTAAAAAAATAGAATAACATCTTAATATATCTGAATAATGATCTGATTCCACTTACCTTTCCCATTGCTCATCCCTCGCAGCACTGCACGATGATGTCCTCCCTGCCGCGTGACCACAGGGAACACGCAGTGATGATATCACGCAGTTCCAGTTAAAAGATCCGAAAGGGACGAGAAATGGTCCAGTCCGGCTCTGGTGTGAGGAAGCTGGGCGGCCAGTCAATGATGAAATCCGCATAGGACGCGCTGCAGTTCACCCACGGCTTCTCTCCCCCCCTACCTTGTTCACCCACACACCAACGCCGCACACGCGTGGAGTAAAGGGGAGTGCGAAGGGGGCGTTTTATTTATTTCTGCAGCGTCAGCGGTGCACCCGCAATCGTGACTGTTACGTGGAATGAAGCAGTCAGGGATTCAACGGCATCAACACTGGGAGAACGGAAAAGTTTAAAAACATATTTAGGATTCTCTGAAGGGACACGCGACCATGCAGAACATGGTAGACCTTTACAATTCGACCAGAAATTGCAGCTGTGTCACATGGTCGATTATTTCAAAGATCTTAATATTTCAAAACACATTTAGATATGATCCCCTGTGGGGAGTACAGTATAGTGATGAAAATCACAAGTCTTTGTGCTAAATAATACAGTACATTTTTTGCAACCAAGTGATTTGACTGAACAGATTTCCACATTCACTTCTTTATTCAAGCTTTTATTGCATGACAAATAAGGTTGCTATTAAAATCTAAAGTTAAGATAAAAAGTGTACACACCCTGTTAAAATGTTAGATGGTTTTTGTGATTTAAGAAAATAAGAGCCAGATAAATCTGTCCATCCATCCATCCATTATCTGGTCATCCTCACAAGGGTCAAGGGAGTGCTGGAGCCGATCCCAGCTATCTTCGGACAGGGTGCGGGGTACACCCAGAACCGGGGAATCCATCCACCCATCCACCCATCCATCCTCATGGGGGTCGTGGGAGTGCTGGAGCTAATCCCAGCTGTCATCGGGCAAGAGGCGGTGTACACAAGCAACCAGACGTTTCATAAATGTGACAACAACTTCAGAGTTATTCAGACTGTAGGGCCAATGGAGTAGGATAGCAAGATGGAAGTCTGATCTTAAAAAAAACAAAAAAACCCAACCAAGTGTGGCTACATTTTGCAAAACCATTTGTATTCTCCAAAGCACATGTGAGAAAATGTGTAATGGGCCAATGAAACCAACACTGGCCAATTATAAAGACATGTTTGGCGCAAATCCTATATTGCTAATCATCAAAAGAAAAGGATCACATTACATCATGCTTTCAAACTATTAATCTTCAGCTGGATCCGGGACCTAAGTTACGAACAGTTCCAAATAGCAGTCAGAGTTGGCACAAAAACTGCTTCTGCTTGAAAGAAAAGAAAGCCGCTAAAAGCCTACTGGAACAGCCAAACTTTTGGTTTAATGAAAGGCATTTTAAATGGTATGTGTGTGTTGTCTAGCACTGAACATATTTTTGAATGTTGTTAAATAATTTATTCTGGTCCTATTTTTTTAATAATTACAAAAATATGACATTTGAACAGGTGTGTGTCAACATTTCACATCCACTGTACTTATATGTACTTAAATAACTTTTTTCTTTCTCTTTACAGTTTTTTGATATACGTAATTTTATGTCCAGTAAGAATGTCATCATTCATCTGTGTTGTCTTGTGTGTCATCACAGTTTGCGTCTTGCTCATCATCAATGAATTTATCCATTGAAGTACGTTGACTGCCCATTTCATCATCCAGAGGATCCTGTTAAAAGAAATATTTAAATTCATGAAGATTAACTGCATACAGAACTGTTAATTGAACTGACTTGATATTGTACAATACAGTACTTCCCTCAAGTTTGTTACACACAAGAACATTTAAAATTGAAGAATTAATCTTGCATTATAGAGCTGTTGTAAACTCTACTTACTATATATATATATATATATATATATTTTTTTTTACTGTTTATTATTTTATAAGTAACAAATATTATTTTTTCCTTATCTATACACAAACACTCAACACACAAAATTTGGGTTCAAGAGAGTCCAGTTTCGAAAAATATTTTAAGAGAAAAACAATTTCTATTGTTGGCACAGTGAAGCAACTGGATAGAGTGTTGGCCTCACAGTCCTGAGGACCGGGGTTCAAATCCCGGACCTGCCCGTGTGGAGTTCGCCTCCTGCCCGATGACAGATGAGAAAGGCTGCGGCACAGCACTCCCGTGACCCTTGTGAGGATGAGCGGCTCGGGAAAATGGATGGATGGACGGACAATTGACCCCTCTGTAGAAATTGCACAATCCGTGTCACTGACCACTCAGAGGCCAGAGATCTGCATAAACCACGCCCCTTTTTGGACCCCCAGTTTTCTCAGACACCGCTGCATGGTCCAGTATAGCTTCTGTTGGCGTTTTATCACGTATTTTGGTTCTTTAACAATAGATATGGTTAAGAGGTGTAGTCACGGACTTTATAATAATGACGACAGGTATCCTGAAAGGCTAGTTGGTGGATTTCAATTTGTACCCTTTCCAAAACCGAAGACCCAGTACGAAAAATGTCTTTGATGGATCAAACTTTGTGTAAGACCGCATCATCAACTGAATCCATCTAAAATCAACCGGAACAGAAGACCGAGTACGAAAAATGTCTTTGATGGATAAAACTTTGAGGAAGACTGCATGATCAAGTGAATCCATCAACCGGAACAGGTATGTTTGCACGAAGGTAAGTCCTATATTTGATTTTCAATACATGTCTCATATAAATGAATTAGCAGTTCTTCGCTTGCATAACATAGCTACGTGTGAATGATTGAGACCCTTGATCTGTGTTGAGCGATATTTTGTGATGATCTGACTGCACAAACGTGTCTCTGTTGGCGGCTACGTGGCTAGGGTAAGCCGGACTGTGTTAGCACGAAGGTATGCCCTATATTTGATTTTCAATACATGTCTCATGTAAATGAATTAGCAGTTCTTCGCTTGCATAATATAGGTACGTGTGAATGATTGTCACACTTGATATGTGTTGACCGATATTTTGCGATGATCTGACTGCACAAACGTGTCTCTTTGTTGGCGGTGAGCTAGGCTACACCGGACTAGCAGTCCTAAAAGCCTTCGACGTGCACCAAGACACCAAGACTGAAGGAAGGATGTTTGAGGACACTAAAGTAGTGATTGTCGTACTCGGTCGGGACTTACGTAGGTTCGGCACTAATTCAAGTATAATTATTGAGGGGAGCGCGTGACGTTGCACAAAGAAAACGAGAGAAACAACTCGTAAATCAAACCTCGCCTTCTTCTTTTCCTTCATACGGCGGTTCACAAACGGCTATACAGATACATATACAGATTCTGCACACAAGTGTGACATGTAACACGAAAATAGGAAACTGTCAATGACGAATTCGTCTTTGGGTTATAATATTTTATATTATGTGGCTTCTCGGTCTTCCTCTGACTCCGGAAAGATCTCGCGCTAATATCAATGGTTTTTCCGTCGATATGCATGGAAATACCATTGAAATACCGCTCGCTGAAATACTTGAAGCCCTGCTGTCTGCTTTTCAACGATATTTCACTGTTAGCGAAGAATGCGAGTGAGAAATCAGCCGGTAAATCGGACAGTTTCGCTCTATTCTTTTCTTGCTGCGCCGATATTTTTGCTAATTGTTTGTCTGACGTCAGCGCACGAGGCTTGACGTCACTTCAGGAGGCGTGGTTAAGTGCCCTGTATGGAGGGGTCAATTCCTGTTGACCTTACAAAGTCTGGGCTTGATCCTTTCATTTGCTTTATTAGTCTATGCTGATATACAATATATTTTGATTTACTTCAGGGATGTCAATACTTTTTCTTCCAAGGGCCACAGAAGACTCAGAGGATTATTTACCTTTAATGTATTTACAGAAAAAAATGAAAAATCAAGTCATCAGTGTTGGTAAAGCAATGATAGCTTTTATATATGTTTATTTAAAAAAAAGAACAACCTATTAATGATTTGAAAAAGTTTTTGGGTGGACTACAATCAACTCAGCCTTGTACTGAGCAGCTGCAGAATCCCATCTTGACATTTAGAACCAAAAGAAGAGCAATCTGTGCCGAGGTGACCTTGACACAACAGAAAGCGGAGCAAACAATCACAATTCACACTATTTGCTGCTGTACTGAATTATCTTTATCCATCCAGGTGTTATGAATAGGAATATTGTTACTCTCTTTAGTTGTTCTTGCAGGGCTAGAAAAGCACTATATTATCAAATCATGGATTAACATTATTAGTAGTAGGCATATCAGAGCAGTAGTCGAGGGCATCACTTGGACAGTTACAATAGGCCAAATGCCCCACACCCCCAACAATACGAAACGCAAAACTATGCACACTGAACCGTCACAGGAGTATTCAGTCTTATTGAATGATAGAAAACGAGGGAGCGATAAGAAGAAATGTCTTCATTTTTGCTTACGCCTTTCACCGAACTAAAGAAATTAAGTAGGACAGTGTGTCAACTATTAATTTTAGTATATTCTGCTGGCTACTAAATAAGAGATGGTAGACTGTGAATAGCCCCCTTGCTGTAGTTTGGACACCCCTGATTTGCTTTCAAGGTCTCCCGACATACCTATATACATTGTAAAATTGATATTTTTTTGAAAATTACAAATAATTCCATATATTCACTTCAATGTCTGTACAAAAAAAATGTGCGGAGAGCGTGTCATTCATGCGCAAAGTTGTGGAAGTCTCACTCGACATCCCAGTGGTAGCCTTGTTGCCTGCTACGTCATTTACAGCTGTCACAATTGGACAGTCGCCATTGAGAAAACGCTGTGCCAACAGAGATTTTTGGATTTTTCCGACGCCCCTTGTAACACGGAAGCTCTTTTCGAAGAAGAGAACATCTCACAATCGAGTGAAGTGACCGTATTACCTTATCGTTTTGAGCCATTAGATATATATATTTAGATATGCAAATCATTTCTAACTAACAACAGACTCCCGGACAGTATGTATGAGCCGGTATGTAGCATACTCGGGAGGACCCATGCCGGGCGAAACACCGGTGGGGGTGGGAGGGCTCCTTTCTCCTCCCGCATGCAGCCAAACTGCACGTGGCCAAACCACATCCCTGCCTGTTCCACCTCCGGGACGGTGTTGTCCATCAACGCTGACAACAACGCAGCGGCCGCGCACATTGACACATTTAGCATCCCTGACTTATGTACTTTATTACGTTATTATGACGTGGATCTTTTGTTACTTCTGAGAGGATTACGTCGCCCCCCCCCCGAACTATTTCTTTTTAAATAGCTCTATACACACCTACCTGTCATTTAGAACCCAGGAAGCTCTCATCCTTTGCACCTGTGCAATCCATTTTTTACAGCAAACCGGGTCTTTTGGAAACGTGTCAAGAGTGAATCCATCCTCCCGAGTGCTCGAACAATATTCAGCAATACAACGAGCCAACATTTTGGCTAACACACAGGAAAAAACAGCTACTTTCCCGCCGTTAAACAGGAATAAACACAAAAACCCGCTAGTGTGGGCGTCTGAAAAAAACATCACTTCTTTCTTCTTCTCCAAAATGAATGCCTCGAGAGGATTTTCTTCCAGGGAGATACAAAAATCCATAGACGACAAAATCATGAGGTGTGGTGAAAAAACAGATGGGTCCATTCCGGCTGCCCTTTTTTTTAATATATAAATCAATAACCTCCTAAAAATCATGCCATGTGTGTCAGTAGACCTTTAAGGATTAAAAATGCTGCATTCATTAATTTGGGAAGTTTTAAAGTGAACTGATTTTTTTTAGGATGAGGGAAATAAGTCTGCTAAGCCTGTTTCCATTCATCCAGTCTGAAATGATCCTCAGCAAGGTAAAAAGAGCGATTGAAAATAAGAGAGAGAGAAAAATAATACACTTGAAATGGTCCTACACGACATATTTGGCAGTTTTCCTGGTTAATAATGTCATAAATGCTGAATCTAAAGTGTCGATGCTAATATTTGTGTATATACTCTACAATATTGTTGTATTTCAAATGTATTTTATTACAGCAGGTAACTTCAGCATTGTGACTGTATGACTTCCACTTAAATATATCTTATGTTGGAAACTGCGCCGTCTGAGGCAATGTTAAAGCCGTATGTATTTGACCAGCACAGATGCACATCTTTACAGTCTACTGTTACCAAGGTACCTTTGCGAGTAGCAGGTTGTAGCTGACCTGTGACTCAGCTTTTACAGGGGAGAAGAACCGAGCAGAATATGTTATCACACAAGCATGCCTGTTTCTCACTATACACATGACAGACATTTATAGTTCCATAGAGCCATGACGCACACACAGCTACTCATGATGTGACTACGTAAGCCAGCACAATAAAAGCTCTCATCTTCATAGTGCTTGAGAAATTATTTTCTCAAGTCCTTATACAGGCAAAGAAAGCGCAGCAACCATAAAATGGATACACGTGTGATTGCGGCACATCGTCGTATAATGTTTCTACCTGTCTGGATGTGTCAGAGAGGTCCCAGATGTGTTCTGGATTCATTTCTTGCAAAAGCTTATTTAGGTCCTCTTCTGACTGATCAAAGTACTGCAACTAAACACAGAGATGGATAAAACGTTGACTTTAGCAGCGTTTCACAACTTTTAGTGAGTCAAGGCACCTTTTTCACAGCACACCACCAAACAAAAGCACCACAAAAAGAATCAATACTTAGAAAATGATTCTCTCAAAAATGAGTCTCATTTTGCTTCCAAATCCACTTACTTAGAAACAGGACTTGGGCATATGATAGGAGTATTTTAAAAGAGGGTTTCTTGTTTGACATATGCACTGCTCACATTTTGGCTACACTTGTCACTTTTTTTTTTATCCATAGGTACACTATAAATATAGTTAAGTATTTAAAAAAAATCACTATATGAATAATATATTTGGATATGTCCGTGTCTCACTTGTTTTAAACCCGGAAAGGGGCCGGATGTTCACAACCACGAGCGCTAGCTTCCTAGACGAATGCTTGCAACACCCCCCCATTTTCTTCTTATCATAGAGTTGCTACGACCCACTTAGTTCCTATACAGTGACAGTGGAAAAGGCTGTCTGGCTCTATTGTCAGGGTATAGTGTGTTTTTGCCCCAAAGGCACCTGGGATAGGCTCCAGCTCCCCGTGATCCCGAAACCTGATAAGCAGTATTGAGAATGCCCGGATGCATGTTAACATGCAGTTTTTTTTTTTTAAATAAAAAGCACAATCTTAATATAAAACAGAATAAATAATCCAAAATAACTAAATATTAGCACCCCTTGAATGTCATTTTCCATGATGGATTTCCCTCTCTGTGAGTAATTAGGTCATGGGAGTTTTAAGACTTTTGGCTATGTCCTATATTCCTTGGAACAATTTAATCAACCTCCAAATCGACCCAGTTAGCTAACATGGCAACAACTAAAACTCCTTTTTATCGTAAAGAGGCAATCATGACTGGTTTGATTGTCAGATAATCAGATATGCATTCATGAATGAGATGATAAGATGAAATATGGAATGACTGTTGTGGAGGTTCAGATTGTATACCGTGTATGGCTCTGCAGGAGAGCTGGATCTCTCTGGAGTCTGAATTCCTCGCAACAATTCATACACGATATTGCGGCATATTTCCAGTCTTGCTGTCTCTTCCAGCTTTGTCTGTGGATACGCAAACAAACAAAAAGACAACAAATATTTTAGTTAGTAAAACTGTGTTAATGAAATGGGTTCTCAATGTTATTGGTCACCAATGTTGGCATCTTTCATCTATGTCAGATTGAAACAGGGATGATCCCAAGATGTAAAACTGTCAAAAGTACAAGGTCTGTACATCTCCCCAGTAATAAGCTATTACAGTGATGCCTTGCGATACATGTGACCTGACTCACAAGTTTTTCAAGATATGAGCAGTCGCTCTGCTGATTTTTGCTGTGACTTGTGTGCCAAATTTGGAGGGATGAAAGCTATATGTTGGCAGTGGATTTATAGTTACTCAATTCACAACAAGCAACAGTTTGGCTGATAATGAACAATCCTCCAAAAAAAGGAAACATTTATTGACAGTCCCAGTTGAAGTTTACACTCAACCTAATCACAAAACAACTCTCATCTTAAGTCATCTTTATTTATAAAGCTCCTTTAAGCAACCCCAATTCCAATGAATTTTTGCAAATAATCATTAAGTTAGAATTCTATGGCTGCAACATGTTCCAAAAAAGATGGGAGAGGGTCATTTTTTTCAACTGTGTTACAATGCCCCTCTGCCCTGCCTTTCTTTTTTTAACAAAATTCAATTAATGTTTGGGAACTGAGGCCACTAATTGGACCTGGAAGTACAGCTTCAGGTGTTCAACAGTATTTAACATATTTTATGCTTCATAATGCGCCACCCATTTTCAATGGAAGTCAGGTCTGGATTGTCTAGTACCCACACTAACTACCAAGCCACCCAGTTGTAACACCTGCACAATGCGCTTTGGCATTGTCTTGCTGTAATTAGCAGGGGCCTCCATGAAAAAGACGTTGCTTGGAAGGCAGCATATGTCTCAGCAATGGCTTGCTGGGCACAAACAGTGGTGCAATGCATATAGAGATAAAATAACAAAAGTTAGTGGGAAATATTTTGTATACGTTGTGAAGAACGACTAATGTTACAGCTGGTTGCTGAAGAGTTGTGACCATATCCATGTTTACCTTTACGTCTGTTTTGTTCTGTGCCCAGGTGGCCAAAGTGTGCACACCAGAAGGAGCCGCACAACGTCCATTGAAATAAAGAAAAAATGTGGCAAAACTGCTTTATGAATTGCATTCTATTTATTTGTCATTACCATATGTTTTTTTAAAGTTCAACATTAACAAATGGCATTTTTCTTGTGGAAAAAAAATTGTAAAATTGTGGGTTTTTTGGGGTGGAAGGGGAATGTGGAGCAGATTCTGGATATGGATAAAGGTACGATGTATTTTTTTTTGTTCCCTGACAATGTATCGTACCTCTATGAATTGCCGCTGTCTTGCAGTTTTGTCCTGCAACTGTGACACCCCCTTCAGTGTGACCTGAATGGAGGCCCCTTTCAGCAGCAAAGGGTGGGTGTTGAGCTGCCACTGCTCAGTTCGGATGCCTGGCTTTGCTGACTTAAATATAAACTCCACTTGCTGGGTCTCACCTGGATAGATGACCCCTAAAGGGAGGAGGAGAATGATGGAATGTAAGATTTTTCTGTCGTACTTGAAGGTCAGGACACGAAGAAAGATACAATAAATTTCTGTCAGCCTCTGGTGTCAGACAAATAAAATTTATGAAAAAAAAATCTGAGGTTTATGGCAACACTTTGTGCAGGTGTCTGTACCAGAGGAGGTGTTGAAGTAAAAATGTGGGCTGCTTGATTGTGACTGCAGGTTTGAGAAGTTCTGTGGCAGGGGAAGTTGCTGCCAGCTGAAGAGAAGAGCTGTGCTACCCACATTGCTGATCTCCAGCTGAGACGAGACCCGCTCTCCGACAAGAGCCTCAAATATTATTGTTGTGATGATTCCTACCATTCCCTGCTCAACACATACAGTATTTGAAAAAGACCAGGAAACATTTGAGAGAATAACCGTATACTGAAATTTCTTGTGTATAATGCATACCCATAATATAATATGCACCACCAAAGTTGACCTTAAAGTTCTGGAAAACCTTGAACCTGGAAAATTTTTGAAATTCTGCCCATGTATAATCCCTTTTTTGAGTGCATGATTTTGCTTCTGCCTGTATGTTCAAAAGAGTTACAGTGTACAGTGGTACCTCTACTTATGAAATTACTCCATTCCAGAAGTCGTTTAATAACGTACAATTTTCACAAGTTGAAGCGCATTTTACATGTAAATTAGGGAAGCACATTACACACAAGAAATGACGGTACTAATCATACTATGACAGATGGATTCCATACCTGGTGACAAGTAGAATTTCCAGTCCAGCGAGCAAGCTGACCAGCAAACCTCAGGCCAGGTATGAGGAGAGAATTAGACTTGCCACCATTATTATTTGGCATTGGGTCACTGTGGAAGAAAACAAAAAAAAAAAAGACAGAGTGTCCAGGCTTACTGAATTGGCAATGCGCTGAGAAGTCGAATCTGCAAAGCCAAATCTGGTGGACGAAAGACAATTTCTCCTTTTGGTCCTTTTGAAGGTTTCGTTATCAACTACAACAACGACCCCCAGACGAGGTGTCTTTGGAGTTATTAAAGTAGTAAAGTAACAGCACCTTCAAGAGGACAATCTCGGGACTGATAAACTGTTGATGTGAAGCTCAAATTCGTGTTTTGGTGTGTTTTCTTCCACTGCAGGTGACAAAATGTGATTTTATTACTGATGTCAATTAAGATCTGTTCCTTGTTCTCCGACATTCCCTATATATTTAATGAACAACAATACGGTAGAAAAGTATTATGATGGTGATGAAGATGATACGTTTAAAATGATTTTAGTCATGTTTACACTCAAATACACGACAATTCAGGATGGTAATTTTCTGTACTTCAAGACTACATAAAAATTATCATCCAAATATTTGAGACAAGAGAAAATCACCCAAAAATCTTTTTCAGGAAATTTAGCAAGAGAAGAAACTTTTGCATTCATCATAAACTTGGGTGGGTTCAGCCCTCTCCTTCTTGTCTCCTGAAAAGTTTAAAATGAGAACCTCTTGAACCTCCTTTAGAAAAGCTCTTGTACCAGTTCTGGTTCTGGATCTGTCAGGGGACTGGGACCACAGAATCGAAGCTGAATGGTCAATTCAGAGACCATTGCTACTTCTCTCTCTTTAACACTGGGATAGCAACAGTTTTGCCAAAGTGGATGTCAGCACGAACGGACAAATGTCAACTTATTCCGTTCAAGTGTTATCTGTAAATTAAAACTGTCTCGCAGTTACATAATCAAGACAACACACATTACTCACGGATTCTCGTTTCGTATCTCTGAACGCTGCTTGCTCACACTCTCTCCGTCATCCAACAAAATACTGTGGCCCTCTTTACCAACAGGTCTGCTGGAGCCAATCACCACCAGCTGGTTGAGATCCTAAAATGTAAGTGACACATCCTGGTTAGTGAACGTTATTTTCACCACGTCCTTAAAAACACATGCACTTCATAAAGTGTGTGTGTTCAAGCAATCACTTTACAGCACCGGCCTAAGAGATACAATCAGTTTTCATGTTCTCATGCTGCTTTGAAGACAAGTGAAACGTTTTAAGTTTCTAATTTAAGTTTTCATCTTTCACCACAGATGAAGCCATTTTTCTTCATGTTCTAATAATGCCTGTTTTATATTCAGGCTCTCCACACACGAACGGCCTAAAGCACAACAGAACACCTTGCTATAATTTTCCACTCATGACAACAACAAGAAGAATAATTGATATGGGTGGAATATGACCAAATTATCCCATAATCGGCACATGGCACTTTTGAGTAATTGGGAACTGGTTGTCTGTTCTGTTATATTAATTATAATGTGGAACATTGATGTTTTGATACCTCTTGAATCTCAGCTGTGGACTGTCCAATGTGACCAATCAACATATGACCGATTTGAACAGTTTGTCCAAACTAATGAGTAAGTTAGCCTAAGAGGACAAAACTGCTGGGACCCCTGGGCATAAAACATACAGGCAGTATAAATGGAAAAACATCTTGTTGGTTCCCCCCGTAGTAGTAACAACTCGAATATCTCAGAAGCTGTCACTTTTCAAGAAAACACAAAAATGATACATTGGTTGAGCCGTTAGCATTGCCTTGTTAAAGAGAGAAAGGGATTTTCAACACTTTGAAATTAACATTAAATTAACAGATACCTGTGGGGACTAACATGTAGTATCAATTTGTGAAAACATTTTCCATTTACCAATTTTGGACACAGGAGGTTTCCACCCGACTGTGAGGAGATATCTATCTTTTATTTCTCAACATGAAAACTATTTAATTTTGTTTTCTTAGGCCATGTAAGTATTCAAACTTCAGAAGATATTTTTTGGAACACCGTCCACATTAAAAGTACACTGTTTATTCGTTGCAAGGATATACATTTTGCGACACGCATTCACTGAGAATATGAAAATCACAAAAATAATGAAACAAATAAAGTTACTAATACAGCAGTTCCAACGTCTACTGTGTTACTGTTTAGTCTAAAAGTTGAGGCATGAAACTGTCTTAGAGGTGGTTGGTGCATATCTTTATGGAATGCAAACATCCATCCATTCAGCCATCCATTTTCTTTTGCAGCTTATCTATCTATCTATCTATCTATCTATCTATCTATCTATCTATCTATCTATCTATCTATCTATCATCTATCTATCTATCTATCTATCTATCTATCTATCTATCTATCTATCTATCTATCTATCTATCTATCTATCTATCTATCTATCTATCTATCTATCTATCTATCTATCTATCTATCTATCTATCTATCTATCTATCTATCTATCTGCTGTGTGGAACTTCACCACTAGATGTAACTGTAGCATTGGCTCTTTGATTACGTTCTTATATTACATCTTATTAATCTCATGTGGTGTACTTGATGAAGTATCTGGTGAGTGAACGAAGTATGATTGTTATTGTAACAGTTATCAATCATATCAGATTTATTACGGCAGAAAAAGTATGACAACATGCGTGTAAAACAATCACTGGATCAGATTTGAAACCGAAAGTATTCAGTTAATTCAAACATTTTGTGCCGAAGTTTCTGATGCATGATGCAATATGCAAACACCATAATGTCTTGGTAACTTGGGTGTTGTCACTTTAAATCCTTACTGTTTCAAGTTGGTTTAAGATATAACCTAAAATGAAATGATGGGAGCAGATTGCATTGGTATATTATGGTAGACCCAAGATATATTCAAAGACAAATGGTGTAAATGACTTTGCATTACCTTCTTGTTGATTTCCAAGCCCTGCTGGACCTCTTGAAGTGCACATTGCTGCATGCCCATATTTGGGTCCAAAATCTGAGAAGCTGGATGTAGCATCTCAGCACAAGTGATTCCTAAACATTGCCCAGAAAGAATAAGAAAAAAATAAGCCTTATATTTTTTTAATCTTACAACTTTGGGCTTGTGCCATAAGGGGCCATTATAAATTTTTGTTTTTCAAATTCTAACAAAAAAACCTGAAAAAAAAACAGTAAAGCAAATTGTGGTAATTTACCTTAATTTCTGAATAGGAAAAAAAACGTTTTAGTGGTTGAATGTTTTGCTTGATTAGATTCTGTGATTTCTATAGTATAAAAAGGTGAATTCAGTTTGAAATCCCATCATCTGTTCAAAATAGCAAAAAGTCAAGAATTTCAATGCGACTGAAAGTCTGCATTAAAGGACTTTTGTGCCTGTGTAAATGAATGGCAGTGAAAAATTAGAGATGGATCGATTTTTTTCAGCACCGATGCCGATTATTAGTCAAGGGGGGCGAGAACCAAAAATTGAAGCTGATAATGTATTCATTTGTTGTGAAAGGGAAAATGCTGGTGTCAGAATCTTAAATGACACAAACCCCAATACTTCCTTTAAATGCTAATCAGATTTTCAGATTTGCAATGTTCATATTTTTTTAATTGTTTTCAAACTCTAATAGGCAGAGGAAGGAGCTCCCAGGCTCTGCAGCATGTCTTGTAAAATTAAATGCCGTGGTCAAAGGTTCCAAATTTTTCCCATCACTGAAATGTTAATCTTTTACTTATTTTGTTTTTGAGTTCAAACAAAACCAAAAAGTATGCAAAACAGTTCCCTGAAGTGTGCCCAATTTTGAACTGTCCCCCCCCCCACACCTAATTTTTTGTCAGAAAGGTGAATATCAATGGCGATAATCGGCCCTGTCAAAAAGGGATATCTTTCTGTGTTGAGCACAATCCAAACATAGTTGAAATGATGTCTGTGTGTGTGTGTGTGTGTCAGAGAAAAAGAGAGAGAGTCTACCAGATTCCTGGAGTATACTGTGTGGCTGTCCGACAATTGTGACAGGCTTCCGTTTGCCTTGTTCCGTCTGTGTCAGAGTGGCTCTGATCCCACTTAGTTCGTTTCCATAGTGCTGAGGGAGGCTCCAAAATTCACTTCCCACACGGTGCCCCTATATGGCATTGAAGGAAGAACACAGGACGTTGAAGATTGTATCAAGACAGTGGAAATAAAGCTTGAGATTGAAACAACAGAGAAGCGACATCCAACACGTCGATGAAAAAACACAAAATAGGGACATACATATCCTGACTGGATGAGAGGCAAGACTCGACGTAGAAGTTCTCTCTGCTGCTGTAGTTCTTTAAAACTGTAATCTCGGTTCATCAGTAAATTCTCGACTGGCCTTTGGAGCCGTTCTTGATACAGGTGGAACCAGCGAAATGCAGAAAAACACAAAAGTCAACTTCTAACAGAGTGGACCGAAGGCTATGGCGGGATTAGATTTATTAATTTGAGTCTTCTTGAATAACAAAGTTGTTGTGCATGCATATTGACAAAATAATATGAATGACATTTCTGTGGCTCTCCATTATTATGCTTTGAAAATACTTCACAATAGACTGTGTTTCATCCCACCCGATAAGATGTTCTGCTGTCGTCTGCGCTGCTTGATATATTCATCCCAATGCTGCAGTGCGTTTGCTTGTATGTTTCTTTGGCCAAAAGGAACATCTCGCCGATTGTGTACTCCCTCATGAGGATGCTTCCCAAGGACCTGGGATGGACAGTCTCGTCTGAAATTGGGGATTTGCCTAACCAGCTGTAAGACAGAAAACATAGATAAAAGATGATTTTTTTTTAAAAATTTCGATTGGTACCTTTAGAATTGTTCATATCGGGGCTTGTATTCATAAATACAAGCACGCAAAGCATTTTTAAGAATTCACCTCTGTCTCTCCTCTAGCCTCCAAGTAGTTTCTAAAGCTATCCAAGGTACCCAGGATGCTGTGTGGAAGAAGCATCCCTCTGTCATCAAACTGAAAGCCTTCAGATCCTAAAGCCAGACCTTCAGCAGAATGGATAGAATTTCCCACTAAATACAAAATCCACACTGAGAATTGTGTCACTGCCAACAGAACACACCCATATGGACCAGAGATTGAGATCCCAGGCGCCGAGTTGCTGGGTGAGCATTTTTGCTCACATCAGCTGATTGACTTCGAAGTTCATGAGCCATGAGTCACCGTTGTCTTGTATGTGAATCTGCGATGGAAATCATCGACAGGAGTGAGCGGGACAAGTCCTATTGATTAGTGAAACAGGCAATTCCTCATGTGTACACAAGTTTGACAAACAAAACTTGCAAGGAGAGTTTTAGAAGGACAACTTATGACTCCTTGGCTCACGACCCCAAGCATCCAACACTTCCTGGCTAAAAAAAGAACATCAAACTGCTAGCGCAACCTACTCACTGCATCCTTGTGATCTTTTCTTCTTCTCTTCCGACGGAGCTGTGCAGGATACTGCAAGAATCTTTTGAGGAGAGTATGAAGATATGGCAGAGAAGGCTGGGAAGGTGTTTTAGGCTTTTGGGGGCGGGGTTGGAGGGGGAGCTCATTTGTATCGATTTTTCGGCTGTGGAGTTGAAGGGTCAGACAAAAATGTAAACATGGCCACCATTGTTGGAGACAAGCTATTCTCTGTTTGCTGGTTACTGTTAAGGTGCCCTACAGGTAGGCCTGGTCCCCACCCCTCAGCTGAAGGTGTGCAGCGTTATTTTCATGCCTCTTGCACCGACATCTGCCCTTACATGCTGGATGTTTTATATCTGGTTCTCCAGGCAATGTGCAACACAAAGGAGTGTGAGAGTGTTGGCTGAATTTCCCTTTAGAGGGTTATAATAAGTGTAATAAATGAAACCTAATATATACTACAAAGCAGAAAACTTTGTGGTTAGATTGTGAAATACATCTTTCATTACCCTAGTCGTGGAAGCTTTCTGACATATTGTGCATGAAGCCACATGTCTGGCACAGCCCATCTTTGTCAGTTTCACCAATTCTCCTTTGCAGCCTCAGTTGGTTGAAGGGGATTGTTGGTGCACGTCCATTTTCAAATCGCTCCCGAGATGTTCATTTGGATTCAAGATTTGGCTTCTGCTGGACTACTCAAGGATATCAAGAGTAGTCCTTGAAGTAACTCCTTCAGTATCTTGACTAAGTACTAAGTTGTTTTCCTGCTGAAATATGGACCAATCCACCATTCCCCTTTATTCAGAAAAAGTGTCATAACTTAACATAATTTCAGGATATGTTTAGTATACACACAAAAATCAACATTTGGATATTTAATATACATATTTATCATCACATGAACCTGGTTAAATTCATTGTCAGCCGTATACAGTCATGGAAAGATTTGAAACACTGCACATATGTTGGCTTGGTGCTTACCTCCATCTCACACTTGTAAGGCGTAAACATTTATAATCATAAGTTTAAAAGTGACGTGCATCATATTCGGTCCTTTCTTGGGAAGTAATGAAGTAAGAGTACATTCTTACTGCAGTCAAAGTAGATTTTCAGGCATTTGTACTCAACTTTTAGTAGTTCTTGTGAATTTTTAATCATACAGTACTCCATTTGAAAGCAGTTATTACCTGTACAGTAAATTCTACCAATCCTTAAATTGCAAAAGTGGCTTTGTTACTTTTTTAGTCTCCACGGAAATGAAATGATAAACAGAGACCGGGAAACCAACTGCAGTTGAGATCTTAACTAAGTGATTCAGATTGAATAAGGTGGGAAAAAACAAACAGCAACGGGTTGGCGGAATGTGAACCAGGGAGCATGAACGCTGATGATGCAACAGATTCAAAGAACTAAGACATCAGATAGGCAGAAGAAAATGGATGGAAGGATATTCCCTGTCCATGGCCTTATTTTAGAGAACTGTTTTATATTATTGCCTTCATAAATTATTTAGGGCGAATACGTTGTCGTGTGCGGGCCTACAAACCACAAACTTTTGGTGGTGAAAAAATTTAATCACTCATATTCCACCCCCTGAAAAACAAAGCGTACAGGAAAAGGCAAATTTAGTACTTTCTTGTGCTTTAAAATGTTCAGGCCGAGGGAAGATCTGCCACATCCAATATGGTAGGCGCGCTGACGTATCGCAGCAAACCAAAGCGCTCGGAGGTGTGTGAGATAAAGTGTTTGAAGTGAACTTGGATAATGTGCCCGTTACGTCAATATTTACTGTCAGGGGCTTATTTCTATGACGTCTTTGTGCAAGAGGAACTGTTTTAGCCGACGTTGTAGCTTTTCCACCCCATAGGGTATTTCAGAAAATTAGCTTTGAACGAACTCAAAAACATACTCACCTTAAACCTCCTCTACCGATAAAAAACAAACAAACAAAAAAACAACAATAACCCGTCAATGAAATGTTACAACGGCACAGGATGTCACTCGTAAAAACAAAATAAAAATAATAAAAGTTAGGTGCCTTTTGTGCTCTTCACTCCAAAAGTTGGCACGTCCCGCCGTCATCGCCTGGCAACGGCATACAACGTCTTTACCGTAATGTTTAGTGCCACAGCACAGCTACACTTGACAACCCTTACACGTCATTAAAGGGGGCTGTGACGAGAATGAGGGAGCAAATCTTTAGCTTTCACTTAACAAGCATACAATTTTATTGATAACATGTTGTTACGTTTACGTTTCATTGTTTATGTTACGTATTTTGTAACGCGCCAATGAGAGACGAGAAACGAATAAATAAAGTAAAAGTGATTTACAAAATTATGTTTCTAAAAGCACATATGTTATTGTGTGTGTTATTATTTTCTTATGGAAAAGTTCGAATTGTTTTCAAGTGTCTTTTTTTTTTATCACGCTGCCATTTGGTAACAAAGTCTTCGAATTTGACAACAATCAGGCTTTCATCAGAACATAAAGGGCTCGGAAAATGGATGGATGGATTAACCGAAAGATGTAGATGATAGCCTGATTGGAAAAAAAGCATGACGCAGCCAGATGGATCACGTGATAGAAGGTAGCCCATATATGCGCTGATCGAGGAGTCACGGCAGCAAACACGCGGACAGAAAACGGCGCACACAACGATGGAAATACCCTCGCGTGCACGGACGTCCTCCATCCCACATCAACTCACCCGCTGCTCCTCCTCGGATGGCCCCCAGCTGCTTGGGAGCCGACAGAGACCTGGGTCCTCCAAAGTCCTACTCGCATACAAAAACGCATCGCAAAACCTGAACTCGTCAGGGATGAAAATAGGTCTGGGGATACTTAAAGTGGCCACGTCTCAGTGGAGACACGACAAGGAGACGCTCACTGGGCCGGCCAGCCCGAGACAGCCGGACAACTATGATCACGTGTGCAAGCGTTCTCCCCTGGACCAGCTGGCAGCCCTGCTTCTCCACTGCCGAACGCCGCGACGTCAAATAGGTCAAGAACCCCGAAAGGAGCACTTCTCGACCAAGCCGCAGAACTGCAAGCGCATCGTCGTTCTCGGCGCGCCGCGGGTCGGCAAGACTTCCATCCTGCGGCGGTACCTAAGAGATGGGTTCGTGGAGGAGTACCAGCCCACGTCCGAGGACTTTGTCCGAAAACTGTTTCGCATACGCGGAGAAACGTACCAAATTGACATTTTAGATGCTTCTGGCGAGAGGGACTTCCCAGCCAAGCGGCGATTGTCTATCCTTACAGGTAATATATTTATTATTTATTATTTATTATTTATTATTTATTATAATAATAATAATATTGCTCTTGTTGTATGTCTTACAGGGCAGTTTTCCCCAGCCTTTATTCAACCAAAGGCAATCATTTTACATTCAAAGTCTTCCCCCCAAACATTTCATCAAAAGTTATTGAATATTTACTCGGAAATTAACATACACATCGTGAAATCTGGCCTTGTTTCATTGAACACAAAGCTACTGTAGCAATTGTACACTGATTGGAAGCCAAGACTTTATTGTATGAATGGCAACAAGTGAGGTGGAACAACATAGAAATGTTCTGCTTGTCACCGTGCGTTGCTGGGATGGATGAACAAAATACATTTGGACTTAAAATATGAATGTTCATCGAAATAATTTAAGATGATTTTTTTTTTTTTTTTTTGCTTCTGCAGGAGACATTTTCTTGCTTGTCTTCAGTCTGGATGACAGGCGCTCTTTCGAAGAGGTGTGCGCTCTCAGGCGGGAGATCCTGGCAGCCAAATCCAAACTGATTAAATTGTCACAGCATTCTGGAAAAGAGCAACTCGCCTTGGTGGTCTGCGCCAATAAAGTTGATCTCCAGGAATCTGAGAGGGAAGTCTCCCGGGCAGAGGTACTCCACGCTCTGGGTGATAACTGCGTCTACTTCGAAACCTCTGCGAAGGACAGCACTAACCTGGAGGAAGTATTTGAGGCTTTGGCCAAGAGCGGCGGGCTTCCGGCCGAGACTGGACCGTCACAGCACCGCAGGGTGTCCCTCCATTCATACCAGGCCATGCGCGCCGGTCACCTTCCAGTCCAATTGATAGGACGTGATGACGCCTGCGGGGTGTTGTACCCGCTGGCCCGGAGGCCGAGTTTCAGCGCGGATCTACGGCAAGTGATTGGGCCACAAGGTGCCCACAAGGCTGGCAAAACAAAAGAAAAATGTCTTATACAGTGAGAGACCAAATATTCATAAAACACTGTAAAATAATAATGTTACATCATCTGGCGACATGCAGATGGAGGAAATAAGATGACAATGGAGGCAACATTCAACAGAAAGTGTGGTATTCTCTTGTTGATGCCATATGGAATTATAATAAATCCCATGTTTTCCTCTGTTTCAAAGTCCACAACTGATGTCATATCGTTCTGCCTTTCTCTGTGTGTGTGTGTGTGTGTTAGGGTTTGTAGAGACTAGTCAACTTGACTAGACTTTAGCAGGTTACAGTTATATTGATATTGTAGCGTTTTGTTTTCTTATTATGAGAGCCAATTGTGGTACACACAATTCAAACCTAATTCAACTTTTACAATTCCACAGTGACATTTAGAATGATTTCGACTAATGGACCTTTCCGACTGGTGATCTTAAGATCCGCCCCCCACCTTAGCTATATTTGCCATGTGCCACAAGCTTCCAAAATGGCGACTGAACAGAACAGGTTTGAAGTCGATTCTCTATCGCGTACTCCAGATAATATTGCGGTATGTTTTTTGACAAATGTGTCAGACTTGTCCAAGGGAGGTCTCAACTATTTCACGCAAGGATATGTACACGGAATTAAGATTTTGGACAGAGCAGGACGCAATGTCAGAGTTACAGCGAAACGATCGCGATCGATGCAAAAAAAGTTGGACGCCTCACAAACTTCATATTGAAATCCAACAGGATAAAATAGTGGACTCGTACTGCGCATGTAAAGCAAGGTGAGTACTTTTTACTTGGAAAGATCACGAGTAATATAATTGTAGTCTTTATAAGTCAGGTAGGTTCAATTTTCTACAAGTGCATTTAAACAATAGTGATTAACTCAGTCGGTCCCTAGGTCAACAGATGAAAAAGTTTGACTTGGCTCATAATTGAACCCAGTGTTCTGTCTTAAAAGTCTGATGTGATACAAATAGGCAAATAGACATTTCTCTTGCATGACATCGCGCATTTACGTATCACTAACCTGACTCTTCGGCATAAAACAGCAGGTCTGTGAAACACTAACAAAGTGAAAGTTGTTCTCCTGCAATGTATAAAGCACTGAGAATAATTCAATCAAACTCGGAGAAAATACTTCTCCCTCACTTACCTACATGCAGCCTTGTGTTTGTTGATAATGTCCACACTTAGTTGTACACGCGCTCTTCCGCTAGTCTTAATCCATTGTAGACACTTCGTCAACTGTGTTTTAGGCTTTGGAAAATGAATCAAGCGGGCCCCTTGTAACCTAGCCAGATATTTTTCATCAGAATTGCACGGTCCCCAAGCGCATCTGAGGACCATTTTCTTCGTAACATTAACTTTTCCAAGCGCACGCTAGTGACAACCAGCATTGCTCGTGGGGGAATATGGTGGCAGGGGCACGTCACCCCAGGGGTTAAGACAATGCGGCTATCTGATTGGCTATTATTGTATGAGTGATTGACAGGTCGCAAAGGTCCATTGCCAATCAAAGCGTTTTGGCCTCGAGAAGCGACACACGAGGGAATGAATGAAATCTCCCCGTTACCTCGACTGATTTGAATTATATTTCATCTTTAATTGGGCAGCTCTGGTAAATGAGGGAGAATCAGTAATGGTGGAAAAAAGCTAGGCTTGAACAAGATTTAGAAAATTTTATTGGGGTGCTTTCGTGTGAAAGGAGAGCTGGAATTATTGGTGATGGTAATTATGGAATTATTTTACCCCACAAATAATGATTACAGTATTTAGAAACCACCATCTTGCAGGAGTCCTCGTTGTCGTGGCCCCTAAGTGAGGGTTTTCACGGTTGGCCAAGATGTGCAAATGTTGGTTGTCTCAGGGGCAAGCACACTGGGCGAGTTTCCCCCCCAGTCGGAAATACCATCACTTGGCAACTGGAGCATCAATTTTCTTTGCCGCGTATCCTCACATGGGTCATCGGAGTACTGGAGCCTATCCCAGTGATCATCGGGGAGGAGGCATAGTACACCCTGGAATGGTTAGCGGCCAATCGCAGGGCACATAGAGACAGACAACCGGCGCACTCTCAATCACACCTAGGGGCAAATTAGAGTGTCCAATTAATGCATGTGTTTGGGATGTGGGAGGAAACTGTGGTGCCCGGAGAAGACCCACGCAGGCACTGGAAATACCCCAGTCCTCAGGACTGTGAGGCAGACGCTCTAACCAGTTGAACAACTGTCCCGTCTGTATATACTGTATACATGTATGTATGTATCTATGAATGTATGCATGTATGTATGTATGAATATATTTATACAATATGTACATGATTACAAGTGGATAGTAAGTGTGTTGATATGTCCACGGTTGCAGAGGTTCTCACACAGAAGCATATTTGAACAGGTGATGAAACACACAAGACACAGAATTCCCTGTGCTCCATCAACCACTGAAAGGTGATGCTGCAGCTGCTTAGGGCAATGCACCCTCAGTGCGGCCTTACATAATTTGCACCCAATTTGGAGGGTTATTGTTGGGATAAGAAACACATGTATTCTAATGCTTGGAGTGAACACCTACCAAACGTGCTTATATATAAATCTGTCCAGTTTTAAGTTGAATTTAAGGTGTTCTGCAAGTGAGTTGCATCCATCCATCTCGCCATTTAAAATGAAACTACAAAGTGCGAAAGAAAAAAAATAGCTTTATTTAGTCATGATTAGAGCCACATCAAAATGACCACTAAGTGATAACGTCAGGCTCCAGCAACCCTCATGAGGACAAGCACAGGAGAAAATGCAGTCATACTAATCAAGAGCTCGGGTAATGGTTGTTAAATTAGCCGTGAATGTTTGTTACTCACTGAGAGTATTGAATTATTCCACATACACGTTTTGGGTCACAAATTGGTCTTTTTCCACTCCTTACTTATCGTTTTCAATTGTACAAAGAAATATGATTCAAGAAGACTTCTTTTCAAAATATAGTTCCTTTAATGTCTAATCTGCCTCTCCTTAAATGTTTGTACCTATGTGTACATATATAGAGTATTCTTGACTTCTGCTGATTCGGTACTGTGAAAATGTTTCTATGGATTCTTTGATCAATTACTCCGTTTGTCGTTGATGGTCTTTTCGGCCTTTTGATGTTGTTGAGCTCATTGGTGCCCTCTTTCTTTTTAAAAATGTACTAAACTGTTGAATTAGCAACACTTAATAGGATTTATGATATCTTATAGATTGATAGACATATTACATAAAATCTCATTCTCCAAATACAATACTTCCTGACTATTGTATGAACTTGTACTTGTACAAAATGAGCCAAATAAAGTTTGTTCAGAGAGCTATGGCGTGCAATATAGCTATTCAGTATAGCAATATGTATGTGTCTTTGCAACAGTCTCTCATAAGAATGAATATTTAGCTCTTTAGCCATCACTTTAGTTTAGGCCGAGAGTTTATGTGACATCAGACATCTGGTGGAAATGTTTGCAAGTCAGATCATTGTGAGGGCAGTCATGTTTGTCAACAGTCCATTCAGTCCCGCACTCACGGCAGCCGGACGATATCATTCAACAGAGATATGTTGACAGCTTGTCACGCAAGTTTATGAAAGGGCAGCGAAATGAGAAATCGGGACAGAGCACATACGCAAACAAACAAGCCTCCCACCTGCTGGTGTCCCATCCACTCATCTTATCTTATTAATTACTGCTTGTGGTCAATGTGTGTTTGTTGTACTGTCTGGTTTCACTCGAAATACTTTTCCAGCTGCTATTTATTTGTTTTAATTTCAATTAGGTCCGACCATTTTCTAGTCATATAGGTCAAAGGTGCTTAGGTGGCTGCAGATCTTGTAATGGTACAGATGAAGGCATTGCTGCCATTTGTGCTGCTTGTAAACTTAGTGGGACAAAAAATAATGAGAATTTTGTAACTCTTCAGAGTGTGGTTGTACTATAAAGATTCCAGGTCCTTTTTGTTTATTTTAAAATTACATTTCGTCATCTAGGTTAAATGTGCTGACTATGCTCAAGAGTTCATTGGGTGAGAAACAAGGCATTGGTGACGTCCCTTTTTTTTGGCTTAGCTTGTAAGTAACTCTTGGGGCCTTCCTATTGTTGAAATATAGAAGTATAATTTGTTGAACGCTACACTGATAAATCCAAACTAAATGCAACAAACTCATATTTTCTGACCAGGATACCGGAGAGACATTACTCACTAAAGCTAGGAAAATACAGAGAAAGGGTGTGTAGGTGAAACTAACAAATCATGTCAGTATTTCAAGATCATACAATTTTTGTGTACTGTGGATTGGCATTTGTATAAGGACTGCATACAGCACGAAACATAAAGATTTGTCCGGTCTTCATATTAAACACTACAATAAAATATAACGCATCGGAGATTGTCATGCTGTACTCCATATTACAAAAAAACGTATCATCGTAAGTACTGTTGTGTAATGGTAAAAAATATAAAACATGCTCTCCATCCTCGGCCCACGGTTATGGTGTGTTGGAACCCATCTCACTCGAACAAAAGTCCTTTGAATTTAATTAATACAAAAATGTTTAATTGGTTTGAGCACAATTCAAATGTGTTAAAGTGATGAACATTAATTAAACTTTATCAGTTTTCCACATTTGAATCATGTGGAACCAATGTAAAATTATCATTATTACTATAATAATAATAATGATTATTATTAATAATCAATATTATTATTATTATTATTATTATATTGTAGCTGATTTTTGGCATGAGGCAGAGTACACCCCAGGTTAATTGCAAGCCAATGATAAAGCACATATACTCGAACACAGACAAACAAACATTTGCTGTCACATTTCCAATAATGATAGTCATGCATGTTTTTGGAATATGGAGGCAAACCGGAGTCCACAGCGAAAGTCCACGCAAGCATGGGAGGAACATGCAAACGCCACTCAGGAAGGCCCAGCAGCTGCCCACAAACTGAATTTAAAATGTAATTACTACGAGAACAAATCACGCCTATCTCTGGTTGGCCATCGTTATTTTCAAAATCGTTTTCATTCCTACCAAAACGAAACATTACATTCAAGTTATTCTCCATACATCTCTGAGGTTGTCCAACAAAATTGCATTTTTTTGAAATGCTAAAAGTAAATTGATGACAATATTTTACTTGTTTGACTGCCAGTGGGGTAGGTGGGCTAATTTATTTTGACTTCATTTGTGTATATCACAAAGAACTGACATTTGAACAAGGTGTCTGCTAACATGTTTTCCGGGTTCATTTTCCAGATGTAACATAGCACAACACACTGAGAGGTTAGTCCTTTAATTTCACATTTTTTTGTTATATAAAGGACTCTCAGATAGAACCAAAATGAACTCTCTCAGTGCCGACCAAACTTTTCACAGAAAGCATTCTGTTGTGAAGGCCTGAAATGGATACAACACAAAAAAATAATTTTCACGTGACATTAGTTACAAAAATGTGACTTGTGTGTTGTAGAGAGCCCAACTGGTAAGTTACATTCAGGTCGCAGATGTCAAGTTGAAGTTGTTCAACTTGCTGGCTGGCAGGAAATGTTTTCTTTGTAGGGAAGAAAACAATGGCGACTTCATCTTTTTCTGTCCTCCTTCCCATGATGCACCTTGATTTACAGTAAAAAAAAAAAGAATTGTAGTAGTGGTGTATATTTTTTGGGGGGATCCAATAGTGCCTTGCATTTTACAGTAATTCACTTCATAATACAGGATAACACTGGTCTAATCTTATGGCAAATGCTTCTAATTTCACAGCAAAGGCTTACAGTGCACCTGCCCCCCCAAAGGGTCTGTGCACATGTTTGCATGAGTTGAATGGTCATCTGGCTTTATGTGCCCTACGATTGCCAGGTGACCAATCTTGGTTGTAGTAGGAGTTTCGCCCCAAATCAGATGGGATTGGTACCAGCTCCCTATCACTATTGAGAAGATAAGCAGTATAGAAAATGAAAGGGTGGCGCTGGTCCAGGGGTGAGCAAACTACAGCCCGCGGGGCACATCCAGCTCGTTAACCAGTCCAGCCCGCCAAAGATGGGTACAGAATTGCCTGAAAAATACCAAAATCAGCAGCATGGTGGCACAGCTGTAAAGCATAGGCCTTCTGAGGCACCTGGATTCAATCCCGTCCCGTGGCTGCATGGGTTTTTTCCGGGTACTCCGGTTTCCTCCCGCATCCCAAAAACATGCTGGAGCCTATCCCAGCTGGTTGCCAACCAATCGCAGGGCAGGATTGAGGTGGCATGGTGGAGCAGCTGGAAAAGCATTGGCCTCACAGTTCTCAGGACACAGGTTCAATCCGGCCCTCCCTGTGTGGAGTTTGCATGTTCTCCCCCTGCCTGCACGGGTTTTCTCCGGGCACTCTGGTTTCCTCCCACATCCCCAAAAACATGCAACATTAATTGGACAATCTAAATTGCCCCCAGGTGTGATTGCGAGTGCGGCTGTTTGTCTCAATGTGCCGTCCGATTGGCTGGCAACTAGTTCAGGGCGTACCCAGCCTCCTGCCCGTTGACAGCTGGGATATGCTCCAGCACACCTGCGTCCCTTATGAGGATAAGCATCTCAGAAAATGGATGGATACCAAAATAATGACGAGGATCATTGGACCTCGTCTGAAATACAAATTGGTTCCACCAGGTTGTGCTAAGAGCCCCACTGGTTCCACTGACACGGTAGTGGGTCCAGTGATAACGTTGAGTTGACTTTTTAGCTATTCTGTTTATACTCTGCTTCAGCTCAGGACATTTCAACCATTAACAACAGGTTAAAAATAATAAACACCATCAATGAATGTTGAACGGTGCTTCTGACATTTTAGACAAAAGAGAAGTAATGCATTAAATACCCCAACAGAATTACCAGACGACTGTACTGTTATTCTCTTTTTTTCATACATACGTGCATTTCTCAGCAAAGCAGTTAGCTGTTAGTTGATGATACAAAGGATTACCATTCAACTGCTTGTAAGTACTATATTGTACAGATCATCAAACTTGCTGATGACACGTATACACACACACGCACAGTTGCTTTCATGGAGCACATCCATCTATTTATCTGTCATTTAAGAGTCTTTTTTTTTGGGAGTAGATAAGTGAAATTCTCACCACTTGGCAGCTGCTGTTCTGAGAACTGCCACAACAAAACCAAAACCAAACATTGATGCCCTGACAAAAAAAAAAAAAAAAGTGATCAACAAAACAACACACTCCCCATTATGACAGAATATAAGTACTATATTAAGAATACAATGACCTTTTCCGTTATTGTTTATTGTTCATATGAAAGCATCGGCTTGTGATTTGTGATTTTAAACGTCAATTTGGCCAATGAACCAAAATGTTTTCCCACCCCTGCTCCAGTCACTGATTATCGATGAAACTAAGTGCATCTGAAAGTAATCTGAAAAAAAATGCAATCATACAGTTCCTGTAGATATTATTGTGTCTCACTTTTGAGGGAAGGGGAAATCACAAAAGGAAGTATGTGATGTCCGTCTTCTCCCTCCCCTTTAAACAAACCGGCCCAGCAAAAGCGCCAGTAAAATTGACTAATATTAATCAGTGGAGGAGCAGGATTTTGCGTTTACTTTTGTTTCCCCAAAACACGACATTTGTGTTGGTACTCCACTCGTCTCAAAGGATAAAGAGTGTGTTGGATTTCCAATGTAGGGATTTGGTCTCAAATTCAATTTAAAGACAATACAAGGAAATAGGAAGCAACGTGTGCAGATCCTGGGCTACCAGAAGTTTCTCAGTCAAACAAATGGGAAAGCTGGGTTGAGAAGTGAAATATATTTGGGGAAAAAAATTCTTGTATGTTTTTTTTGACAAATTGATATTCTCACTTCAAAGCTGAAGAAACATTTGACCACCTGTTAACTGGAAATTGGAACTACAATAATGGCTGAAGGTAAGGAAAAGGTTTGATCATTTTAACAGCTTGATTATGTGATGACCACGAAAAATTGCTTTTAACGTGACAATGGACAGATCAAGACAGAAAAAAAACAATATATGTACTCATTCAGACAGTCATTATAATGTCAGTGACTAATATTCTATTTCAATTTGTGTTTCTACATGATGATTGAACCTCACAGCAATACCATTGCGAGAAAAGAAGCAGAAAACTCTACCACGATCTGATGGGTGTGGTTTGAATAACCTCGATGGTATGCTCTTCTCTGTCCTTATCCCTCTTCCTTGAGATTGTTTAAATCACAAATTTATGAAGTAATTGCGTTACACTAACTTTATTATGAAACATCTAAATGCTTAAATGTGAGCATTCTTGACTCATTGTTTCTGAGTTGGGATCCATTGTTTCTATGACATTTGCATCTGGGGACTCACATTGTCTTATGTTGCTTTTGTCTTTGTATTAAAAAAAAAAAAAAAAAAAAAAAAAAAATATATATATATATAATATATATATATATATATATATATATATATATATATATATATATATATATATATATATATATATATATATACACACACACACACACACACACACACACACATCCATCCATTTTATTAGCCGCTTATCCTCACAAGGCTCGCAGGAGTGCTGGAGCCTATCCCAGCTGTCAACAGGCAGAAGGTGGGGTAGACCCTGAACGGGTTGCCAGCCAATCCCAGGGCACACGGAGACAAAAATGCCGCACTCACAATCACACTTAGGGGCAATTTAGAGTGTCCAATTAATGTTGCATGTTTTTGGGATGTGGGAGGAAACGCACGGAGGGCCAGAATGAACTGAGAACTGTGAGGCCAATGCTTTTCCAGCTGCTCCACCATGCCACTTCAATCGTGCCCTGCGATTGGCTGGCAACCAGCTGGGATAGGCTCCAGCACTTCCGCGACCCTTGAGAGGATAAGCGGCAAAGCAAATGGATGTATATATATATATACACACACATTTTCACTGTGAATTATGGTAAAAAAAAAAAGGCATAGAATTCTCATTTTTTAAAATAATCATATTATTTAAAATTTGTGCGGGCGCCTGGTTGCCTCCCCATGGCCCTCATGAACTGGTCCACTCTGTCCACGCCTCCTGGGCCACTTTTTTTCTAGTCCGCCCCTGTGTGTAACTGTTCTGTGTCTGTCTGAAAGTAATCAAAATACAGTATATGGGAAGGTACACAGTATAAACTTTAATATTATTATCTCCATAGAAGCAAAAAATGCTGCTCGTGTTACTCTTGTAATTGATTGGTATGAATGGGTGAATATGAGGCTTTGTAAAGTGTTCTGAGCACTCTAATACTGTCGATCAAGAGTCCGTTAACCATTTATTATTTGTATGGATTTAATTAGATGCTTCGGATGGTCACTATGCCGGTTGGTATAGTTTTGGTAGTATGAAGTAATGCATGTAAAGGTTTACATTTACAGAACATTTTCCAGTAATCAATATCCAGGAATTAATATCTGGCTTTGTGTCAAGTGAACATTCAACTGGCGTGCACCATACTTTTTCAACCCAATTCCTACGTTGCAGTTAATGTTTCAGCTACACATGAAAGCAAAAAAAAAAAAAAAAAAAAAGAAAATACTTTCAGACATTCTCTCGATGTCAAAAGAATATTTAGTATTTATACTTTATTAATGAATATCCTTTTTACAGCTGTGGATCTGTCTGGAGGACTGAGAATCGTCCTAGTGGGGAAGACTGGATCAGGGAAGAGCGCAACAGGAAACACCATACTGGGCAGAGCTGCCTTCAGAGAGGATCCGAGCCCGGTGTCGGTGACCAAGCACTGTGAGACGCAGAGTGGGGAAGTGGATGGGACCACAGTGCAGGTCATTGACACCCCAGGCTTGTTTGACACCGCCATCACGGAGGAAGAGTTAAAGTCAAGAATAGAAGAATGTGTCACGATGTCAGTGCCCGGCCCTCACGCCTTCCTGCTGGTCATCAGGCTGGGAGTCAGGTTCACTGAGGAGGAGAGGAATGCTGTCAAGTGGATCCAGGATAACTTTGGTGACGATGCGTCCATGTACACCATTATGCTGTTTACGTGCAAAGACCAAGCCAAAGCTGACAACGCCCTAAAGGAGTGCAAGGAGCTGCGTAGACTCTCAATCACGTTCGGACGCAGATATCACGCTTTTAACAACAACGACGCAGACGACAGAGTCCAGGTTAAAGAGCTTGTTACGATGATCAGGGAAATGATCCAAGACAACGGTGGGAAACACTACACAAATGAAATGTATGACAAAGCCCAGCGCAAACTAAGAGAGGAGGAGGAACGGAAGAAACAAGAGGAGGAAGACAAGAAGGAAGAGGAGAGAAAAATGTGGGATGCAGAGAGGGAGAGGCAAGAGGGAGAGAGGGAAAAGAAGAAAAAAGCGAAGAGGAAGAACATCCTTGTGGCCTCGGCGGCCGCCATGGTGCTGGTGTTGGCCGGCATGGTGATCGCGGTGGGAGCCGACACTACCGTGGCGCTGGCTCTTGGAGCGCCAACTCTCCTCTTTGGAATGTTATGTGGCTTGGCTGCTCTTTGGTTTTGGAAAGGGAGCAGATGCAAAGGTAAATTGGATTTTCCAGTATAGGAGGAGGTCAGTGCCGAGGACACAGCTGCACCGTCTTCATTGTTTTGACTGTAAAATGATGATTCAAGGAATTTTGGCATCTTTTAATCACAGAATTAAACGCTTTTCAGGATATGAACTCTCAAACTGTGAATGATATACTTGCAGACTTTTTATTTCAATTTCATTTCCATTTAAATTGCCAATTTAAGGACTGCATTTTACTTGAATAGAAGATTTTAAGAATCTTAATAAATGAAGCACAATACTGTTGGTTAATTTAGGTGTCAAAACTATGCTAAATAATCGTTTTAGTTGTATCCTGTATTTAAGAAGTCTTGTGCTAAGTTACAAACATTACAAGCACATTTCCTCTAAGGAAATGAAATACAATGGGAAATGTCTGGATGTGACCATTTTTATTTTAGAGAGGAAACATCCTGCAGTAACTTGGCATTATACTTACATTTCCTCATTGCTAATTCTCATCAACGACAGTAAAATCAAACACAAACAGGACAATACAGGGAAAAGGTGTATTTCTGAGAGAGAGACAGACGCGACTAATTTATTGGGGGTATATTGTTCACACTATCTTAACCTTTGACATCAATTCGTCCTTGGCTAAAACAATATTGGGGATGTTGTTGACATTGTCAGAGAGGTATGACATTTTTTGTGGTCCTTTGCTCTGGTGTAGCTGCACTACATCTTCCTGAAAAGCTTCTTACATTTTGATCCTCTCATCTTGTTGTAGAGTTGAACATCATCTAATGAACTTCAGTCAGAGTATTTTTTTTTTTTTTTTTTTACCATTACTACCAGGTTGACATTATTATCCTCTCATCATTATTATGCTGGAGCCTATCTCAGTGAACTGCAGGCTGGAGGGTGCACCCAGAACTGGTCACCATCCAATCACAGAACACAAACAAACAAACAAGCATTCACACTCACTTTCATACTTACAGACAATTTAGAGTTTTCAATTAGCATACCACGCATGTTTTGCATATGTGAGAAGAAAGCAGAGAATGCAGAGTAAACCCAGGTAGAACATGCACACTCCACACAGGCGATGCCAGATTTGAACCCGGGTCCTCAGATCTGTGAGGCACATGTGCTCAGCAGTCATTCACCGTGCCAGTCATTCAATATGAAATACTTTATATGTAAGCCTTGCTCTACTCTTTATGTACTCGAGTCACCACCTGACAAAAATATATATTTTTGTGTATGCAAAGACACTTTTCTAAATAAACTCTCATTACTGCGCCTAATATTGCACGTGCTGCCCATAATAATAATAATAATAATAATAATGGTTAGCATAAAGAATTGTAGTTTATTTTTAAATCGTAAACAAATATTTGTCTCATAATCACAGGTGAAAATCTGGTGAAAACCATTTAAACATTTTCCAAATATTTTGGCCATTAAATTCTGTTAGATCCTTGCTCTATTTAGGTTTTTTTTTTTTTTTTTTTAGTGATATCACAGAAAACTCAGGAAAAGAAAACTCAACATTGGCACAATGTTGTATGGAATATAGAGGGGTAGTGACATAATGGGAAGGCAACATTTAGATTTTTTTTTTCTGGAACATGAACACAGTGTCCTTGTGTTGTCATTTGTGGCATAACTATCTGCGTGTGAGTATTAAGCATGCAGTATGACACGCTGCAGCCCTCCTACACTCCGCTATACAACCGATGTACAAACAAGCTGGCCAGTCATAAGAAAAGAGTGGAAGACTTTGTGAGGACGCTGACATTTCACACCATCAAAACTGGTAAGAGTCTTTTTTCTTGTATTTACTACATTCAGGGATTAAAAAAAACATAAAAATGATTTCGCCACATATTATTGAGCAGCTGAGCTCTACAGATTCATACTCAATCAAAAAAAAAAACGTCATTTTTAACTGGATAAGCTATTGTTTTCATTTGTCCCAACACATTGTTTCCAACAATGCAGACTGTTAAAATGCAACAAATTCAAAGTAGACATTGGTCATAGTAAATCAATAATATGACAATGCTGCAATTTTAACTTCTCAGGACTGCCATAAGGAAGAGAAAATCGCTGATGATTCTCAGAAGAAAAGAGTCTAATTTTCACAGGACCCCAAATCACTGACAGAGGTAGATCATAAAACAATATTTCAATCACATTTTCTTAATGTCATCCCTATATTGTTTCCAGCACTTATGAGGTCCATTTGAAGGGTTTGTCACTAATTGCTGCGATGTATTTTAAAATGTGGACATTTTGAACACCTTTCAACAATCTCTCCAACACTCACATGCAATTGCCGTGAAAGATGTGGGATTTTACTTTCGGAAAGTACTTTTTTTTTTTTCAATGTGCAAAACATGTCATGTCTGCAGATTGCTGAGTGGAAGAGGTGGACTCATCTGGGTGGCACATCACAAACACACATCTTGTGAAGACTTCTTCAAACTAAGGCTTCCTGGGAAGTTTTGTATGAACGTTCTTTCTAAGTGAGATCTGCTTTTTCAAGCAAACATGGTGTCGACAAGTCTCCAACTGTTGGGCTTGGTGTTAGCGGTGCTAGGCTGGGTGTGTGGGACTCTGGTGTCTGCGGCGCCTCTGTGGCGCGTCTCCGCCTTCGTGGGTGGTGAGCTGGTGATCGCCCAGGTGATGTGGGAAGGACTGTGGATGAACTGCCTGTCTCAGACCACAGGTGAGATCCAGTGTAAGACGTACGACTCAACGCTGGCCCTGCCCACGTCCACCCAGGCCGCTCGGAGTCTCACTGTTCTCTCTTTGCTGCTCTGCATTCTGGCCCTCCTACTCGGGGTGATGGGGGCCAAGTGCACCCACTGCCTGCGTGACACTAACCAAGCCTTCAAGGCTCGCCTCGCCAGGCTCGCAGGGATGCTCTTCGTCGTCGCTGGTCTGGCCTTCTTGATACCCATCAGTTGGACTGCCTATGCAATCATCAGGGACTTTTATGATTTGAAAGTTCCAGCACCTCTCAAGAGGGAGTTGGGACCGGCACTCTATCTGGGTTGGGTCACCAGTGCACTTCTGCTGCTGGGGGGCGCTCTCCTGCATGTTGGTTCTTCTCCAAAAGGTGGAGCATCAGCGCCTGTTGGAAGGGCAGCAAAGGACAACCCTCATTCAGGGTCAGCAGGAGAGGCGAAGCAACAGGAAAAATCTTTTGTATAAAATGTGTTGGATTTTGCAGGATGTAACAGCTGAGTGAATTTTCCTTCTCATACATCAACAACTAGTATATCAAATCAGAAAAAAAAATCTGATTTATAAATGGACGGTTTCATCCGAGTGATTGGGGGTGTTACGTGCTGTGATGTTTCACTAATGTGTGTATTGTATATTTGTGAAATTTCACTCAGCTTCTGTGTATTTATGTGCCCACTACAGTGGGCGGTAAGCACACAGAGGACTAGTGTACGTTGTCTATGTGCGCGCGTGTGTGTGTGTGTGTGTGCATGTGTGTGCGTACGCTCACAAGTGAACAGGAAAATGAAAATGTGTAGGAGAGCAAAAGTACTGTCCATGTTTATTTGTGAATTTTTTTATTCGGGTAAAGTAGTTGAATTATCAAGATTATTTCAAATTATTTTGTATGCTTATTTTTTACTCTTCATTTTTTTCATAAATTCTGAAATTTATTTTTTTGTCTGTATTTCAAATGTGTTACTGTCATTAATGCAATGAAAGTGCTATTTAGAAATTTAGAGTTGCGCATCTCATATTAAACAAATAATTATTATTTACTGCCTTTGTTTTAGTCTGATATTTTTTGTCATAAATAATCTTTGTAACATCGAATAATATTATGATAAGGGTAATGTATTATTTGATAGTTCATTCAATAAAGTAAATGCCTTTTCACTATTTCTGTCTGACTATTAATGTGGCCTGTATGTGTCGGTATATGTGTATCTACACCCATTTTTAAACAATACTTCAATGTTATTTGGACAGGAACTCATCAGATCTTCGGTGTGTATTGTATTCGGTGATTGCATATAGTGTACAGATTGCATCAAAATTTAAAAAAATGTTAGTTGATGTAACCAAGGTGGTTAAAAAGCTCCTAGGTAGCAAGTCCCCAGGGGTGGATGAGATTTGTCTGGAGTTCTTAAAGGATCTGGATATTGTGGGGCTGTAATGGTTGACACACCTCTGCAACATCAGAATCAGATTGCGTGGACATTGGAGTGAGAGCCTCTGGATTGGCAGACTGGGGTAGTGGGCACCCCTTTTTAAGAAGGAGACCAGAGAGTGTGTTCCAACTACGGGGGATCACACTCCTCAGCCTCCCCAGTAAGGTCTATTCGGGGGTGCTGGAGAGTCGAATCCCAGATTCAGGATAAGCAGTGTGTTTCGCGTCCCGGCCGTGGAACAATGAACCAGCTCTACACCCTCGGTAGGGTCTTTGAGGGGGCTTGGGAGTTCGTCAAATCAATCTACATGTGTTTTGTGGACAAGGAGAAGCCGTTTAACCGTGTCCTTTTGGGTGTTTTGTGGGGGGCGCTACGAGAGTATGGGGTACCGAAGCCCCAGATATGCACTGTTCGGTCCCAGTACGACCGGTGTCAATGTTTGGTTCGCATTGCTGGTATCGTGTTGCCCCTAAGAGGAGGGCTCCATGAAATCGAGTGTAAAGGGTTGGTGTCAATTGATGGAAACGTCGACCTCCCCAACATGGCCGACCCGCTCAATTTTCATTTCTAGTGTTCATATCTTTGCGCGGCTCACTGAGAGTGGTGATAGAATTGCTGAGGGACCCATTTCGTTTAGAGCCACAGGTCGCTGTGTCGTGTGAAAACTGGTGTGAGCACACGCACACACACACACACACACACACACACACACACACACACCACACACACACACAACACACACACACACACACACACAACGTACACTTCTCGACCTCCCTAAAACGGCCGCCACGTAAGCACGTTGGTTGGCCCGGTCGCTAACAGCGCGATGCTGTTTCTATTGGTCATATCTATGTGTGGGCAATCTTGGGGCGGGTAGGCAGCTCCGGTGTCCACACGGTCAACTGGCTGCTCTCGATTTCTGCTGCTTCCTGGATCGCTGCACGCCACATCGTGGCCGCGTATCGTGCACGCCCGCGCGCACACTCGTGCTTCGTCTCCATTAGTATGTGACGGGAGTGTGCGCGGTACATCTGGAGCCAAAGTGCACGCCTCTTATCGGAATGTTTGAAGATTAACAAGGTTATCGGCGTGTCCGCGGACGTGAAACTGCTACTACTACTACCCGCAGTGTCGGCGCAGAGCTCACGAAGGCGGCCGGTGCTGTAGCCGCACCGCGCGACTGTACTGGACGGAGCCATGACCGAGAAACGGATGTCCCGGTGGTATTTCGGCGGGTTGGCGTCCTGCGGCGCCGCCTGCTGCACGCATCCTCTGGATCTCCTCAAGGTGAGTTGTTGCGACGCTGGGTGACCCCCAGTTCCCAGGAGTGGTCGAGGAGTGCAGGCCCAAGCACATTCTGCAGCTGTGTGTGTTTTAAACAGCACTCGTGATTTATATGGCACAAGTCAAAATGTGTTAAGCGATGGCTGTGTTGAAGATGTCGGAACTGTCTAGTTGCATTCTCTTTTGCACGTTGTCTTTGCGTAGGTGTGGTGCAGGTTGTAGTACTAGTAGCAGTAATATTATTGATAATAATTGCAGAAAAACGCCACTCTCAAAATGGCCCAGCAAAAGAAACATTCATGAGCAATTCATGCAATGTATTTCTTGGGCTTGATGAGAGTGTAAATAATTACGGTCTCCCTGTCAATATTAATACATACAGTATTAATACGGTCGGAGTTTTAATATGTACGATGAGAGAAGTTTGGATTTCTTTGATTAAAAAAAAAATCTCAATTTCGTTCCTACGTATAGATGAAACAAAGCATCCATCCATCTTCCTTACCGCCTATCTTGATGGAGCCTATGACAGGCAGGAGGCGGGGTACACCCTGAACCCGTCGCCAGCCAATCGCAGGGCATATAAAGCAAACGACCATTCGCACTTAGAATCACACTTAAGGGCAATTAAGAGTCTTAATTAACCTACCATTCCTGTTTTTGATGGTTGTGAACAGCCACCGTGTTCTCAGTCACAGGTGAGGCTGGAATTGAACCTTAACCTCAGAAATGTGAGGCAGATGTGCTAACCAGCCCTAATCACCAAACAAAATTACAAATAAATCGAAATAAAAATCAAATTGAATTCCTTGTTAGATAGTAGTAGTGAAACATAACATAAAATAAAATCTATTTGATTAGTATGACAGACCCAAGATGCCAATTTAGCTGCAAGGAAACCAAAACCTGAGATATATCTATAAGTGAGACAGTACAAGAGCTCTACGAGAAAAAAAAAAAAAATATATATATATATATATATATATATATATATATGCTGCCTTTACTAAGGTAATAACTACTCAGGTTTTATGATTGATTACAATGAGAAAGATTCTTGTTATAATGAGAAACATTTTTTTTCCCCATGTCCCCTTAGGGGCTCCATAATTCATAATGAAATGACAAAACCAGAATTTTGGGAATATTACGGACGCATATCAAAAGAAAGATGGAACCGGAGTTTGTCAGATTTGCTTGTCTGGCTCACTTACTGAGATCATTTACGTGATGTGTACACATTCTCCCGTATCCATCAAATATTAAGGGCAAGAGTAGTGGACCCAAGATGGCTAAGTTTTATCATTACTGCCTGAAATATTGCTCCAGGTTACCAATTTCCTGATTTGATATTGGTTGACTGATTCTACGTTCTACATTCGATCTACTACTCCTGGACAAACTGCTGCATCGACCCGCACCAGATGGCAGATGTGTGCTGCAATACTCTAAAATGGTCAAGGGTGCATCACATGACCTTGAAAACACTTCACTGGCCCCCAGAGAATCCTGTGGTGTGTAATTATTGACAGGAGGCCAGTAATCACAAAAGTTGAGTTGAGATGCATGTCACTTGTCTTTCGATTAGATTCTGTTGAATATTAGACTTTGGATCACCATGAAAAAACATTGGGAATGCTTATTAATACTTTAGTAATTTTATTCAACGGCTTTGTGGTAATAACTTTTTTGGGGGTCACCTATCACACACTTATTTGCCATTTCATTGAAGCAGCCAAATAACACATTTTTAATAGGAGCAACAGAAGATTGCTCATTACAAAAATTCTGCTTCGTCAGTGATTACACAGCTTTTATAGTCCGTGGCCATCTTTTTTCAGGCATTCCTGCAAAGTACTGGGAGGCTTCTTTGCACTTTGCCAACTTCTGAGAACCAATCAGAGGACAGTGGGTTTGCAGCTAGGAGGGGGCCTTTTAAAGAGACAAGGGCTGAACGCAGCATGTTTAAAGGATCTTCCTGGAAAAAGGAGTTTTTGTCGGCTAAAAGTGACATTAAATGTTCTATGCCGTCACACTTCTGTTAGGTGTTCCTGTTACTACGTTTGTGATTCAATGAAGGGCAGTTTAGGGGCTGCTTGTCATTTGGCAATTTCAAGTAATAGCAACCAAAGTTTACAAGACTGGTTTGCTTTGCTATGACAATGTCGCACTATTCTCTTTTATTATGCAAGCTAACTTGCTCATGGTAGGGTGTCAAGTGGCTTGTGGCCTTTAAAATCTCTTCGAAATAAGTAAATGAAACTATCTCTGTGAGGGACAACAACTTTACCAGTCTGTGTTATAGAGTTCACCAGACTGGAAGACATAAATTGTGGAGACGATTGAGGGGCATTGTGAAACATGCACAATTGGGATTTTGCAGCTTGACACAGGACAAAAAGTCATTAGTCAGCTTCCTCTCAAATTGTCTACAAAAATTGCTGCTTACCTAATCACCACAGGGATCCTAAATGTAGTTGTTGCTTTTAGGGATGGACATTTGATATTTTTCAACCAGAAAATAACTGTAAATGAGGGGAAAAAAAATCATTCATAATGAATGTAACTAAAATGTTTATCAATATTGGATGACAGTAATACAATGACATTTTTCCCCCATTCTGTTATCTTCATATCAAGAATGAACATTCATTAATTTATTTTTAGAGCCGCTTATCCTCACAAGAGTTGCGGGAGTGCTGGAGCCTTTTCTGCCCATCATCAGGGATTCTGAACTGGTTGCCAGCCAATCGCAGGGCACATGGAGACAGACAACAGTCGCACTCACGATCACACCTCGGGGCAATTTAGAGTGTCCAATTAAAGCATTTTTTGGGGATGTGGGAGGAAACCAGAATGCCCGGAGAAAACCCATGCAGGCACAGGGAAAACATGCAAACTCCGCATATGCGGGATTTGAACCACAGGCCTCAGAGCTGCGAGGCCAATCATCTAACCAAATGTGTCACCAGACTGCAGAGATGGATTTTTTTTAAAAAAATATTTTTTACACTTTTTTTTTAACTTTTTGTGGAAAAGCCTCCAATTCTTTTCAGACACTGGACCGAATTCAGGAAGGGACTTTGAAACAGTGTTAATAAAAGCTCAGATAAGAGAGAGAGCTGTGTGATTTCAACTGCGTAAAGCTAATATGTAATTGCAGGTGCATCTCCAAACACAGCAGGAAGTAAAGAAGAGGATGCTTGGCATGGCTGTTCATGTGGTGAAGAACAATGGCGTGCTCGCTCTTTACAATGGCCTTTCTGCTTCCCTTTGCAGACAGGTATGTACACATCTATGTTCATGTGAGTTTTTGGTAACTGTTTACTTGATGTTATGTTGAATCAAACTGAATTTAATTCACCTACCATTTGGTGTAGCACCTACTTCATTAGCTCCACGTGAACAAGTGAGAGTGGTCCAGTACAACCACTCGACCATCAATTGTGTTACCCCATAAAACCACTTAACTTCACGGGATAATGCATGGACACCTCTCACTGTGACCTCAAGTGTAAATATTTATGTCACCTGTTTTGAAGCATACTCTTTCTCCCGTTTTATAGAACTATCCTATTCGAAATATGTGTATTTCTGGTGGGCCAGTTATACATTACTCATGCACTCACTGTGGTTGTCTCACCACATCTGTTGTTGACCAATACTGGCCACTCACGTGCCTGAGTAGCATCTGCAGCACTTGCACAATCAACCGAGGAGTATCCGCAACATTTGCACAATTGACGTTGTCCCAGATTATCACACTATTAGTCATTTTAAAGTGCTTACATTTCTTGACGTAACGGTGTCCTTTCCACAATGGTGCATCAGACTATTACAGTATGAGTCATTCAAACTGCTGATTCGGATTCTGATTTAGCTACTTTTTATTTTTGTTTAAGTTATATCTTCATTCTTCTGCCAGATTTTGATTTCAAAGGAAATTTTAGACATTGACTTGCTACCACATGACTGAAAATAAAGTAATAGTCACAATACAGCCAAATATAATCCACTCAAAATCCACATTTCCAAATGGTAACAAAGCCAAGTTACATATATCCATTCATTCATCCATCCATTTTCAGCACCACTTATCCTGGTTAGGGTCACGGTGCGCTGGAGCCTATCCCGGCTGACTTTGGGCGAAAAGGGCACATATAGACACCATCACTGAGTGGGGAAAAAAACCCACGCCGCCTGCATCAAATTTAGGCGAGAGCACCATGTCACCATCAGAGGCACATACATTACATGAGAAAAAGTCCTAATGATGTGCCACTGAACAAATTTCACACAAAGTGGATGCACAGGTCAATTATGTACCTTATGCCATCTAGTGGAAGAAGATAAAATTTTTGTGACTATCTGTCTGTCTGTCTGTCTTTTTCATTCATGACAAAAAAAATCTCTTACATTAATTCAACAGTCTTTTTTTTTTTCTAGCCACGAGGAGGCTGTACAACTTTTAACATAAATAGAAATACATTTGAGTAAAGACATACTTCTTTCAAGCAGTTGTTGTTTTTCAATTGAATTCATATTCTAATTGAAAATGGTCCAGAAGACGTTTTCTTTCTCCCTCTCTTCCTTAGATGTCCTATTCCTTGACCAGATTTGCTATCTATGAGACTGTAAGGGACGTGATTGGAAACAAAAGCCAGGGTCCCATGCCTTTCTACCAGAAGGTCTTGTTGGGAGCTTTTGGAGGTCTGTGCATGTAGATGTACAGCAATACAACAGTAAACTAACAATTGTTCTCCTTGAATAGGTTTTACTGGGGGCTTTGTTGGCACACCAGCAGACATGGTGAATGTCAGGTAACATCCCATGAATGCACTGAGCTGATAGTGTTCTGTGATTTACTTAACGAATAGGATCTTCAAATGATGCATTTTTTTCCTTCAAGGATGCAAAATGATATGAAACTACCAGCTGAACTGAGGAGAAAGTAAGTTGTGCAGAATATTACCATGATATGAAGTCACCTGCAAGAAATGTTCACCTAAAGCCGTTTTATTGCGTTAGCTACAAACATGCCATCGATGGGCTCTTCAGAGTCTCCAGAGAAGGTAACAAACACCACCACCGTGACTGCAAAATGAAACTTTGTCATTTGTGACCTCTGAGCTGTCCTGCAGAGGGTGTGAGGAAGCTCTTCTCAGGCGCCACCATGGCATCCAGCAGAGGGGCCTTGGTCACTGTGGGACAGGCAAGTTTAGTTACTCACAGTCAAATCTTCAAAAGCAAATGTGTCCCTTTGGCATGGTTGACTCTGAAATTCATCTTACGCGTGTTTGTGTTTTCTTTGATACGTTTAATTGATTCGAACCGCAGACAAAACATGAAGAAACATTTTGTTTGTCACATTGGAAGCTATTCGACTTTCAGAACTCACATGTAACACATTAACTAAATTGAGTTGAAGTGATTTCAGTAGCAGAGTAATACATTGTTAAATCAATATTTGAAATTAATTGTGGAATAGAGGATAATTAAATATTAATTCTCAGTGTGGCTATCCAGTGAGAGCCTCACTTATGCACATTTGTGAGCGTAGAAAATGGATGTTGTGCTGAGACACACAAGCTCCCTGAGCCGTTTTACTTCTCTTTTCAGAGTCTCAGTGAAATTCTGCATTACTGCAATACAGTATTTTGTTTCATGACAAACCATTCAAGCTTTTACTTAAGGAGCAATGTGATTTTCAAAGGCATTCAACATACCCGACAAGAAAATGTTTTTTTTTGTCATTAATTTTATTACACTGTAATGATGACAGTGATAGTTGAATTTGAACCTTAAAGCCAACCAAAAGTCCAATGATACACAAGATCTATATTTCACCTTTCATAGTGAATGACGAGAGTCATACATTCACATAAATGCTAACTGTTGTAGTAGTGAGAAATTGATCAATATTTCTCAGAGAAACTTGATTCATCTCATGAGGGAAAGGAAATAAAGGGAGTGATTTACTTGAGTCCTTGCGGCCCAAGATAATTTTTGGTATGTGGTTGTCAGTCTGCATTGCATGAGGGTTCACCGCATTGACAAAGAAATTATGGCGAGTTATTCTTCACACAGTCACTCACATTTGAAAAATGTTATTCTTCACACACTCACTCACATTCGAAAAATGTACGGGTGTGGTCAGTCATGCTCGCAGATATAGCTACGGGTGTGGTGCACCAGTCATTCTTGCAGATACCATTGCGGGTGTGATTAGGGATGTAATCTGAAGACCTTAAAATAATTTACTGAATTGTTATACCCGAGTATGTAGTTGTTAACTAATACCATAATCATAATTTATTGACATTGCACTGAGATAGACATTTTTAAAGAGGTCAATAGACATTCAATTTCAAAACTAAGTATTCCTATAATCATATCATTTTATTTCATCAGGATGTATTGTTATAATCTAGCGTGATTTACTGTGGTATCTATTGTCAATGCATTGATGAAAGGTAGCAGTAAATGATCTATATCTTCCTAAAGCATGGAGAGGGGGAAAGTTTTCAACTTCAAGATAACGCGGTACCACGGGGGAAAATTGACCGTTCGCATTTAGATATATGGACAGACTAGTCTGTTAGAACTTAGATCAAGTAAATCACAATCTCATATTTATTATGGGTAGATACTGAAACATTACCTGTGTTATATCCCAGAAATGTTTTCAGTGTAACTGAATTTCCTTTGGCATGGCTCATGATATTGATGACTTTCGACGTAAATGCGCTCGCAGTACGTGAAGAAGCTCCGAACATCTGGTTTTGGCATCACTTCCAAACATGCTCAGTACTGTTAACTTGCATTTCCTGTTTCCGGGTGAATACTGATTGTTTAGGAGCACGCTTCTTTTGTTACAAATAAACACGTCAATTAATGTCAAGACCAGCCTTCCCTCTAATTTTTTCAAGTGTCTGAGAAAACACACTAAGCCCGTGAGCGCCCCCTTTGACCACTGTGAGCAACATCAGACATATGCACTGTGGTCAGATCAATGTCATCCATTGAAGCTACATGGCTCATTCAAAGATTCAGATTCACCATTTACATTCCCATCAGAACATTTTCTGAGAACAATTTTGTGTTTTTGCAAACTTACAATGAAAATGTCAACAAACAAAAAAATACATTGCGAACTAAACCAAGCCAACTATTAACTGTAAATTTGAAGGGACGCTTGCAACTTTGTTTAATTTTTTTTTTAAACCCACAATGATATCCCTGTCTGTTTTTCTTGGTGTAAAACTGAATTATTGGATATGCAGAATATCTTTAGCAATCAATGCATGTTGAAAGCTGAATGATGCTCCCAAACAGTTTTAAGGTGAATATTATGCTGCCTCTTATATTTAAAATACAGAATTAGCTTTTTGTGCACTGTATTGTCTGTGCTTTCATCCTCGATCAGGCTGTGCCAAGTTGGAATTTTAACATTATGCACCATCTCTTCCTGTACTTTCTACTTTTGCTTCAGACCAGACCTCTTTTACTCAAAAAAAGAGAAAATCTCGTCCAGTTTCACCACTTTTTCTTCTATTATTCACATACCCCGACATTCATTAAAGCAACAGCACTTTTTTTTTTTTTTTTACTTTTGCCATTATTAAGAGTAAACACAAGCAGCATGTCTAACACTCTTTGCTCTACACAGCCCAGACACTGTGGGTGGACAGTGTTTGTAATTATGAGTGTACCCCTTTATGTGCTGAAAGTGGGCGGAGTCAGGTAAACTAGGAGACGTGTGCTTTGTTCAAAAAAAAAAAAAAAAAAAAGGCTGTGGTTCACTGTACTGGATGGCTTTTCATGTGCACTGAGAATGTCTATGTATTTCTACTCATAAGAAATTGCACACACGTAATTTTTCGTGCTCGACTGTGCAGATTTGCGAGTGCGATGGCACGCTGTCGCGCCATCTCGCCCGCCAAATCACAGTGACTGCTTCACACCTTAATTGCTCTTGCACTCCTTCAGTTGGCATGTTATGACCAGGCCAAGCAGCTTGTTTTGGGAACAGGGATGCTGGGGGACAACATGTTCACACACTTTCTCTCCAGCTTCATTGCGGTAAGTGCCACGTTAATTCAATGTTTCAGTCAACGCTGATGAGAAGTGCATCTGAAACTGTTATTTTCAATTAACCACTGTTTGGATGTGAACCTTGTGCAGGGAGGTTGTGCTACTTTCCTCTGTCAGCCACTTGATGTTTTAAAGACTCGACTCATGAACTCAAAGGGAGAGTACACTGTGAGCGCCGCTTTCCTCCTTATTGTCGTCCCTTATTCTTAAATTGAGCTAACCGATGTCTATTTATTTTCAGGGGGTACGCCATTGCTTACGTGAAACTGCCAAGTTGGGTCCCCTGGCATTTTATAAGGTAGTGAGCCTTTACATAAATAAATAAAATGGAACTCAGATGTATTTGTAGTATTCCCTCTCTTAAGTACTACGTGGTTTACATAAAGTGATCTGCGACATTGTCTTGCAGGGCCTCGTGCCTGCGGGTATCCGTCTGATTCCTCACACCGTGCTCACATTCATCTTCCTGGAGCAGCTGAAAAAGAACTTGGGATTCGCATCATCTCCTGATGGCGGCGTGTGAGTGGCCATTACCCAGCAACTCAGAGAAATGTTAAGGAAGAGGGGAAGCCACAAATATTGGATGGTTCGGCCATCTTGCTTCCTCTGCCTTATCTAATATCGTGACGCGACGTGTTTGCACATCCCGAGGTTTAAATACTGGAACAAAGGTTTATCGAATGATGAAAATTTAAAGTTGTGGTGTCAAGATTATTGGAATAGCCTGCTACCATCAGAAAAAAAAACAAACACACTATGCATGGTTGCAGGCATGCAGTGTTGTCTTTTAATTTGATTATCTCAAGCCTTTTTTGGGACATGTTTATGAAAATGACTGACATAATTGTGGCCTAAATTAATTCCCGGTCCCCTTATTTCAAGATAATTACATTGATCCATTAGTGTGTTGCTGAGGAAAAAATATGTCAATAAAGTACTACTGTTAAAATAATGTCTGCCAGGGGGAAGAAAAAGTGCCATACTAGGCCAACACAGTATTGGCAGGTACATAGCATAGGCATTGTAAGCATATACAGATAAAGTAAACACGTACGTCTAATCAAATATGTGATTTAATACTATTCATTCCCATCAGTACTGACCAAATTGACCACTATTGTTGATGTTGTACTCATTTTAGAACTGGAAATCATCTAGTCTATCTAGCATTGTGGCCTCATTCCATCAATATGCTGTTAATTCAGTTCAATCTTTAAAGGAGTGGACTGACCTGTTTGATTATTAAGATCATCTGATATTCTAATAATGGCACCCCCTTCACCCTATCCCCAATTTTAAAGGTGACTTGAATAGAAACAAAATAATGAATCTTATTAGAACAGTACAGAAGTTGTACATGTAGTGTTTATTGTCAAACTAATAGCATTTCTCTGTAATGACTTTAGATTCTACAATTTTTGAGAACAGCTTTTTATGATAACCTTGGATTCATGGATTAAACTGTTCTACACGTTTAAAAATTTCAAATGTTACTGGTTAAAGGAGGGAAGTTATCGTACGTGCCATCAGTGATCAACTGTCGTGAAGATTTGCCCATTTTTCTGCTTGAATGAGAATCCTCGTCCTGTTGCCTTACTGTGTGTGTGTGTGTGTGTGTGTGTCCTACCGAGGGTAGCGTTACAGTGTGATTGGGTTCACTCCCATCAGGCTGAACTCTTACTTCGATGGGCATCCCAACAGCCTTGCACCTTCATCCCAGGACAGATTTTTAAAGAACCACCAGCTTGACTTGTGCTGCATGTCCTTGATAATGTGACCTACAGATCAGCCTTACTCATGCACCTGTATCGACACACACGTTGCGATGTGTGTTCTTTATGAATTTTTATTGCAATTAAATGACTAACTTTTTAATTAAAACACTAATGGAAAAGACTCGTGTGATGCTGTGTGCTTTGTCTGTGACTTACAAGTTAGGCTCCACATTAGTATTTACGTGTACTGGATTGGTTGTTGAGTCCAGCAAAAATGGATTTAAGCACAGCGCACAATGTGTAACTGCACCCTCAGGGATTTGTCCTCGTTGGTAGAAAGTAATTGTGATGGTACATGCATGTGAATGGATCTTTATTACATTACACAAAGATTTAAAATCATAAAACAGCTTCAGAACGTTCATAATCTTTATCCTATTTTCAAAAATTTACCACCATTAGAGGTACCTCACAGTTTTGAGGACCCCGGTTTGAATCCTGCCCCACCTGAGTGGAGGTTGCATCTTCTCCCCACACCTGAGTGGGGTTTCTCCAGGTACAACGCTTGCCTCAAACATTCTGCAGGTGAATAGACTAATTGGAAACGGGAGTGTCACGAATGGGGATAAAAACAGCATCTCTGAAACATTCAATTGCAAGCAAGGATGAGATACACCACTATGTGAACAAATGTGGGGGCAATTTGTTCAACAGTTTTAGAACGTTTGTCAATGTACGATTGAAAAGAACGATATTGTCAAAAGCATCATAGAATGTGGAGAGATCTCTGCCCGTAAGTGGCAAGTCCAAAAAATCAGCACTGAATACCCTGACCTTTGTTCCCTGAGATAGCGCTACATACAAAAAACAAAACAAAACCCAGAAACATTGTCAAACGACGTTAACGTGGGCTTAGGAACAATTATATTAAAAAAAATAGTTAACACAGTTCATCACTAATTCAACAAATGCTTTGTTTGATCTTGAGTTCAAGATGATGAAGATGAAGCTTTCCCTCAACACGATCCCCTTTATCTGGTTGCACAGAAGCCTCGATTCTCATTGGCCGGTTGACAAGCCAATCAGGAGACACCTGCTGTGGATATTGGTTTCCATGCATCCATCCGTCATTCAAATGTGTACATACAACAATACCAATGGCATTTCAAAAGTATGTACAAAAGAATAATCATTTCGTTAGAAATTGCAATAATACAAATGTGTTTTTGTGTTTTCCTAAACTGAACGTAACCCTGTCACAAGTGATTCCCAACAGAAAACCTTTTCTGTTGTTGGAAAGTGGCAAGAAGAATTTGTAGGATAAATTGAGATACATAACCACTGCGTTAGGGAACAGGCATGCAGACGTTTAAAACTTGGATACTGTTGCCACATGACTGAAACATCCTGTTGGGCAAAAATGTGTGGCTGCAATAGAAGCGTTTGTTCCAATGCAACACTTTGTAAGTCTGCTCATGAACTGAGCGAGGAACTCGTTCCTCCTTTGTCCCTCTGGCTGTTACTGCTGCAAGCAAACATCGTGACACTGCAATGACACTTGCATGACTCTTCTTGAGGGAGAGCCCAATTTTCTGTGTTAATCAATTGTTGGGGCTCCCGTCATCAGAGTCACCTAGTTGTGCGAAACTGCTTCCTCATTGCAGATGGATGCCTTTCCATTTTGCTCCTTGGCTACAGAAATTATTCAAATACAAGGGCCAAAGCCAGTTGGTACCGAATGGGGCAGGATTCAAGCTCAATTTCTCACTTTCCCAACAGTACCTGTACACCTCTTTCCAGTAGCCTTGCACGGAATTGCTTTGAAATTGTGGTTAGCATGCAAACAAATGAGCACTCCAGTTTTTCAAACACATTCTACAACAACGTAACCTCCGTGAATGAAAAAAAAAAAAAAAAAAAAAAAAAAAAAAAGCTGTACAACGTTGGCCTCACAGTTCTGAGGACCAGGGTTCAAATCCTAGCCCCACCTGTGTAGAGTTTGGATGTTCTCCCCATATTTGCTTGGGTTTTCTCTGGGCGCTTTGGTTTCCTCCCACACCCCAAAAACATGCATTAATTGGACACCATTAATTGCCCCAAGGTGTGATTGTGAGTGCGATTGTTGTCTGCCTCCATCTGCTCTGCGATTGGCTGGCAACCAGTTCAGGGTGTTCCTTGCCTCCTACCAGATGATAGCTGGGATTGGCTCCAGCACTCCCTTGTGCGGATAAGAGGCTCAGAAAATGGATGAATATTTCACCACATGTTTGGTACAACCCAAGTACTGTATGCAATACATAAAAAAAAAAGTAGAACAAATTAGCTAAATAAATTAAGGTGAGTGTAATAATGTGAAATGACAGCGAAAAGACATTGAACACGCAATCTGGCATTTTAAAAAAAATAGTTTGGGCAAAAGCCTTTGTTCGCAACTATAATTTCTGTATTGAGAAACCCGTCAGATGCATTGCTCTTGTGTGGTTTTGCCCCACTCCTCCACACAAGCAGTCTTCAAATCTTGGAGGTTGTGTGGGCTTCTTTTATGGATCTTGAGTTTCAGTTCTTTTCAGAGTTTCGACTGGATTGAATCTGGTGATTGGCTGGGCCATTACAGCACATTCATTTTTTTCTTTGAAACCAATTGAGCATCTCCTTGATAGTATGTTTTGAATCTTTATCTTGATTAAATTTACATCTATACAAATTTACATTTTCATCTTCTTACTGAATTTTTACTTGGTACTCCGTTTCCCCCCACATCCACAATACGAGCATGGTATTTTTTTTTAGGAGAAGAGCACAAAGAAAAGAATTGAATTGAATACTTTGCATTTCCCATAGGTATGAATGTGAGTGTAAACAATTTTTTGTTTGTATGTGCCCTGTGATTGGCTGGTGACCAGTTGAGGGTGTACCCAGCCTCTCGCCCAACGTTGGTTGAGATGGGCGACAGCACGCCCACGACCCTATTGATGACAAGGGGTATGGAAAATGAATGACTGGATAAATTACTGCAGTCTAGTTTCACTATGTGGTACATCATGGATTAAAGATTTGTTTTTCATTATTTGTGCGTAGAGATAGTCTAAATGTATCTGCAGAGTACAAGCAAAAACAAGTCCAAATATATTGATGAATGGCAGATTTCACATATCTGTGGCTACGCTCATTTTTGAATGAGGTCTCATATTTAGATATCATCCCCCCTCTACTGAAATAACCGTATGCTGCTAACCAATCTTTCACTGTGACGCCCTCTCACACATGCCTTGCATTATTCTCATGTATTTTTAAAGCAATGTACACAAAAACTGAATTGGTATTTTACCTAAATTATTGTTCTTTGGCAAGCAGCCCACAAAGATTAAATGTCAATATAGTGAATTTAAAAGTGAATATTGTACTGTACAGCTGAACTGGACTTGGGCAGTGGTTCTTCTATCACTAGAGGGAGCCCACGTACTACCCGTGGTTCCTGTGCTCCACTCACCGTGTTATGTAGCGACATAAATTTTGCCTGACTCTGACCCGGCTATTTACAGTTAACATCGATGGCAAATATATGTTTTGCTTGATTGGTAAATTGTGATTTTCAGTCATTTCCCCACTGTCCAGATATCTGTCACAAATTAAGACTTGACTTCACATCTACAAATTGTTTAATGTCCTCACTGAACATGCTCATTTTCCAGTTATCAATATACAATAAAAAAATGAATGATCATTTAAAAGAAATATGGCCTGCTGTCCAGCAGAGCAATATAACAGCAAAGTTTACCACGTCAACAAGCATGATACAGCAATATTTGATCTAATTATCTTAAAAGGCAAATCAATATGAACGGCACAAAGTGATATTTCTATCCTAATTAATGTCTTTAATATGTAATTCTACACGCCAACTGCAAATCTGTTTAAAAGTGACCGACGTAAAGGTGGGGAAACTACAGGAAGTGATACTACTTTGAAGGTAACAGTTAATAATTGTCCTCTGAGGTGAGTTCATTGCCTCAGCACAGAACTTTTCATTATTTTTTTTTTCAATAAGTACCCAGTCTATTATGTCCCGATAGACAAGTCACACAGTTACTATATTTTAGACAGTGACATTTTTTTAAATTTATATGACCATTGTAACCACCCCACAATATGTTTTACGATGATTCATTTTTTTCTGTAATGAGTTATTCACTAATATACAGAAATTATATTTTCACTGCTAAAGTATAATTGATATTATTGCAAGCCATGAATCATCTAATTTACCGTTTTGTACAGATAATGAATCATGGAGCGGATGCAGAACTGGTTAGCGCCAATGATGTGACAACCCCCAAAAAGTAACAAGACTGTGAAGTGTTTTGAGCTATACTTTCTGTTCAAAATTCAGATAACTGCTACAAAGCTAGTAAAACTGCATTCCACAGTGCAGATGTATAATGAGTCTTAACCTAACACAAAAGCAACACTTTTTGTGTCAAAATGGAATGTTAGCCTGATTTCAATTAAGTCGAGGAGGATAGGCGCTAGGAAATGAATGAATGAAAGGCAGCAAAACCCATAAGCAATCAGCAACGTCAGGTTTGCAATTTATCGAGTCATGAAAAAAATATTCTTGAACATTCTTGGAATCAAATTGCACCAAACTACTATGAGCGTTGCAGCAGGACTCTGTCTTGCTTTGGAATTTGTTCTTGTGAGGATTTTTTTATGTGGGGGGTGCAGTAATTTGAATGTTGGTGAATAATATTAACAATAATGACAGTAAAAGAAATCATTTACAAAGCAGGTTTCATTTAAAAGACGTGCTACGGAGATAAAAGCAGTAAAACCAGAAGTCAACAATGAAACAATTGTATTAAACGACCAGAAAATCAATTGGGAAAAACTGAGGCCTTTTGGACTTTTTTTTTTTTGTTGTGGAATCCTTGTGGGGTTTAGAAGAGAATTCTGGGTCTGGAGTGTATCATAAAAGAAAGGCCAGTGACCCATGGTACACAATTTGGATTGGAGAGAGGGAAAAGGTGAGCAGGTCCTTTCAGATACTATCAGATGCAATCGTGGGCGTGAGAGCAATTTTAGAATCTGGCTCTGACGGGCAGGACACAGTAGATGGGCCTGGAGATACCACCATATCCATACACACCACCAGTACAGGGGCACCCCAAGGTTGTGCCCACTGGCCACTGCTTTTCTCTAGATAAATGATTGCACCTCCACGCACCCGACTGTCCAACTCCTGAATTCTGCAACCAACACCAGTCATTGGCCTCCTTGAAGATGGTGAAAACTCTGCATATCGACAGGAAGTGGAGCAGCAAGACCTGCGTTGTGGCCGACACAACTTGGACCAGAACACGCCTGAGGCTGTAGAGATGATGATGAACTTCAGGAGGGATCCTTAACCACATCTGCCCCTCTTGCTGTCCAACTGCCAGGTATCAACTGTCAAGACCATCGTGTCGCACGAACTGAAGTGGGACTCCAACATGAACTCAATCCTCAAAAAAACCCAGCAGGAACATACTGTACTTCCTTCTGAGGAAGCACGGCCTGCCACGGGAGCTGTTGAGGCAGTTCTACACAGCAGTCATCGAATTAGTCCTGTGTTCATCAATCACACTCTGGTTTGGTGCTGCCACAAAAACGGACAAACTCTGACTGAAACAAAACTTCTCAAAAAAAATTGTCGGCATCCCCTTATCTACACTTGAGGACTTGCAGACTGTCAGAATTAAAACAAGAGCATGACAAATCCTCTTGGAGCCCAAATCTTGGTCACTATTTCTTTCAGCTCCTTCCCTCGGGTACTGTAGGTGTTATGCAACAATGCAAACTAGAAATTGATGACATTCCAACAGCTTCTTCCCTCTTAAGTTCTTAAACAGTAAAATTACAATTCCATTGGAACATGGTGCCAATTTTGTCTTGAGATTGTCACATTCTTGTCGGGCCAATTAACTCGCTGTATGAGTCTCCTTACTCAGCACTCCTTGTTGAACTGGCCACTTGTGCTTTAGAAATATCTGCCCAATTGTCACAAGTGACATATTTCCAGATTATTGCACTGCAAATCACTTTAAAATGGATGAATTTCTTGAAGTCTCTGTGCCATTTGCACCAGGCTATTGTTCTATGAGTCATTTCAAACTGTTTTAAATTGCCAGAGGACTCGGCATCATTTGCGCAGTTGTTAAAAAAAACAAACAGAAAATGTATTGGGATTACCACATTAAGATTTAATTGTTTAGTGACTGTGTTTTTATGTTTTTATGACAGAAATGTATTCTGTCAAATGGCTGCCTTGAACGACTTTAACTACTGAAAACTTTTGTGTTTTTGGGTTTGTTGTCTTGTGTGTTGTTGACATAGTTGGAAAATAAAGATGATTCTGATTATGTTGTCAAGATTCAAAATCAGAACCAAAATCAGAACCAATCAAGTCCAGTATTTACCACTTGAAATAGCTGCTGTCCAAGATCAAGCAAATGCTCTGAAGGCAGCATTTTGAAATGGTAGTACTAGTAGTAGTAGTAGTAGTAGTAGTACGCTTCTGTAACCACTCGCCTTAACTACTGGACTCTATATGGGTGTCAGGGTGTCTTCCATTAGTCGTCTGCAGATGGTACACAACGCTAGTGCATCTCTTAACCTGTACCTGTAAATTTGGGCACATTTCCTCCATCTTGGCCCCACTGCGCTGGCTGCTCGTGGATGTCAGGATTCATTTAAAAATCCTTTTATTAGCTTTTAAATAATGAATTGCTCTTGTCTTTCCAAGCTTCTTCACCCACACACGCTCTCTCAGGTCAACTAGGGAGCTGCTTCTGACGGTAACAATTCGTTCTGGTAACGATTGAATTTGTATCACAATTTGTGGTTGCTGACAATATTGGTTCATTTAAAATTATACGACGTGAAATGATTCAGTGACTTAAGTTGATTGGATAACTTTTTATCCAACGATTCAACCAGTGTGACTGTGGATTAGATACTCTTCCTGCATACTGGACAGTACAGTGCATGTACAATTTCCTAGATATTTGTTGTTTCTTCAGAGGGACTCAGGTCAAATTAGGGTGCTTAAATATCAATATTTTCCTGATGTACTTGGATTTCTTTGCAACTAAAAAAAGGGGAAAAGCAGTTTTTTTAATATTACTCAGCTATGATTTTTATAGTTCAGCTAGTTATGAAATTGTGTACTATGCCACATGGAATACAATTTATGTATAAAACAGCAGCATAAAGTAGTGGTTGTCAAAGTGTGGCACGGTGCAGACTTCCTCTAGATGTACCTGCAAGAATCCAAATTTAAGGTTCAACCTGCACAATTTTACAGCATTTTCAAACTTTTTTATTACTATTATTTGTTTTTCAATTTTACTACTTTTAAGTACAATTCATTTCAATTCAAATTTTGAGTATACAATATTTTGTCACGACCCATCGGAACGGAGGTAGGACCCAAATGCAGGACTCGGGAGATGCAAGGTAGTTCCGGGAAAAAACGTTTATTATTAGAAGGTCGGGGATCGGGCAGGCAGTCAGGTGCAGCAGCGGTAGTTGGGACGTCAGGCGTAGAGAGCAGGTCAGCGGGCAGGCAGGAGTCGGTACACGGGTGATCGATCAAAGCAGGCAAGAGCATCAAAGGAGTCAGGCTTACGGGGTCGGTCGGAGAACAGGCGAAGGACGGTACACACGGGTTGTCGATCAGGGATACGAGAGTGCTGGAACAGGACATGAACCTCAAAGATCTGGCAGAGGATCAGTTGTCATCGGGGTCATATATATACAGGGGATAATCTGCCCGCATGAGGCGCAGGTGTGTGCCTCCCAATTAGCTCAACCGCGCGGGCACCCGCACAGCCCGGGCGGGAGCGGCAGGATCATGACAAATTTGTATCTTTCAGATATTTATTAGGCACATTCTTTTGCTTGTGCGATACATTTGATTTCCACTTTTAAGGACAGTGTTAATGTTCCAGTTGTGCATAATTTTAAAAACACTTTCTCAGGAATAAAAACCCATGTCATACCTATATATATTATGAACATGTGATTGGTCCAGCCAAGTGTCATTCACAGTATTGTCAGGTAATGTTGCTTTCGATGACATCATCAAACATTCCGGCTCGCTGTCAGAGAATTACCCAGAAGCCACAGTAACGTTGTTGCTCATTTGCATACACTTTATGCATATCATGGGTTTGCTTTCTTTCATATTCAGTTTTAACTTGCAAGGGGATTCATTAGAAGCTCACTGAAGATCTAATTAGATAGCAAAAGCTTGTTTTGTGTAAGTGTTTAAAAATATGCTTCCATTTTGAAAGCAGAATTCTATCAAACATATTGCAGTATTTATACATAATGCAGTGATAATTATCTTCATAAAACATGCTTTTGATGGTTTTTTTCTTTACATTTGAATGTTCAAGTGGCTCCCCAAGGAACTTTATCCTTCCCACATGTAATTTAATGCAATAATGGAATACTGTACATTATCACGAGTAAACATAAAATTGTTAACTTAAACATAACTGACTCTTAAATAATACAGTTACTAAAATCAGATGGGAACAGATCCTAGTTTTATGCAATTTTATTGGCAGAGCATGAAAACTGATATTTCTGTAGAGAGTTTTATATACATATTCAACCATCTATCCATTTTCTTAGCCGCTTATGGTCACATGGGTCGTGGGGAGTGCTGGAGCCTATCCCAGCTGTCAACGGGCAGGAAGTGGGGTACACCCTGAACTGGTTGCCAGCCAATCGCAGGGCACATAGAGACAAACAGCAGCACTCACAATCACACCAAGGGGCAATTTAGAGTGTCCATTTAATGTTGCATCCTTTTGGGATGTGGGACGAAACCGGAGTGCCCGGAGAAAAACCACCCAGGCACGGGGTTAGGGTTAGGGACTGTGTAAATATGTTTTATATGTTATATATAGTAATCCACAGTAATCATAAATATATTTACAAAGTAATCACCATTTTCAGTCACCTACACAACCTGATCGGATCCATATATATCTTCAATTCATCTGCAGGCAAATGATTACCAAACTGAATACTTTATACATTAATCATTTTCTTTTCAGTGTCTTAAGTGGGTCTGTTCCAATACACCAAAATGTCTTTAATGCTATGCTCCCAAGTTTTTATCAGATCCAAAAGCTCAAGAAATAAAGGCTGAAATGTTGATCTGATGTCTATTAATTTGTTAAAATGTTTCATGTCTGCGCAAATGTGAATTGGCTTACTTGCTATATATATCTTATATTGGATCTGATCAGATTGTGTAGGTGACTGAAAATGATAATTTCTGTGTAAATATGTTTTTCATATATACTAATTATGCTATAGTAGCTTCCCTACATGCCTTGCATATTCTTTCCATTTATCATCAAAGTTTACAAAACATTTCAAGACTTGTGTTTCGGGGAGCAGAGGAAATACATGTGGAGACTCCAATTATTACAAGCCTACAGACATACTTTTGATGAACCTGTACTCTATTCGTACACATAGCCGCTATAGCCTAGAACACAAGACTGCTTGATTTAAAGCAACAAATTACGTATATAGACAATCTAAATCCACAATACTTGAGCGTACATTAGATGTTGGATTGGACCCCCCAAAAATGATTCAACTGTAAATTCAAACATCAGTTGCATTTTGAAGAATGTCAGTAAATTATGTTACCCACACCACCCAGCCTGTAGCTAAATACTAACATTTAACAGGAAGGAATGCTCCCTGATTCTCGAGAAGGCAAAAGACAACAAAGCTCAAGGTTTATTACAAAAACAGATGTTTTCCATATCCTTAGACTCTTGCAGGGATATGAAGTTCCTCCTAAGGAGCAATAAATTAGGTAGTTGCAAATGTCTGTATCGTGTATATCAGGAACTTGGTTCATTGCCGTCTTGCTATGTTGAGACCAAAAAAAAAACGAACAAAAAAACGGCACTTCACGTCCAGTCGGTTTGTATGCTAACACTGTATAATGTATTATAGAATTATTTTCAGCATGCTATTTACATGCTAGAGAAAACTGGAGGTGAGTTTAATGGCGGTGCCTTTAATTCATCTGCAGGCAAATGATTACTAAACTGAATACTGTATTTATTAGACATTTTCTTTTAAATGTCTTAAGTGGGTCTGTTCCAATACACAAAAATGTCTTTTATGCTATGCTTCTAAGTTTTTATCAGATCCAAAAGCTCAAGAAATAAAGGCTGAAATGTTGACCTGATGTCTATTAATTTGTTAAAATAAGCGGCAAATGTGAAGTAATTGGCTTCAACGTTTCACAACAATTTTTTTCAGTCAAATAAAACCATTACCTTTTAAAGATCCTTTGTAGTATTAAAACTGCATAACTCAGATTAGGAAGCAAACCAAAGTGTATATCCATCGATCCATTTTCTTAGCTCTTATCCTCACGAAGGTCACGGGAGCGCCGCAGCCTATCCCAGCTGTCAACAGGGAGGAGGCGGGGTACACCCTGAATGGGTTGCCAGCCAATCGCAGGGCACATTGAGACAAACAGCCGCACTCACAATCACACCAAGGGGCAAGTTAGAGTGTCCAATAAATTTTGCATGTCTTTGGGATGACGGAGGAAACCGGAGTGCCCGGAAAAAACCCACGCAGGCACGGGGAGAACATGCAAACTCCACACAGGCGGGTCGGGGATTCCGGGACCCCAGAACTGTGAGGCCACAGCTTTCCAGCTGCTTCACCATGACACCCCAAAGTGTATACAGTAATATAGTGTCACGACCCATCGAGACAGAGGTAGGACTCAAATGCGGGAGTAGGGAGACGCAGAGGTAATTCGGGAAAAAGGGCGTAGAGAGCAGGTCCGTGGGCAGGCAGGAGTCGGTACAAAGCAGGCAGGAGTATCAAAGGAGTCGGTCGGAGAACAGGCGGAGGTCGGTACACACGGGTCGATGAGCAGAGATACGGGTGTGCTGGAACGGGGCATGAGGTGCAACGATCTGGCGCCGGACCAGTCGTCCCCATGGTCCTATATACACCGGGACCAATCAACCAGCATGAGGCGCAGGTGTGCACCTCCCATCAGCGTGGTGGGAACCGCACAGCCAGGGCTGGACCGGCAGGACCATGACATATAGTTTAATTCACTGCACAAAACCTTACCTATCTGAGTAATTACATTAAATGGATTGTAATTTTAATAATTAATCAATTACTAATGAATAAGTCTTAATTGCAGAATAATAACAAGGGGAAGAGATTGTTGTACGGACTGTAATGAAGTGTAAATATTTGTTGTTCGGAACGACTGCATTTTATTTTGAAAAGCTCTCACCTGAGATACCCTTGAACATGTCTTTGCTGCTGGAACCAAGGTCGTATTTTTTTCTTTTATTTTGAAAGATTTCACCGGGAACCAGCTCACAGGTCTTGCGTGATTTGACACATCAGGTTCGATGTCTTGGAGCGCAAAGCGCCAAGACGCACTTCATGCGGTGCGACGATAGGGAGACTTTATTCTCACAAAAGTCATTTCTAGACACTGAGAAAAAGCGTAGAAGTGTTAATTTATTAACAATACAGGTCAGTCAGTTCAGTCTCCTTTTTTTCATTCTTTCATCCTTCCTTATTTTATTTCCTGATTTCTCGAGTTCTTGAGTTCTTTCTCCCTCTTTCTCTCCCTTTTCCTTTCTTTGTGTCTTTCTTTCTTCTCCCGCTTTCTTTCCTTCTTTTCTCTTTTCCTCTCCTTCCTTCTTTTTCTCTCTTCTTTCCTTTCTTTCTTCCTTTCTCTTCGGGTGCACTCGGCGACGTTCACCGGTTGCGGACTTCGGACTGCGCCTGGATTGGGATGGACCTCCGGAGGTGTGCGCGTCCCCGGGGTGCCAGGAGACATCTGCAAGCTTAGGTAATGAAAAAAAAAAAAAAAAAAAAAAAAAAGAGAAAAAAAAGGAATACATGAGCTATCCCTTTTTTTCTTGTTTTTGTGTCGAGCAGGTTACTTTTGCTATTATTATTATTGTTATTATCAACGATTGTGGTTTGCCTCGTATTACAGAAGTTACACAAATGAAGCCTCCTTTGTCCATTGCCCATGTATCTTGTGATCCTCATACAGTAGATTCCATTATGTAATTTCTTCCGATTATTATACTATTAGTCGTTGTGTCTTTCAGGAAGCGTGGTCGTCTAGGTATTTACGCCGCGGAAACCACATTAAGCATCAAATTGCTAAATTATCATCAGACGAGGAACGAACCCTCTTGCCCAAAGAGGTTTTGTTGTCACCCAAATCAAAATAACCGGCCTTTCTGCCAGTCAGCAGGATTGTGCAGAAAGTGCTGCTTTCCGCTCAAATTTCTCTAGCAGACACGCACAGTGGGAACGTGTTTGAGTTAATTCAGTCTTAACATGGACAGACACAAACAGCATTTTTTTTTGGGCCCATTAATGTCTAAGTTACTTTATTAATTAATTACTAAGTGGATGGGAGCAGAAGTTGTGACATGAAACATGGCACTGATTATCCTGCTGAACTCTGCATTAATACTGTAGTTCTCAAAGTCAGGTATAAGTACCACTAGGGTATGTGGGCACTTTTTGGCAGTACGCGAAAGAAGCAATGGATCAAATGTTCAATTTTTTTTTCAATTGAGTCCATTACACTTGTAGGTACAGTTGAGTTTCATTAATCCTTGACATTAAATACATTCGCATTTGCAGTGGTTTGTTTTAAAAATAGATTCAAATACAATATTCAGTTCACTTTTATTTTCCTCGACTTTAGCAGCGTGAATTTTTCTCACTGCGCACAGTGTCTGACCATAATGTTAAATATGCATTTTATGACCAAAACTTGTGCCTATTTTTGATGAGCACTTGGGTCTGCTCCTCGCCTACGAGCCACCGAATTTTAGGTTAAATATTTTCCAAGATGATGCTTGGGTGTAAAATGTTGGAGAACCACTGCATTAATGTATAGATTAGCCTGACTTAAATGTTTGTCCGGGACCAGCTGTGAGGACACATCTGAGTCTCATTTCTACCAGAGATTTATGACGATGGCGCTTAATGAAACCAGTACATTCGATTTAAAATGCAATTTTTAAGAAAATGAAAGTCTCAAAAAGTACTAGAGGCACAATTTTTAAAGTTAATCTGTTATTTGCAAATAAGTCAAACTCTTTACTGCATAAGATGTCATGGTACGTGGAGAGAAGGTATCTTGCAATCACGCCAGTACCTTTTCGACAATATGGTATACTGCATCTAAATCAGCTTGGAACTTGCCTCTGTGTTATTGACACAAAGCCAATTGTCAAAAAGGATCTGTGACCACATATTATTTCAAGTACCACAATATCGTGTGCTTGGAAAAGGAGCATTCGTCATTTAGCAACGTCGCACACATGAACACAACATCTGTTCTACCTACAAGATAAATTACAGTGACGAATACAACTGTTCTTTTGATAAGTACAAATAAATGATTTAGCTCTCCTTGTCGAGGGCGTTTGTTGAAGATTCAGGACCTCAGCTTCGTTTTTTTACTGCAGCTAAAAATCACAGATTGCAACGGGAACAATGGAACTATCAACACAAATTCAGTTACATACAGTGAAGAATAGAACAAATATACCTTTGATCTGCCATGTCCATTTGGACTTTTGCTTCCTTGCTTTACGCCACAAAGCTCATGCAGTCAAAAGTTTCCTAGAGGACCATCGAGGACCTCTTAACGTGATTCCATGTGACATCATCTCATGAGGAGATTTGTTCCGGAAGCTTTAATGACAGAGAGTGACGTCGCCTTAACTGTGTGACATGAAGTACATGTCACCTTAACCCCACCACAAATTCTCCTATATGTCATTGCTGTACTGTACCTTGATTTACAGTATGTGTGCCCCAAGTTAAAAGCTTTTGTGGTACAAGCTGGGACTTCTTTTTTTTTTTTTTTTTTTTTTTTAGAGAGATTTTATGTTGCTAGCCGAAATTTGAGTTATATGTGAGAGTATGAGCAACATTTGTTGATGCACTTTAAAATGTTTATTGACTGTGAACGTGTACTTATTTTCACTCGATATTTAAAAAAAAAAATACAATGCAGCGATTCATTAAATACGTAGTACAAACACAATTTAGCGTTTTTTTGGGGTCTAGGAGGGATAGAATGGACAAATGGCATTTCAATGCATTTTAATGGGAAATATTAGTTTGACATATGAGCCAAATTTATAAATCGGGTAGCAACCTAATGAGATATCAATGATGATGTTGAAGTGAATGTATAAGTGCCGTAATGTGACACAGTTGATGAATGATTTGTCACGATTGGAGGAGCTGGTGGTGTTGTGCCTCCTTTTTTGTCTGGTTCAACACTATTACGTCCTCACTTGTATATTTTCAGATAATTTTTCTTTGCTATTTATGCTTGACACCACAAGTTCAACATACGTAATGATGGCAGATGACGCACTTGAACACTTGGCAGTCACTCCTGATGGGGTTTTGTACAGTGGCTCGGAAGTGCAAAACAATGAAACAAATTGTGAAACACAAAATGCACAAAAAGGGAAACATTTTTACAGTTCAGAAAACAAATGAACAAAACATAAAAGGCTTTTAAATTTCAGTCAACAGCTAGTCCTTTATTTGTCCTCCGCTTCCGGTGATGGTTGCTAGTACGTAGTTGGTTAGCAATTCTAATTCACTCAATACAGATGCAGCGGTTTTATCAGTAAACTGTTGTTCTAGCTTTTCTGCATAATTTCTCTTTGCGATGTAAATTTTCCTTTGTCAGCTGGTTTGTGGCCTGATTGTAAAGAGCTCTGTCCCCACCGCAATGGCTGCCCTCTTCAGCCTCGCGAAGTTGGCAAAGATTGGCAGAGAACCAGGGCTTGTTGTTAGCAATACATACAATTTGTTGGTACACACACGTTCACAGAAGCTCGAGAAATAATAATAATGATAGTGTACATCCATCCATTTTCTTAGCCGCTTAGCCTCACATGGGTTGCGGGGAGTGCTGGAGCCTATCACAGCTGTCAACGGGCAGCAAGCAGGGTACACCCGGAATTGGTTGCCAGCCAATCGCAGGGCACATCGAGACAAACAGCCACCCTCACACCTCGGTGCAATTTAGAGTGTCCAATTAATGTTGCATGTTTTTAGGATGTGGGAGAAAACCCACACAGGCATGGGGAGAACATGTAAACTCCACACAGGCGGGTCCGGGATTGAAGCCGAGACCTCAGAACTGTGAGGCCAACGCTTTACCAGCTGAGCCAACGCACCGCCCAGTTCATCCAAGGTCCCAATTGAAGTTGCTATGATCTCTGCAGTGTAAACAGTCTTGAAGCGCCACCTTAGCTTCATCGGCCCAATTCTTTACTGTTTTCACCACAGACGAACTCAAAGCTGCGCTGTTGATAATAGCATGTTTGGACTCCTTCAGTTAAGATTCTTATGGTACCACAGTGGTCTGGAATGTTGTTTTCCCTGGCAGGTTACATTGGGCTTCTTTTACTGTTTTTAGGGAATTTGTGGTTGAGTTTTTCTTTGTTAAAGTCTCCAAGATTAATGAGGGGTGAATGTGGATGCTCCCTCCCCAAGTTTGTTTACTTGGTCAGCCAGCGTTTGCAGTGCAGCGTTGGTCTAAGCTTCCTTAATGCTCCATAGACCGCAGCCGCGGCACCGGTGTGTAATTCAGAGAGAAAAAAAAACATGTGGATTTGTGAAAGTTGGTGAAAGAAAATTTGGACTAGAATCTTGAATGCTTAGCAAGTCTTCCCTTGTTTAAATAAGTTGTGTAATGTCGCCAAAGACAAGAGCATACATAGTACTAAAGATAATGTCACCAAGGGGACCACTCGGCCAGGCGCCATCTTGGTCTTCATTTTATAGTCGCATACTCCTCCAATGTGTCATTTTGCCAAACAAATAGCACGTTATGCCGAAAATGCTACACTGTTGTTCTTATTTTTTTGAATGGTGATTTTTTTTTTACCCCCCTTTGAAGTCTTGCTGACATACTTGAAATGTGAAGCTGACTAATTTGAAAATTTGCCCTGAATATTTCATATCGCTTTTCTTTTTATGATCTTGCATTTGATAGTACTACAGGACATGTATGAGGGCATCATTTGTTCTCCCTTCATTCACGTGTTCCGGTTCTGGTTGACTGATCACGCCTGGGGTCGCTTGTCACGCCTCTCTCATCAACAAGTGTAGAATGTTATTGTTTTTTTTCATTTAAAGTTCATTAGTTGTTTCTTTACGCACAGTTATCAAGAACTTGACAATTAATTGTAAATAATGTAATTGCAATTCCTTCCTGTTTGCATTATTTAAGGAAATATGACTTTGAAGTGAATATATAAAGTGACGCTTGAAAGCAAAGTGGTGTGTGTGTGTCTTGCATGCATGCATGGTGAGAGAAGGTCTGCGCTACAAACACAATTGTTTATTTAATCAACACAGACAGAGACCGGTCGCTGACGCACGCTATCCCCCTCGCACTCGTGCATGCGTGCACACACATGAACACTCAAACGTCCATTAATGGTAAAACATTAATATTTTTCTCCTCGTCCACAGTTAATCTCACCAACGTGCCTAAACAACCCAGGGAAGGAAGTCATCTACTGTGAGGCAAAAAAGTATTTGCCCTCTTCTCAAATGTATTTTTTTTGTATAGATTCAACTTTGCCCACTTTAATTAATATTTAAGATCATCGAACAAAGGTAAATATCGGAAAGTGAAATACTATGCAGTTTTTAAATGGTGAATATACATAATCAAAGCTACATAACCCCTGTGTGATAATTAATGCCCCCCTTATTTTTTTAAGTACTGCAACAAATATTAATAAAAACAAGAATTTGAGAGGAGGCCAAAACTTTCTCATGGCACTCTATGTATGCTGCAATGGAGCGAAGAGAAGAACTCCTATTTTTCTCTTGTAGAACGTAATCCGTATTTCACCCGAAGTTGGGTGGGACAGGCTCCAGCATGTCCATGACCCTTGTGAGGATAAGCGGCTTAGAAAATGGATGGATGGATAATTTATAATCATCTTAGCGGGCAGTAACATGTGCGTAATGCAATGAAAGTTGTTACAGGAGTCACGAAACAGCTCCAAATGCAATCTATCTATCTATCTATCTATCTATCTATCTATCTATCTATCTATCTCTATCTATCTATCTATCTATCTATCATCTATCTATCTATCTATCTATCTATCTATCTATCTATCTATCTATCTATCTATCTATCTATCTATCTATCTATCTATCTATCTATATCTATCTATCTATCATCTTATTGCTCAAGGATCAAATGATTACCCGGAGAGCTATGTTTTGCTTTTTGTTTGCTTTTTTCCCAAAACTTATTCTTAGTGGTAGTTTTGCTTCGGTTATTATTATTACTTCAGATGTGGAATTGAGGCGCATTCTCATCTGTATATTAAAAAAAGACAGTTGTTGCACAAACCCCCACATCATTGGCTTTGCCAAATCACACAAGCAGAATCATTAGAAGAGAGGCAGTAGGTGGGTTGTACACCAGAAGGTACAGGAAATATGTATTCAAGTCCCAGCCTTTCCTTTTTCTCAAAGATACTGCAGATAGTTGTTCAAGGTTTATACTGTTTTAACTTCTTTACACAGTGACAATAACTAATTTTAAAACTTGGAGATAGCGAGACACTTGATTTTAGACATTATTTAACTACCTTCTTAGGAAGAGTAGAAGAGACAAGTGTGAAGGACCAGGAAGTGGCAATGATCAGCAAGGAGGAAGATCGCAAGGCATTACAAAGGATGAAAAATGGAAAGGCAGGTGGTCCTGATGACATACCGGTGGAGGTATGGAAGCAATTTGGAGAGGTGGCTGTGGAGTTTTTGACTAACTTATTCAACAATACTAGCGGGTGAGAAGACGCCTGAAGAATGGAGGAAAAGTGTTCTAGTTCCCATTTTTAAGAGTTAAAGGAATATAAGAGTTTGAGCTTAAAGTAGTTCATTAGATGTTGCTACATCCTGTGTATGAAAGTGTGAGACTGTAAAGTGCTGAGTTTGTGACTGGTGGAACGAAACAGGGTACGTGGTGCAAGAATGGAATGTTTTACAACAGACGGTGCTAACTGCAAAGAGGATGCGGAGACGACAGGACTCAGAGGCAGTTGGTGGAAAAACTGCTGTCAGGAAACCACCACCAGGAGGAGCCAGCACGCGAGTCTGCAGGGGAGGAGTCGGGCCAACATCCGGCGGACCAAAGGAGACCAATGATAGAGCGCCAAGGATACCTGCAGGAGACTCAGAACCAATAGTGAATCAGTAGATTGTACTTTAAAATTGTTCTGGGAAACTCGGATGTAGAGGGAACAGAGACGTACAGGGTTGTTATGAGAGGGACCCGAGACCCAGGTGTGTGTTGAAGGAATAAATCCACTCGTGTGTGAAAATGCCGGCTTCCTGATACCTTTCTATTGCAGAACGAGCGCGCGTATTGTTGGATGAGTGGCAGTTGGGTAAGGTCACAAATTGGAGTCAGATTACTAACTTAAGTTTATGATGATTTAGAAATATAAAGTTCCAAGAGAGTAAAGGGGATGTTCAGAGTTGTGGGAATTATAGAGGAATAAAGTTGATGAGCCACACAATGAAGTTATGGGAAAGAGTAGTGGAGGGAAGATTCAGGACAGCAGTAAGCATCTGGAAGCAACAGTATGGTTTCATGCCTAGAAAGAGTAGCACAGGTGCATTATTTGCCTTGAGGATGCTTGTGGAAAAGTACAGAGAAGGTCAGAAGGAGCTACATTGTGTCTTTGTGGATCTAGAGAAAGCCTATGACAGAGTACCAAGAGAGGAACTGTGGTAGTGCATGCGTAAGTCTGGTGTGGCAGAGAAATATGTTAGAATAGCACAGGACATGTATGAGGGCAGGAGAACAATCGTGAGGTGTGCCGTAGGTGTGACAGAAGAATTTAAGGTGGAGGTGAGACTGGATCAGGGATCAGCTCTGAGCCCCTTCCTGTGGTAATGGATAGGCTGACAGATGAGGTTAGACTGAAATCCCCTTGGACCATAATGTTCGCAGATGATATTGTGATATGCAGTGAAAGCAGGAACAAAGTGGAGGAACAATTAGAAAAATAGAGGCATGCATTGCAAAGGAGAGGAGTGAAGATTAACCAAAGTAAAACAGAATATATGTGCGTGAATGAGAGGTGTGGAGAGGGAAGTGTGAGGCTACAGGGGGAAGGGATAGCAAGGGTGGACGACTTCAAATACTTGGGGTCAACAATCCAGAGCAATGGTGAGTGTGGTAAGGAAGTGAAGAAACGGGTCCAAGCGAGTTGGAACAGCTGGCGAAAGGTGTCTGGTGTGTTATGTGACAGAAGAGTCTCTGCTAGGATGAAGGGCAAAGTTCATAAAATAGTGGTGTGGCCGGCCAGGATGTACAAATTAGAGACGGTGGCACTGAAGAAACAACAGGAAGCAGAACTGGAGGTGGCAGAAATGAAAATGTTGAGGTTCTCGCTCGGAGTGAGCAGGTTGGATAGGATTAGAAATGAGCTCATTAGAGGGAAAGCCAAAGTCAATGTTTTGGAGACAAGGGTCGAGAGAGCAGACTTCAATGGTTTGGACATTTCCAAAGGCAAGAGAGTGAGTGCATTGTTACAGTGGTGCTGAAGATGAAGCTGCCAGGCAAAAGAGCGAGAGGAAGACCAAAGAAAAGGTTGATGAATGTTGTGAGAGAGGACATGAGGACAGTGGGTGTTTTAGAGGAAAATGCACGAAATGATGATGTTGAGGTTCTCGCTAGGAGTGAACAGGTGTGATAAGATTAGAAATGAGCTCATTAGAGGGACACCCAAAGTTGGATGGTTTGGAGACAAGATTCGAGAGAGCAGACTTCGATGGTATGGACATGTTCAGAGGCAAGAGAGTGAGTATATTGGTAGAAGGCTGCTGAGGATGGAGCTCCCAGGCAAAAGAGCGAGAGGAAGACCAAAGAAAAGGTTGATGGATGTTGTGAGGGAAGACATGAGGGCAGTGGATGTTAGAGAGGAAGATGCATGAGATAGACTTAGATGGAATAAGATAACACTCTGTGGCGACCCGAACGAGACAAGCCGAAAGGAAAAGAAGAATAAGAAGAAGTTAACTTCTTTTTACACTTGCCTGACCATCAATAACTGCATGTATGACACCCAAACAGATTTGTGTCCATTATTTCTGAAAACAATACTTGTTTCAAATTTGGAGAGCAAGCGACATCTTGGAATGAGTTGTTAAAATCCATTTTGACTGTCTACATCATTTACATGCTGGAAATCTATTTGCAGCAAAATCCCGTCTTGAATTATATCATCCAATTAAAATACATTTTAAATGCTACAAATTACTGTTCATCATTTGTGTTTTAGCTGACGTTGAGGATTTTGTTTCCAGTAGTTACTTTGTACTTTCTTTCAAATCTGAATGACTGAGTAAACTTGTTCACTGTGTTCAGTGTTGCGCAATGACTGTTCCGTTTCCCCTCCGTAATATACAATGTACTGTAATACCGTCCCCTAATGCCTGTATGCACGTAGCACTACCCCCCCAAAAAACCTTCCTTTGTAATGTAGACGAAGCTGTGCATTTGAACGTGTGATGTTTATGCATGTGTAAGCCGTTAGTTTGTCACTAAACCAGACTAATCTATTCTTTATGCTGCTCACAACCATTTTTGACTGCCAATGAAATGGAAAAGATGGAAATGCTCCGTCACCTTCATTAAGCGCCTGCATCATCTCTCACTTCACCTTTTCCTGCATCTGAATCTCTCATCTATCCTGCTCGCTCTATAACGCAGATCATCCTCACTGCCTGATGAGGAATGGCGTCACTCGCATTTGAGAAGAGAACCATTTCTTTATCCTCGACTACATCTCTCAGCTCCTGTCACCTTTCTGACATTTGCTTGTCAAATCTCCTCATTCTTTAGCCCTCAACATGCTTTTATGTTCTTGAAGCAAAATTGATATTGAAGCTGCTTGTACTCTCCAGCCTCTGCTTTATGCGGGTGATTTGCTTTCCACTCTTTCCCCTTGATACCCACTCAAATCATCCCACTGCAGGTTCACAGTACCTTAAAAACTGTTTTGGAGTGAGGAAGGATACATGAGAATTCTCACAGATCATAATGTCCAAGTCTTGGACCGAAATAGATGGGCTAGTGCTGTGAAAACAATGAACAAGTCACAGAAACTAATTGCCCATGTGGAGTAGCTGATGCAAATGAGAGGAAAGAAGTGGCATAAATTGATCAAAAGTTCACTTCAAAAGTGTAGATGTTTGCTTTTGAGGGGCCGTGTAGAATCCCAGAACATAATAACTTCCCATAATGTCGTATTAACCCCTAACCTAATACATTTTACCTTTTTAAAAATCTTACAGGGTTAAGGTCATTGTGACTCATATTGCCAACAGACCAACAGCCTCGACTCCTTTTTAATAAGGATTAAATATGTTTTAAAACATGCTAATTACATTTAAGTTGGCGTTACAACTACATCGCCGCTCTACCAATATCACGAAAAGTGAGAGAAACACATGAAAAAAAAAACTGTCCTCTCATGACTTTGATTAATAAAAAGTGAGTCAGGTGGGAAGATGCTCGTATTTTAATGAACAAAATTGGAAAAGTATCATAGAGGCAGTCATAAATGATCAATGTTCTAACTTTGTTCCTCAAGTCTTGTGCAACTAAAATACGAGACTCGAGCAACCTGAACGAATTACACTTCTGACGTGTGTAAATGTTACATTGTTTGGGATTAATATTGCGATCTATTTTGTGGCGTTTGTAGAACTCTTCGCTATGCCAATTTCTCTTTTGTTAGGTAGCAAGATGAGTTCAGTTCTTTGCCAGCATGCAGCGTGTTCAAAATGTTGTTCGCAAGTCAAAGCCAAAAATTGCCTGAACGACAGCTCTTATCTTGAAAAACTCATAAATTGGATCGCTGGTATCTCAAGGCGCTGCCGAAATTCACAAGGTCGAGATTATATGAACACGGAGCACTTCTGTGCTGTAGTGGATTAAGCAGTATAATTAGTTTTCATAGAAATGGCCATTATGAACTGAAAGATTATGAACACAATTTATATGGAATATTTTGTTTATGTTAACAACCTATCCCAGTAATATGTTGCTTATAACATAGTCAATACTTTTTATTGCATTCCATGCGAGCGTAGCCTTGGAAAGGCAGAGGACGACTGCAACTTCAACCAAAAGCTGAACTTATTTGGATCTCTTTCAGCAACGCCGTGTGAAAGAATCTGACTCAGAACTGTTTGAAAAATGCCTGCAAGAATGAATCACTGATGACGAATTATCTCTCCTTTCAGCCAGCTGCATTTCTCCCCTCTGATCTCGTCGTTGTGAAGACTTTTAAGAGGTCTATTTGATCCCTGACCGCGATTGTATGAACGGCCATAATAGCTATTTCACTTACATACTGGAACCTCACAGTGAGGACCTGCTGTGAATATTAATTACAGGTGTTATAAGAAATACTCCAATAAGAGTTCATACATGTTTTTTTGGTTAAAAAGAACAGCAGAAATCTGGGAATATTTGGATTGCAGTTTTCTGGAAGAGGTTCCCTTGGTTACGTAATGGGAACATGGTAATTAGAAGCTGCCTCCAGGTTCATTCAATACAATTGATGAAGATCTTGGTCAATGGAATATTCTAAATCGTGCACATCTGACAGGGAACATCAAGTGACTAAGAGGGAGGTGTCATATTCAGTCGGTGCGGACCAGTCATGTGGGACATTTGGACAGTATCAACACATTTCTTACCGTCAATCTGGCCAACTCATGATGATCAGAATGGTAAATGGAAAATGCAGGTCATATGTACATGAAAGTGAGCATAGACAAGAGTGACAAGTACACATGGAGAGGATTTGGGTATCACTTACCACTTCATGTCTTTCAATGACTCCTGGTTAATATTTTAGTCATGCTGCCCATTGGTCGTCATGGCTCCTGTTGTTCTGACAACCATTATCTCCGCTGGACAGTGGGCATTTTTGGTAATGCTGCTAATTTCTGGTCAGGTCATTGTGAAAAGAACGAAATAGCCGGCCATTTCTGAGGGAATGTTAAATTCACAAAGAGCCGGGGAGATTCTTACAGAAACCTCAGAGAAATAATACAAAGAAAAAAAATGATTAAAAAGAGGATTGAAATGTCAGTTACATTTCCTTTCAGTTGTGGTGATGATACGGAATACATGATAAAATGCATAAAGTACTTGTAGGTGCTTTTTACAGCGACATTAAGAGTTCATTGATCAGAAAGTCACACGATGCAGTGGTAGGCTTCAGTCAGGGGAGCAGGTCGTGAATGATGACGATGATGATGATGATGATGTACAGTAATAGAGGATCAATAGAATAGCTCATCTCATCATAATAGTATGATTCTGCAATGATGATGTACTAGTAATTAAATGAGAAAATGTCTCTTTTAAAATATACAATGCAACACTGCTCTGAACAAAAAGGGTTTGATATTATACGGTCAAAATACACAAAGCCTAGAAATTATGTGCAAAATGTCCACTAGTATGGAAAGTAAACCCTCTATTGTCATTTAATTGTGTGTGTTGGTTTCCACGTGGTCTCCGGGTGGAGGCTTGGGGGCCGTGGTGCTGTGTCCTGGGTCTGTGCTCTCCTCTTCCCTCTCTCCGGGGTAGGCTCCTTTGGTCATCGCCCTTTTCTCCCTCGGGGTGTGTGGGGTCCCCGCCTGACTTGGGGCTCACGGTGGGTGTCAGCGCCTCGGTCGAGCCAGGTCTCGTGCAAACGAGGCCCGGTTTACCCTGCCCATTTGTACAATCCAGAGTACTGCTTTTGTTACATTGATGACCAGGTGTAGAGCTCAGCGACCGGCGATTTGCTCTCAAAGAACCTGCAGTCTGAGATTGAAGCCCCTGGGAGCCTGAAAAAGAGTTTTCACCCATGGAGGCAGCACATCAATACCAGGCTGCCGAATTACACTTGTCGATTAGTATGCAGATCCTTGCATGTGGTCAATGTTGCAACCCCATTGCCAAATACAAATACCTCTAAAAAGATTTACTTTAATTTCCCCCTAGATGGGCTTGGACTGTAGAAACCAGAACATGAGGTTGAACCCAAAATGCACGACGAGGACACTTGAACAGGCTTGAGCTGTCTAATTTGAAAAGCCGGGTGGACCTGCAGCGACTTCAGGAGTTTTAATTTCATCGTGACTGGATTGATTACCTTTGTAATCGGTCACCGACCGACAAACCTGGGAGCGAGCTACTGTGATTCCACTCTGAGAGGTTGGCCCATAACAGACAGCCAGACTCGGTGACCCACCCTGTAGACTGGCGCCCTCTCACGGTCTTCTGCTGCCTTATAGGAGAGCCCCTTGCGCTGTAGCATCTGTCGGGCTAGCTCCCAGGGTCCCTTGCAGAGTATCACAACGGCCAATGCAGACGGCACCGACGAGTTTACGGGCGGGAAGAGCAAGAGTGGATAATCGTGTGAGAGGTGAAAGGGGAACATGCCAGTGGACGCTGAGGGAAGAGAGAGTTAGGGTCCATGTGCTGGGCAGATCGTTCTGTCATGGCCAGAACACGAGGCTGAACCCAAAATGCACGACTCACAAGACCAGGTACAGTTTGGGAAACATCTTTATTCAGTCCAAGGTTGAAACACAGGCAGGCAGTCCAAAGAAGCAGGAGTAACAAAATCAGTCGGCGTGAAGGCGGAGTCACAAGGGTAGTAAGGACATAGGCAAAGGGTTGTGGGAATGTGACATAGGAGTACAATGATATGGCAAGGACCGGACCGCACGTGTGGAAATATATATATATGGACCGTAATCATCAAAACGGGACGCAGGTGAGCGCATCTGCTCATCGGAGTAGGTGCGTGCTGCATCGGGAACAGACACGCCCTTGACACTGTACAAGCAATTTGAAAGTCACATTTCCAAAGCCTTCAAAATAGTAATCGGCAAAAAGATTAATTGGTGATTGTTCAATTTGACAATCCTGAAAGGTATGAATCTCAGTAAAAGAAGGGCACACAGTAATACTTTCAACATATATATATATATATACAATATTGGTCTACCAATATTATATAACAGTGGTAGTGGAGATTATAGCTTGACAGAAAAGGATGGCGGTGTGTAAGATGACTCTGATGGTGGACGGGAAGGTTAAGAAGACAAAGGCGAAGCAGAGAACCGTGTGGTGGAAGCTGAGACAGGAAAAATGTTGCGTAGCTTTTTTTTTTTTTTTTTTTTTTTAAGATGAGGTGAGACAGGGTGTCAGTGGGCAGGAAGCACTTCCAGAATACTTGACTACTACATCCAAGGTGATCAGAGAGACAGGCAAGAGAGGACTGGGTCTATCTTCTGGCAGGAAAGGAGAGAAATAGATTTGGTGGTGGGAACAAAAGTACAATACAGGAAACTATACAAGGAAAGATGTTGGCTACTGGAAGAAGCAGGACAAAGTGAGAAACAAAAATACATGGAGTTGTGATGTAGGGCAAAGGTAGAGGTGGCAAAGGCCCAACACTGAAACACTGATAACCAGTTCAATGTGTACCCCGGCTCCTGCCTGAAGATCACACAACCCTTGTGAGGATAAGCAGATCAGATAATAGATGCATCTTTCTTAGTGTCCTGTATTGTCTTCTCTTCTCTTAATCAGTTGTCTTTCACTGTCTTTCTCTTTTTTTTCCCATCACTCCATTTCAAACTTTGTTCTGTCCAAGTGATGTTCAATAAATATCCACCAGAATACAAAGAACCACAGTGGGATCTTAAAAAAAGCCCCCTGTGGCACAGCATAACTGTTCCGGCGTAAAGAGATATTGGTTCTACGTTCTGGTTCTTCTAGCAGCTGAACGGGACAAAAAATAAATAAAGAAGATAAACATTGACAATACACGATTATACCTTTCTATGGTACCACTGACTCGCATTATAAATCATATTTTTCAATACACAGTAAACCTTGTGTGTGATAATGTTTTCCCCATGAATACTGCTTTAATCCAGGCTTTGGGTGTGAAAGATCATATATATATGGGTGGACAGGTGTGTTTATGCAGCTAACGACTTCACCCAATGCATCTGATTTAGGATAATACATGGAGTGGAGGTGGAATTTTAAAGGCGGAGTCACGGGTCTTTGAGGGTCAGAATTCTAGCTGATAGGTTAAAAAAAATCATACATTGTGATTTCTGGATTTTTCTTTTTAGATTATCCCTCTCACAGTGGACTTGCATCTACGATGAAAATTTCAGACCCCTCCATGATTTCTAAGTGGGAGAACTTGCAATATAGCAGGGTGTTCAAATACTTATTTTCTTCACTGTATCTCTCTACCCTGTGATCACATATCATCAGCGTGTGTCCTGTCTGTCATGCATTACTGAACGTAGTCACACGTGTGACAACTCCAAACATGGGGGAGACAACAGTGTTTGTTATTATGATGTATATTTATTCTGTGTGTGTGTGGCTTCGTGGGCATGTGTGTATTGTTTCTACATACACAGGTTCACACAAGTTCTTTATTAGACCATTGTGGTACCCATATGAAAACAGATGTTTTCATGTTGGACACAAACCCCAAACTGCGTAGAAGACATCCATCCATCCATTTTCTTAGCTGCTTATCCTCACAAGGGTCGCAGGGAGTGCTGGAGCCTATCCCAGCTGTCAACAGGCAGGAGGTGGGATACATCCTGAACTGGTTGCCAGCCAATTGACCCCTCCGTACAGGCCACTTAACCATGCCTCCTGAAGTGACGTCACGCCACGTGCGCTGATGTCAGACAAACAATTAGGAAAAATATCGGCGCAGCAAGAAAGGAATAGAGCGAAACAGTCCGATTTACCGGCTGATTTCTCACTCGCATTCTTAGCTTACGGTGAAATATTGTTGAAAAGCAGACAGCAGGGCTTCAAGTATTTCAGCGAGCGGTATTTCAATGGTATTTACATGCATATCGACGGCGAAACCATTGATATTAGCGCGAGATCTTTCCGGAGTCAGAGGAAGACCGAGAAGCCACATAATATAAAATATTATAACCCAAAGACGAATTCGTCATTGACAGTTTCCTATTTTCGTGTTACATGTCACACTTGTGTGCAGAATCTGTATATGTATCTGTATAGCCGTTTGTGAACCGCCGTATGAAGGAAAAGAAGAAGGCGAGGTTTGATTTACGAGTTGTTTCTCTCGTTTTTTTGTGCAACGTCACGCGCTCCCCTCAATAATTATACTTGAATTAGTGCCGAACCTTCGCAAGTCCCGACCGAGTACGACAATCACTACTTTAGTGTCCTCAAACATCCTTCCTTCAGTCTTGGTGTCTCGGTGCACGTCGAAGGCTTTTAGGACTGCTTGTCCGGTTTAGCTTAGCTCACCGCCAACAAAGAGACACGTTTGTGCAGTCAGATCATCGCAAAATATCGCTCAACACAGATCAAGTGTGACAATCATTCACAAGTAGCTATATTATGCAAGCGAAGAACTGCTAATTGATTTATATGAGACATGTATTGAAAATCAAATATAGGACTTACCTTTGTGCAAACATATCTGTTCCGGTTGATTTTAGATGGATTCAGTTGATCATGCGGTCTTCCTCAAAGTTTTAGCCATCAGAGACATTTTTCGTACTCGGTCTTCTGTTCCGGTTGATTTTAGATGGATTCAGTTGATGATGCGGTCGGCCACAAAGTTTTATCCATCGAAGGCATTTTTCGTACTGGGTCTTCGGTTTTGGAAAGGGTACGAATCCAACTCCACCAACTAGCCTTTCAGGATACCTGTCGTCATTATTATAAAGTCCGTGACTACACCTCTTAACCATATCTATTGTTAAAGAACCAAAATACGTGATAAAACGTCAATAGAAGCTATACTGGACCATCCAGCGTTGTCTGAGATTTGAGTCTGAGATTATGCAGATCTCTGGCCTCTGATTGGTCAGTGACGCGGATTGCGCAGCATCCACGGAGGGGTCAAATGCAGGGCACATTGAGACAAACAACCATATTCATAATCACACCTAAGGGGCAATTTAGAGTGTCCAATTAACGTTGCATGTTTTTGGGATGTGGGAGGAAACGCAGGGAGGGCCAGATTGAACCCGGGTCCTGAGAACTGTGAGGCCAGCTGTCAACAGGTAGGAGGCGGGGTACATCCTGAACTGGTTGCCAGCCAATTTCAGGGCACAATGAGACAAACAGCCACACTCGCAATCACACCTAAGGGGCAATTTAGAGTGTTCAATTAATGTTGCATGTTTTTGGGATGTGGGAGAAAATTCGAGTGCTTGGAGAAAACCCAGGCAGGCATGGGGAGAACATGCAAACTCCATAGAGGCGGGTCCGGGATTCAACCCGTGATCTCAGAACTGTGAGGCCAGCTGGGAAAAGCTGTCTTTGACTCAATTTTTTCAAAATTTTCAGTGCAGGTTTGGATGTAAAGTAAGAAAGATTTGACATTGAGACAGTGGCACGGTGGAATAACTGGTTGGAGTGTTGGCCTCACAGTTCTGGGGGCCACGGTTCTAATCCTGGCTCTGCTTGTGTGGAGTTTCCATGTTCTCTCCATCCCTCCGTGGATTTTCTCTGGGCACTCCAGTTTCCCCCCCCACATCCCAAAAACATGCAACATTAAAGGGCCACTAACACATAAAACATAATTTTTAGTATGTTCTTAATTAAAAAAATCAGCCAGAATGGACCCATTTGTTTGGTCACAGTATGTCAGAATGTTCCCATATATGGATTTTTGCATCTCCCGCCATGAAAATCTTCTCGAGGCATTTGTGTTGGAGAAGAACCAGTAAGTGATGTTTTTTTGTCGATGCCCACACTTGTTGGTTCGTGTGTTTATACCTGTTTTACCGGCGAGAAATTAACTGGGTTTTTTTCCGTGTTAACTAAAATGCTGGCATGTTGTATTGTTGTATTTTGCTCGAACAATCGGGAGGATGGATTCACTCTTCGTATGTTTCCAAAAGACCCCGTTCGTTATGAAAAATGGATTGCACAGGTGCAAAGGGCGAGAGCTTTGTGTGTTCCAAATGACAGGCATGTGTGTATGTTAAAAAAAAAATAATAATAGTTGGGCGGGACAAATTTGTCTCATAGTTTATATGTTACATGTGAATTTAGAATAAATAAATCCCCTTGATCAAACCAGAAAAATATAACGTAACACTTGTATTGTATTTAGGACAATTTAATCACACACAATACAAGAAAACGCAACACAAAACAATAACAGAATCAGAATCAGCTTGAATGACCAAGAGTATGAAAACACACGAGGAGTTTTTCTGCGGCAGTCGCTGCTGCCCTGGTATAACATTCATTCACAACAAAGAACAAGGAACAACATAGCAACAAGAACAAGGACATGAAATTTCAGTTTATAGGAACTATTCCTTATAAGATGTGCAAGATGTAAAATTTAGAAGAGGTAAGAGATAAGTGTGTTAACGTCCCACAGTGTGTTAAGGTTGTACAGAGTGCTTTAACCTGTTCATGGTTCCCGTTATAGACCAGTGCAATGTCAATTGTGCAAAGGGAGCAGTTTAAAGTGATGAATCCTCTACAAAAAAGATTCTATATATATGTATCCATCCATCCATCCAGTTTCTTCACCGCTTATCATGAGGGTTTTGGGGAGTGCTGGAGCCTATCCCAGCTGTCAACGGGCAGGAGGCGGGGCATACCCTGAACTGGTTGCCAGCCAATTGCAGGGCACATTGACACAAACAGTCACACTAACAATCACACTCAGGGGTGTCATGAACGGGACTTGAGGGCGGACCCAAAGGCACAACTCGGGTGACAGGCAAGCGGTAAGAAGAAAGTCTTTATTTGTTCCAGAGTCGGTAACCGGGGAGTTAGTCAGGACAAACAGCAGGAACAGGAGCGACAGGCATTGGTCGGTACACGGGAGGTTGGCGTCAGGAAGGCGGAAGTGCGGGAACGAGGCATGCGAGGCGACGATCTGGCGATGACCAGTCATCCACTGAGTCCTATAAGTATCAGGGTTAATCAGCGGAGATAAGCACAATAATAAGCAGCGTAGGCCGGTTTCCAGGTCTTGGTCAATCTTCTGTTGGACTCCGGGTGATGAGCTGACGTCAGGCTCGCAGTAGCCCCGATGAGGGTGCAGAACTCCTTCCAAAAACGGGAAACGAACTGTGGACCCCTGTCTGAGACAATGTTCACCGGCAGCCCGTGGTAGCGGAAGACCTCGTTCAGCAGCAGGTGGGCTGTTTGCTTGGCGGACGGGATCTTCGGGGCCGGCACAAAATGGACCATTTTGGAGAAACGGTCGACGACGGAGAGCACCACCATGTTCCCCTGGGAAGAAGGTAGCCCAGTGACGAAATCCACAGAGATATGTGACCAGGGATGCGAGGGAATCGGCAGCGGCTGCAACTCCCCCATTGGTCGCAGCCGGGAAGTCTTGTTGGCCATACATACCGGGCAGGCGTTGACGTAATCCCTCATGTCCCTACCCAGGTTTGGCCACCAGAACCCCTGCTCGACGACAGAGCATGTCTTGGTCATGCCAGGGTGGCAGGCCGTCTTGATGGTGTGCGCCCAGTCGATGACGTCCCCCCATAGAGACGGGACAACGAACAAGTGGCTGAGAGGATATCCGGCTGGGCCTGGAGCGTCCTTCAAGGCCTCCTTCACTCGTGTCTCAATTGCCCAGGTGAACCCGGACACGAAGCAGGCGTCCGGAAGGATTGAGACGCTCGCGCACTCTGGGCGATCCCCTTTGTGGATCTGCGAGAGTGCATCCGGCTTGCCGTTCTTCGAGCCTGAGCGGAAGGACAAAGTGAAGTGGAAACATGTAAAAAAGAGTGCTCACCTGGCCTGGCAGCCATTAGCTGCTTCGCGGTCACCCACGTCGTAGTTACGCTAAGCCGGGGTCAGTCTTTTTGAAAGGAAGGTGCACAGGTGATTCCTACAGTCCTTTGCTCACCTCTGGGATAGAACCGCTCCTATCCCAGAGTCCGATGCGTCCACCTTGACCACAAACTGCCGGTCCGGGTCCGGCATTATGAAGATCGGCGCGGTGGTAAAGCTTGCCTTAAGCCTTTCGAAGGCCTCCTGACAGGTCCTGGTCCACTCGAAGGTGTTGCGGGGAGATGTGAGAGCGTGCAGAGGGGCGGCAATGGAACGGATGAACTTACGATAGAAGTTCTCGAACCCGATGAACCTCTGCACGTCTTTCCGACAAGAGGGAGTGGGCCATTGAAGGACCACGTCGATCTTCCCGGGATCCATTCGAATCTCCCCTTCTGCCAGGATGAACCCCAGGAAAGACACGGAGGCTCGATGGAACTCGCACAGCTGATGCTGCAGCAGCTGCTGAAGCACCTCCCTGACATGTCTGATGAGGGAGGTCAGGTCTGAGGAAAAAATCAGGATGTCGTCGAGGTACACAAAAACATTTCGATTCAGCTTTTCCCGGAGCACATCGTTAATAAAGCAGGTTTGGCCACCAGAACCCCTGCCGCCTTCCATTCATCCCCCTCCCGGAGCCGTACCAGACGATATGCACTCCGTAGGTCCAACTTGGTGAAGATCCAGGCCCCTTGAGGCAGTTCGAACGCAGTCGCTATCAGGGGAAGAGGGTACCTGTTCTTTACGGTGATGTCGTTGAGTCCTCTGTAGTCGATGCAGGGCCGTAGCGAAGTGTCCTTCTTTTTCACGAAGAAGAACCCTGCACCAGATGGTGAGGAAGACGCACAAATGAGCCCTGCCGCCAGCAACTCCTCGACGTATTTCTTCATGGCCTGGTGCTCCGGCCCTGTCAAAGAAAACAATCACCCACGAGGGGGTGATGTGCCGGGCAGTAGCTCAATGGCGCAGTCCTAAGGGCGGTGCAGCGGCAGGGATCTAGCTTTTGTTTCCGAAAACACCTCCTTGAAGTCCAGATAACAGGGGGGCACCGCGGCTAACTCCGGTGCAGTACTTGGTACCTGGCTCTTTAAATTCCATGGGCGCGACTTGAATCCACCCCTCCTCATGAGCAACGAAACACCGCTTGCGGCAATTTTCGCCCCACGCCCTGATTTAACCTGTGGTCCAGTCAATATGCGGGTTGTGCTCCTTGAGCCACGGAGTCCCCACCCCAGGATGATATCGCTGCTCCACGAGTCGAAGACGCAGAAGCTAATTTGTTCCGTGTAGGCGTCTGGAAATACCATCTCTAAGGTTTGCGTGCGGAGTGTCACTCGACGGAGAAATTTCACATTCACAGCATAAGCGTTGCAGAACCACTGCATCGGGAAGGTAGTCGCGCCCAACGCCTCGACCACGTGGGGGTTGATCAAATTTGCGTCCGAGCCGGAGTCGATGAACGCTGTCACAGTACACGAACGACCCTCCGTGCCGAGGGTGACTTGGAGAAGCGCCCGACTTGACTCTGCCGTGGTATATCGCACACTCACTCGGGTAGTGATCCTGAGACCGGGACGCTTCAGTCTGACCGGGCAATGGGTAATTAAGTGGCCCAAGCGGCCGCAATAAAAGCAGCGTCCCTCCCGTCGATGTCGCAGGCGCTCCTCTGCCGGACCGTCGAGAACCTCCACCCGCATGGGCTCCGTCGCGGGAGTGAGCGTAGATGGCAGGGAACGGACGCCCCCGTCTCTCCTCCAGATAGCGCGTCGATTTGTCCCTGGATGGCAAGTCTTTGGTCAACTTTGAGTGCCAGCGCGATGAGCGCATCCAACGAGGTAGGAAGGTCCGCGGCGATGAGGAGACTGCAGATCTGCGGGGAGAGCCCCTGGAAGAAGGCATCGAGGAGGGCGTCCTCGTTCTATCGGCTCTCAGCTGCCCGGATACAGAACTCGATGGCGTAACGCGGCGCTATCCCTGGTGTAAAGTCATCAGCGACGCCGCTGCCTCGCGCTCCGGCGTGGCATACTGGATAACCTACGTTATGGCGCAGACGAAGGCCAGCCAAGAGCGACACGTCTCCGAGTTGCGACTCCACTCCACCGTGGCCCAAGCCTCTGCTCTTCCCGTCATGTAGGAGATGACGAAGGCGATCCGGGATCATTCCGTCGGGAAGGCGGGTGACTGTAGCTCGAAGTGTAGGTCACACTGAGCGAGGAAGGGTCTAACGTTCCCTGAGTCTCCAGAAAAACGTTCTGGTCTGGAGAGAAGTGTTATGTCGGTACGCTGAATCTCCACAGCGGGCGGGGCAGATGTACTGAGCTGGACCAGGGTAGCCGAAATGGCCGCCGTCTGCGTAGTAGCAGTGCTAGCCTGAGAGGCTAGCCACGGCTCCAGCCAAGCACAGATCTCAAGGAGCCTCTGGTTCATCACCTGGAGGGCAGCCTCCTGCTCAACCAGGCGTCTGCCCTGGAACTGTAACGAGCAGTGGATGGCTTCGGAGTCGGCTGGGTCCATGTTGTGGCCAGATTATTCTGTCATGAACGGGACCCAAGGACGGACCCAAATGCACGACTCGGGTGACAGGCAAGCGGTAAGGAGAAAGTCCAGAGTCGGTAACCCGGGAGTCAGTCAACAGAAACAGCAGGGACAGGGGCGACAGGCTTACAGGGTAGGTCAGGAGGCAGGCGTTGGTCGGTACACGGGAAGTTGGCGTCAGGAATGCGGAAGTGCGGGAACGAGGCATGCGATGCGACGATCTGGCGATGACCAGTCGTCCGCTGAGTCCTATAATTACCAGGGTTAATCAGCAGAGATGAAGGGCAGGTGTGCGCCTCCTAATCATTGTCGGTCTGCTGGAACACGCCAAGCCAGGGCTGGAATGGCAGGGCCATGACAAGGGGCAATTTAGAGTGTCCAATTAATGTTGCATGTTTTTGGGATGTGGGATGAAACCGGAGTCGCCGGAGAAAACTTACGCAGACACGGGGAGAACATGCAAACTCCACACTGGCGGGTCCGGGATTGAGAGCAGGACCTCAGAACTTTGAGGCCAGCGCTTTACCAGCACACCCACCGTGCCGCCTACATACATATATATATATATATATATATATATATATATATATATATATATATGTATACATCCATAATTGTAATTGTTGATCAAGAATTTAATGACTCCATTGCCAGAGGGATAAAGATGTTCGAATGCCTGCTAGTTTTGACTTTCATTGATCTGTAGCGCTTTCACGACGGAAGGAGCTGGTGGCCAAGATGTGGAGGATCCGAAAGGATCATGTCTGCTCTGGACCTAGTTTGTGTTATGTGCAAGTCCTCAAAAGTGGGTAGTGTGGTGCCGACAATCCGATCAGCGGTTTTAATTGTCTGTTGCACTCTGAGACATAGGGTTTATCGGTCTTTTTTGAGGATGGAGTTGATCTTCATCTCCCACTTAATCTCCTCTGAGACTGTAATTCCCAAGAACCTGAAGGTCTCAACGGTTGACAAAACAGTTGGACAGCATCAGGGGCAGCTGTGGTGAAGGATGCCTGCTGAAGTCCACAATCATCTCCACACTCTTTAGAGTGGTCAACACCAGGTTGTGGTGACCACACCAAAGCTCTAGTCTCACCACTTCCTGTCAATACGCAGATGTGTCACCGTCTTTGATGAGTTTGATAACCCTGGTGTCATCTGTGAACTTCAGAAGTTTAACAGTCGGATTCCACGAGGTGCAGTCGTTCGTGTCGAGCAACAACTAACGCGGAGGTGGGTCGGCGGGGAGGTCGGCGACCGCATGCAGGGAGGAGAAAGGAGCTCTCGCCCCCACCGGCCACTGGTGTCTGGGCACTGCTGATGTACCTACTTACATAGGTCCTCCTGCATACACTACATACACAAGTCATTTGGAATATTTTATCGGGTTCCCCGTCCTCATCATCTGTCTGTCGGGGATTGTTTTCAGTTAGAAGCGATCCGCATATCATCTAATATGGCTCAAAACTATAAGGTAATATGGCCCTGGTCACTTCACTTGCTTTTGAGATCTTCTCTTCTTCAAAAAGAGCTTCAGTCTCAGAAGGGGTGTCGGAAAAATCCCAAAATTTCTCTTGTTCATCTGCCATAGCAGGTGGCACAGCGTCTTCTCAATGGTGATTGTCCCAGTGTGACGTCTGCAAATGACGTTGCAGGCAATGTGGCTGCCACTGGGATGTCGAGTGAGACTTCCACAACTTTGCGCATGAATGACACGCTCTCCGCACATTTTTTTTGTACAGACATTGAAGTGAAGAATGTTAGATGTAGTTTTCATAACAATATCTATTTTAAAATATATATTTGGTTGTCAGTGGCACTTTAATTGGCCATTATAAATAGCCTCGAGATGTGATTGTTAGTGCGACTGTCGTCTGTCTCCATGTGCCCTGCAATTGGCTGGCAAACAGCTCAGGATATACTCTGCCTCCTACCCGAAGATAGCAGGGATAGGCTCCAGAACTGCAACCCTTGTGAGGATAAGCAACTCAAAAAGTGGATGGATGGATGGATGGATGCATTGAGACAAAAAAAAAACATTAAAACAATCTCATCACAACAAATATTCTGTCTGAATCAGAAACCCTGCTTTTTTGGCACAGTTTGGATTTAATTGCGTGATTGCAACTGGGGTGATTATTCACTTTTTCAGTGCTGCTTGTTTGCTCAGTTGAATGACAGCCAAATTTCAGAAACATAACATTATACAAGGCTTGTCTGAAAGGAAGCAGGACTGGTGTCACAAAATCTAATGTTGGACATCGTTAGAATTAGAAACCTCTGCTCACGATTTGACTTCCTCATTTCAATTCTGTTTTCTTAAATGAACATTTGATGCTGGGTTCTTTATAACCAGTATCACTTTGAAAACTATGAACTAAAAGGCAATGTGTGGAATTTACCTAACTGACTTGTTCAGCTCAACGTTAAGTGTGGCATTGTTAAAATAGTTTTATGGGATTGTTTTCCATCTATCCATGTTCTTTGCTGCTTACACCCTAGACTGGTTGCCAGCCAATTGCAGGGCACATAGAGACAAACAGCCACAATCACAATCACATCTATGGGAAATTTAGAGTGTCCAATGGATGTTGCATGTTTTTAGGATGTGAGAGGAAACCGGAGTGCCTGGAGAAATCCCACGCACAGGGAGAACATGCAAACTCCACAAAGGCTGGGCCGGGATCGAACCCGGGTCCTCAGAACTGTGAGGCCACCGCTTTACCAGCAGATCCACCGTTCCACCTGGGATTGTTTTATCATATAAAATTATTTATGTGTGTGGCTTAAGCTTGTAGCATCTATTTTTGAAGGGTGTGCGCCGGAACGTAGCATTTTCATGAAAAGTAACTTCACAAGACAGGTGAATTTTGAAAATGAAAGTAAGCCTTGATGGCAAGAAAAACAGTCCTGAATGGAAAATGGTGATTCCTTTCAACACCCATCAATGAGGCACAAGTTTAGTGTTTGTGATACTGTGAGATGTTTTTGTGAATTTCGTCTGAATTTTGTTCCAATTCCTTGTGATTTAAAGTTGTGCTGCTAGACTTTTTTTTTCTGGGATCGGCCCTGGTGTTAGTTTGAAGAAATAAATATGAAACAAATGCTACAAACATCAGTGCAAAAGTTCAAGCAGCCATTTAACTTGCTAGCAGTCTCACTATTAGCATAGACTTATTTTATTGTTTCACTCACCCAACTGACCCGAGTAAAGTTTTATGCTGTGTAGGCTCAGGCTGAAAGTAGGAAGAAGCATGTCAGTCCTCTGCATATCATGAAAGCCTTCTTTGCACAATATGATCTTATTCCAACTGAGGTACTAAGGTGACTGGTCATTTATAAGACACACATTTGTTCTCTTTTGGACACAAGCATTTCATTGGGTGCATTAGCTTTCAACGTTATTTACTTCAGGGTCCACCGACTGTCAGCATGAAAACTGAGAATCGAAAACTTTGAATTTGAATGATTCCTGGAGATCCATAACATTAGTCCCTGTTCCATTTGGTTCTTGATTCCCAATGCCCAACACTGTACCTATTTAAACCTGTTAAGAACAAGCAGTGCGGAGGCGGACCCAAATGGAGGACTCCCAGGCAAAGGCATGATGTTCATTGGGTTTTATTATAAACTAAGTTATGTATGACAACACAGTCCGAGAAGGCAGGATCCATAAAACAAGAAACAAGGTCCGATAAGTATGAGACAACTAAAGAGCCTAGCAAAAGCATGACTGGGCTATAATGGCGCAGTGGTGGAGTAACCCAGGATGCAGTAAAGCATCGACCTGACAAATGCCAGTAACAAAACTCCGACTTAAATACATGCTTTAATCACAGTGCCTCATGTGAAACAGCTCTGACTGGTGACAGGTGTCGTAGATGAAACCGCTCAGAGCGGTGACCAGGCCACGCCCTTCTTGCCCATGGAGGAAAGGCATGACATTGTCAAAATCAAGAGAAGTATATGATTAAAGTTAAGCCCATTCCTGAATGAAAAAGGTATCCTAAGGGTGAGAGGACATCGAGGCCAAGCCGCACTACACCCGAACATAAACGATCCAATAATACTTCCACAGAGAAGCCACATATTGTCACTAATCATCAAGCACCACTATGAAAAAATCCAGCACCAAGGATGTGGTACAACTAATGCGCTCAGAGCTAATGGATGGTGGATCCTGGGATGCAGTAGCGGTGTCTCATCACACATCTACAAATGTGTAAAGGTATAGACGACACGCTGAACAGCCTGGAAGAATCCTTCTCGAACTGCGTAATGGTGTGGGTGTGAAGGTTGGGAAAGTGTGTTAGACTCCATGGGGGGTAATTACTCCAAAACAGGAAAGCTTGTACTTTGTACTTTTGATATGAAATACAACTTTTGTGACACCAGCCCTCAAACCTTTGACAAACCTCGTCTATTGAATATATTTGACATGTCATTAATTGGGAACATTGGAAAAAAGAATGGATTCACTGATGACAGATCACAAGATGAGTGTGATAGACTTAATAGTGGTAGGAGTTTATTATTCATTCTTTACAAACCACAATTTCAATGACGTTGCAACGTTGTGTAAAACGTAAATAAAAACAAAATATAATGATTTGTATTCAGTATCCAGTATTCAATTGAATACGCTCTAAAAACAAAATATTTGGTAATTGATAGCGTGCTGTTTGTTTGTTTTTGTTTTTTTACAAATATTTGCTCATTTTCAATTTATGACCTGCAACACGTTCCATAAAAGTGGCTTGTTTGCCACTGTGTTACGTGACCTTTTCCTTTTCAACAACACTCAATTAATGTTTGGTAACTGAGGGCTCAAACTATTGAAGCTTTGTAGGTGGAATAATTTCAGATTCCAGTTTGATGTACAAAGTTAATTGCTCAACAGTCTCTGTTGCCATATTTTGCTATTCATAATGCGCCACACATATTTCATGTAAGCCAAGTCTGGGCTGTTGGCGGACCAGTCTTGCAATTGCGCTCTTTTACTACGAAGCCATGTTGTTGTAACAAGTGCAGAATGTGGCTTGGCATCATCTTGCTGAAATAAGCATGGGTGACCATAAAAAAAGTAAAGTAAGTAAAAAGTACAAGTAAAGTTGCTTGGATGGCAGCACATGTTCCTCCAAAACCCATATGTACCTTTCAACATTAATGGTGTGTGGAGGTGGAGATGTGGAGGTTGCACATATCATGGGCACTAACATATCTCCATACGCTCACAAGTGCTAGATTTTGAACTTTGTACTGATAACAATTCGGATGGTACTTTTACTTTTTTGGCTCAAAAGACCCACCGCCCATAATTTCCAAAAATAACTTTAAATATGGACTCGTCAGACCACAGCACAGTTTGCAGCAAAGTGGAAGACCACCTGAGATGAACTAAGGCCGGAGGAACTGGCAGCGTTTTTGTGTTGTTGATACATGGCTTTTGCTTTGCATGATAGATTTTCAACTCACATTTGTTGATGTAGCAACAAACTGCCAAACTGACAATGGTTTTCAGAAGTGTTCCTGAGCCTACGTGGCAATATCCTTTGCACAATAATGATGGTCTTTAATGCAGTGGTGAAGTGATTGAAGGTGATGGCCATTCAATGTTGGTTTTCGCCCACTTACAGACCCTTTCCAAAAAAAAATGAAGCCGATGGGTCTTCTCACTTTTACATAATTTATGCTTCAGTTTTATAAAATCCAAGAAACCAGGAATTCAAAAAAAATGGAATACTGTGATAAAATCCCACCTCATTCCACTCTCAATCACTCCCATGATTATCTCTTTTATAGATGCATCTTCTCCTGGCTCATTTATTTCCTTTCACTAGGGTTTCCATTGATATTCTTGTACACTGCACTCTGTGAACAGCCAGTCTCCTTAGCTATGAGCCTTTGTGGTTTACCTATCATATGGGAGTATCAATGATGGTTTACTGGCAAATTGTCAAGATTGCAGTCTTCCTCATCCATCCATCCATCCATCCATCCATCCATCCATCCATCCATCCATCCATCCATTCATTTTCCAAACCTAACTAAGGTTGGAGAGGAGCCTCTTCCAGCTGAGTTCAGGTGAGAAGCAGGTTACACCCTGAACTTGTTGCCTGCCAATTGCAGTGCACAATATAGATACCGACATAAATAAGTAAATAAATAAATAAATACCATTTACACTTGAGGACAAGGAAACTGCAGACTGAAAAAAAAATCCCACAGGCACAGGGGTGGCATGCAAACTCCACACAGGGATGATGCAAGACTAACCATTTTGAATGTCATCACAGTTGTACCATACGTTGTTTCACCCATACCCCCATTGTCTCTAGAATGTGCATCATCATATTTCTATTTATATAACACTGAAAAAAAGAAATAGCAGAACTCCACATTATAGTTCACGTGCCAACTTGGATCAAGGGACCCCAATTCTAAACAGTTTAAACGGGCCTTCCACTGTTGATTCGAATGTTGGCCTCAGGGAGGGCGGTGGCAGTGATGCAGGTGAGTGCACCTCCCAATGTCAAAATTCAAACATGGTTTGGAGTACCCCGCAGCTGTACTGTATTTTCATAATAAGGAGCACTACTCTACCCGCCAGCTGCAGGAGCGGAGCAAGTCTACTCAACTCCATCACCCATTACTTCTCGTTCAGTGAGCACACTCTCTGAAGCAATAAACTATATAAAATGTGACAGAAATGCAAATATTTTTGTCAAGGTGAATTACTCATGAGAACAAAAGCATTGAAATACAATTGTATTGTCAGAGAATGTGTTACCATGGCAGCAGGCAGGAAAAGTCCCCATGCTCAATATACAATTTTGAATGGACTGTTTTATGACCATTTGTAATACTCTAACCCTACCAAGGGTTCATTGAAGTCATTTTCTGGCCTCATTTGTTTTTATTCCATACTGTGTCATTTTATGGTTTCATTACATTTTCACAGTTTTATTCAGTTCTTAATGACTTGTCATTTTAGTTCTTTTCTGTATATTCTCATAAAGGTCATTTACTTTTGCTTTTCTTGAATAGCTCACATTAACGTCTTTATTAGCTTGCAGGATTACTTTCATTTGCAATCTTGAATTTTGAATTGTAAGATTTTTAATCCATGTGTGTTAGTCATAGCATCAGAATATTTCTTCCTAGTATACCATCTTTTGAAGAATAGATAGATAGATAGATAGATAGATAGATAGATAGATAGATAGATAGATAGATAGATAGATAGATAGATAGATAGATAGATAGATAGATAGATAGATAGATAGATAGATAGATAGATAGATAGATAGATAGATAGATAGATAGATAGATAGATAGATAGATCAAAATTACATCAATATCAATATATCAAAATTTGCTCAGTGAAGTCTCACACGTATTATAACGATGGAGAAAGGTGGGAAAAGTTTTTCTCTTTATGTTTACATGGCTGTTTGTTATCCTTATGTTTTCATTATATTCTACATTGAAGATTCTCAGCAAATTGCTGTGCAGAGCTCTACTAATTAGGGAAGGCATATTTATTTGTAGAGCACAATACAACAACAAGGTGATTCAAAGACATCAAAACATAAATACAAAAAGCTATGACAATTTATGTTGTTGTTCTTTATAATCTGTGCCAGTGTAAATGCAAATCTTAAATAGAAGAGGTACAGAATGGAACCTTGAGGATCTCCACACATCATTCTTGTTTACTCAGATGTGAAGTTACCTATTGTCACAAAGTACTTCCTATTCTCAATGTCTGTTTTGAACCAGTTAAGTGGTAAGGTATAAGTATATTTTGGTCAACTGTATCAAATGCGGCACAGAGATCTCGTAAAACTGACATTTTCCCATCGTCTGTATTCAGACATATTATATTGAACACGTTGGTCAGAGCTGTCACAGTGCTGTGGTACTGCCTAAAATCTGACTGGAAGGCATTGTAGCAGTCATTTTGTGTTAAAAAAATAATCTGTTAAAGAAAAACACTTTTTCAATTATCTTACTTTAAAATGGGAGATTTGAGATTGGCCCGCAGTTTTTCGTTTGCGTCTTGTCAAGTTTGTCCTTTTTCAGCAGAGGTTTAATTAGAGCTGTTTTTGGTGGCTCTGGAAACACACCTGATATTGAGAACATGTTCACGGTCAGTCACAAATCTGACTCTAAAATCTTTGAGACCTTTTTGAAAAAAAACTGTCAGGAAGATGTCTAAACAGCAAGAGGAGGACTTCAACTCCCGTAAAGTCTCCTCCAGGTCTTTGCAGTTCATGGACTGAAACTGTGTCATGCCGTCTAAACCCTTTTTTAGCAGACACAGTACATATGTTGAACCTGCTGCTGGTGTAGCAACTGCTTGTCGAATTTTGGGGATTTTATCTGTGAGGAATTTGCCAAAGTTGCTGCAGGCCTTGTTGGAATGAAGTTCAATTGCCACTGACACACGAGGGTTTGTTAACTAATTAATTGGGGCAAATTAAGCTTGGAGATATGTTTTCCTCCATCTGCGTTCAGCCATTATTATCATATTAGGTATAATACCACCAGTGTTGGAGAATAATAAATGACTGTACACGTAACAAGAAGTCAGCACAGACAGGCGCCAGCACACCCGTGACCCTCGTGACAATGAGTGGTTCAGAAAATGGATGGATGGATAGATGTAATCCATTACATTAGTGGGAGAAAATGTGTAATTAAATTACTGATGCTTAGGTAAATTTCCATCCATCCATTTTCTGTACAGCATATCCTCGCTAGGCTCGTGGCGTGCTGGAGCCTATCTCAGCTATCTTTGGGGCAATAGGTGGGGTACACCCTGAACTGGTTACCAGCCAATTGCTCGGAACATAAAAATGAACAACTCCGGCCAGTTTAGTGCCTTCAGTCAAATTGCCATGGATGTTTTAGGGATGTTGGAGGAAAACGGAATACCCAGAGAAAACCCAAACAGGCATGGAGAGAACATGCAAACTCCTCGCAGAATTTTAACCCTGGTCTTCAGAACTGTGAGGCAGATGTGACACCCAGTCAATGTAATAGCTGAAGATAGATTTCTTCTTCTTCTTTTCCTTTCGGCTTGTCCCATTAGGGGTCGCCACAGTGTGTCATCTTTTTCCATCTAAGATCATTTTGTGCAGGTTCCTCTCGAACACCCACTGTTGTCATGTCCTCCCTCAAAACATTCATCAACCTTTTCTTTGGTTTTCCTCTCCCTCTTTTGCCTGGCAGGTCCATCCTCAGCACCCTTCTACCAATGCACTCACTCTCTCGCCTCTGAACATGCCCAAATCATCTTTCTCGAATCTTGTCTCGAAAACATCCAACTTTGGCTGTCCCTCTAATGAGCTATTTTCTAATCCTATCCAACCTGGTCAGTCCGAGCGAGACCTCAGCATCTTCATTTCTTCTGCCTCCAGTTCTGCTTCCTGTTGTTTCTTTAGTTCTTTCTTCAGTGAGTTAAGTGTGAAGACAGACACAAAAAAAAAAATTAAAATTACTTTACCATACTGGAAAGAACGCAGTCCCATTACAATCTTAATATTGAGTTCAAACTTCACCAAAGATCGCAACTTTACATCACAATAAATTGGATAAAAATTCACAAAACTTTGTCTCACTCTATGAGAAACTAACCTTCTGTCTTATCAGTTTTATTGTAAAGAAATCAACTTTTTACATTTTGTTTCATTACTTTCATTTTCAAAATTCCCCTGTGTCGTGTAGTTACTTTTTGTGCCAAAATGCTGAGATTCCAGTGGGTACCCTTCTAAATAAAAAGGCTACATTGTTAAAACAGGAAGCCAAGTTAACACTTGATCATATAAACCATTTGACGTTATAAAACAGTCGCAAATAACTATTTCAACAATGCTCTATTTATTTTAACTGATACAATAATGAAAGAAGATTAAGTCTATGGGTTTAATTCCATAATTCAATTCATTTTAGTTCATGCAACAGGGTGCTAAGAAAATTGATTGAACACCCTTCATTTAAACCATGCAAACTTTTTTGAACGAGCCCACTAAAAGAATCTGAATCAAGAACCTTTTGGAACGGGAATCGAAATGAAGTACTGGAACTGCTCAAATACAAATGATGCCCATCCTAGTCCCGTCTTAATCCTAGCATTAGTGATTCTTTAATGATTCTTTAATTATTCAACTATACTGTATATTTGTATATGGCGGAATTGTAATTTTATTTGTCGTTAGTATCATTAGAGTGAGTATATAGGTAGAAGGATGTTGAGGATGGAGCTGGCAGGCAAAAGAAGAAGAAGACCAAAGAGAAGGTTGATGGATGTTGTGAGGGAAGACGTGAGGGCAGTTGGGGTTAGAGAGGAAGATGCAGGAGATAGACTTACACGGAAAAAGATAACACACTGTGGGGAACCCCTAACAGGACAAGCCAAAAGGAAAAGAAGAAGAAGAATCGTCACCACAATTAGATGCCTGCAAAAACATGACAAATACAGTATATGGCCAAGTTCATTGAAGTATCTGCAATCCAAACCAGGTGCTAATGCACTTTAAATTGTTTTTCAACTGCCATCACGCAAAACCCAAGAAGAAGAAAAGTTGGGGTCACGGCAAGTTCAGACGAGACAGCAGCGAGAAGACCCATCGGCTTCATTCAAATCAGTTGTCAGGGAACATTTCCTGTGGAGTATAGACCATACTATCTATCTATCTATCTATCTATCTATCTATCTATCTATCTATCTATCTATCTATCTATATCTATCTATCTATCTATCTATCTATCTATCTATCTATCTATCTATATCTATCTATCTATCTATCTATCTATCTATCTATCTATCTATCTATCTATCTATCTATATCTATCTATCTATCTATCTATCTATCTATCTATCTATCTATCTATCTACAGCATTTACACTAATTCACTCCTCCATGTCACTACCTCGACTCTGTTATGAATTTATGAATGACATATCATTCTTAATCCATAAAGTTTGATTTGACATTGGTCTTGCCTCTGGAGTTATAACTGCTTAAATTCTTCTTAGATGCTTTTCCACAAGGTGTAGGAGTGTGTTTATGGGAATGTGTGACTATTTTTCCAGACGTGGATTTGTGAGGTGACATACTGATGCTGGAAGAGAAAGTCTGTCTCTAAGTCTCCACTGTAATTCTTCCAAAAGTGTTCTATAGGGTTGAGATCAGGGTTGGCCCGGCCAGTCAAGTCCATCCACATCAAATTTTCTCATCCGTCTTTATGCACCTTGATTTGTGCACTGATCTACAGTCAAGTCGCGTTGAAACAGGAAGGGGCCATCTCCAAACTGTTCCTATAAAAGGTGAAAATGTCAAAAACATTACTTCCTGAGCTGCACTGAAAGAGCCAAGAGATTTTGGACAGTCAACAAGTTTGGGGAATACCCTTCCTTGTTCCAACAGTGTACAAATCATAGGCTATAAAGACATACTGTAGATGTAATAATCAACATCAGATAAGTCAGATAAGTGTAACATCTCATGACAATATATGACTGGAAATGAGCTCTGTGATCACAATGTCACATATTATACCAGAAAGGTTCAGAGTCAAACCTTCTAAACAATACATTCACCAAAGTCAGATCCTTTAAGAGCTGCTGCTTCACAAAGTGGTCTGGAGTGCTCAGGTTGGATTGTGTTCACAGAGTCTGGGATCTGTTCAACCAGGTAATTCCTCAGAAATGGAGTTCCATAACTTCCATATAAGCAACTCAAGATAATGCAGAGATCAGGGTCATTTTTAACCCAAAGATTTTAAATGAAACAAAAGTCAGAGAGAAGTCTTAGAACCAGGCAGTTGCTGACAATTTAACAGAAATGTAAAAATTAAGCACAGTTATTAAGTTAAGTTATTAAGTTATTATTTAATTAATTTTTAAGATAGCTAAAAATAAGATTACATGAATCTAATAGTGGAAAATAAAAATGATTCCAAGAATCTGGGGAGAAGTCTAAGAGACATGGGCTCTAGAGCTCAGGCAAATAATGACCTCGACCAATGGCCTCAAAATAAATGGCAAAACCAAATTGATAAACCACAGGCATTTGATGAGTTTAATAACTTTCTTTTTTTTTTTTTTTGTTTCCGTACCCTGTAACTATTTGGATGTACTACTCCCCAACACAGGAGCATATGGAGATGAGTTCATCCAAGAACTCTCTTCCAGTTCAGGTCTACATGCAATTTTCTAATATGAGAGTTGAGAGGGGAGTAGAGATGTCAGGAGAATTTAACAAGACAAAATCCACTGGTCATTTTTGTCTCCCGAGTTTTTAAGAGATTGGGCACAGGTTATTACTTCTTGCAGTGCACATTTGATAAAACTCACTGGAACAAGGAATCATACCATACTACCATACTAGACATGCAAGATTATCACACTGCTTGAAAAGGGAGCAGAACCCATGATGGCCAGTTTTCATTTTGAGTGTCACAATCTAAGCTCGAGGGACTGCTGGGTGAATGGAAGTCAGAATAAGTTCTAATTCCTTCTATATGAATTTCTGTTAGGGTTCATGAAGTCCGATTCTTCAGACAGATCTCACTTTACATAAATTATTTGATTAGAAAGGATATGGATTTCTGGAAACTGTGCGGAATGGTTTGACAAAGTACTTGATCTTTAAAAAGACTTTCACACAGGTAACCATAGTTGGGTGTTAAGAAGAAAAGGTCTTTGGAATAAATGACTGCTATACGGGGGGTGATTTCACACCTGACAGACAGATGAGAGAGTACATCCAAAATAGGCTTAGGTTAGCCACCAAACCCATAGTATACGGGTCTCCACAAAGAGGCGTTTTCGGACCACTGGTTCTTTAACTTCATGTTGATGACATTAAAGATGCTTGCTCCTTTATCCGCAGATGATGCAGCTCTTCTCATCAATTTCATTCATTTGCTTGTATCCGTCTTTTTTTTTCAATGTCTGCAACCTATAAAGCTTTGCGCTTACAAATGATCATCAGCAATCAAAAACTTTACCAACAGACACACTGTAGCACAAAAAATATCAAATGAAAAAATGTAGTAAAAATAAAAGATACAATATATCTTTCCATCCATTTTTTTTACATCACTTTTCATGTTTGGGATAGTCGAATAAAACAATATCATTGATATCCATTCCAGCACAAAAAAAGGTTGCTCCGGGGCATATTTATGGTTCATTCCATGTGTGTTTATGAGGTTTTAAAATGATCTTTCCCTAAAAAAAATACACACAAACAGACACAAAAACGTTGGCAAACCCGCTGCACACATGAAAAGCTTTCCCTTATTAACCTGAGCAAGATAAAACATTTGGAGAAGAAATCAGCGGATGCGCTACTTCAAGTTTTTTACTTTCCTTAAGTGCATTGCTGTTATTTTGATATTGCCAAAGCAGAGGTTGATTTTGAACAAGATTTGAGCCATTATGCAATTTGTGCTGTTTTTGAGAAGATGCCGCACGCCCCCAGTTAAAAAAGTAGCAAAACCCTGAATGGCTATGATGACTTTCTTAAATCCCTTTCTAGGAAAAAGAGAAATCGAATGCAACCATTATTGTTTTCAGTTTGGAAAGATGATATTTTGGTGCTGTTTTCAATTTTTCATGGTCTTAAAGTTACGAGAGAAAAGGCAGGCTCATTTGTTACCGTAGGAACGTGATGTTTTTCCATAACTGCCATATTCTTCGTTTATCTTCAAATTTATCTGTTTTGGTTCTTTTCAGTCAGCTAAACAAATGATGTACTGTTTGCTGGAAAACCTAAACTTTCTGATAACTTTATTTGTCTCAATCAGAGCTTATTGTTGTTTTGGACAAGAGGAATTTTACAGGAGATGATGACACATCATTCTCTGTGAAGATGTTTCAAATGATGACATCTATGACATCAATGTTGGGACGAGATTGGGATATTGATGTGTGTCTGAAAGTCAGGATCAGGCAAACGAAGCTGAAGACAGACTGGAACAGAATGGAATTTGAAACGTTTTAGCCAAAAATGTTTCCACACACGGTGTTTTTTGCAGAAACGTTTCAGATTCCGTTTTGTTCTCCACCTTCATATGTGAAGATCCTCAACCGTTGCTTCACGTGCCAAATTTTATAGACGTAGCTGTCACAAAGCATTTTAATGGCACAGAGTGGCGTCATCAATGACTTTAGCTCAGGGATGCTCAATGTTACGAGGCAGTTTTGGTCGATGGTGTGACGGCGTGCTAAAAAAAAAACGTCAGGCTAGTGTCTTTTTCTTTTTTTTTTTTTGGAACATTTCAGCAGGACACGGAACTTTCTCAAACATTGACCTGCTGCTCGGCCACACACTCACCTGCCTAGTTTACCTTACACCGCCACCCTCCGCTCTTAATTACAAATGTTACAGTACTTACACAGCCCATCAATGGATTTTATAATGACAGCACTGACCACCGCTGCTTTAGTTAGCAACGCAGTCTGGGCAACGTAGAGCAAAGATGAGCTAGTCGTGCTGCTTAGGTTTACTCTAGATAATCATGGCAAAAGTAAAAAAAAGAAATGCTATTGCTTTAACATTCCATGAATGTTGGAGTATGTGAATAAAAGAAGAAGAAAAAGTGGTGAAACTGGACCAGCTTTTTTCTTTTTTGAGTGAGAAAGGTCTGGCCTGAAGCCAAAGTTGAAAGTGCAGGATGTGATGGTGTGATCCAGGATGAAAGCACAGATAATACAGTGCACAAAAGCTAACTCTGTATTTTAAATATAGGAGGCAACATAATATGAACCTTAAAACAGTTTGGGAGCATCATTCAGCTTTCAACATGCATTGCTAAAAATATTCTGCTAGCAATAATTCAGTTTTACACCAAGAAAAACAGACGGGGATATAATTTTGGGTTAAAAAAAAATAAACAAACTTGGAAGTGACCATTCAAATTTATAATTCATAGTTGGTTTGGTTTTGTGAGCAATGTATTTTTTTGTTTGTTGACATTTTCATTGCAAATTTGCAAAAACACAAATAAATTGTTCTTAAAAATGTTCTGGTGGTGTAGGTATTGGCGAGTTTGGACCCTACGTGTGTGCACAAATCGAGGAAGATATGACCATTGATTAGAAAAAGTTAACAGCAAATGGATTTATTATAAAGGAATGTGCAGTACAGACGTCCGGGTCTTATCTAGGTATCTGCCGCACACGAGACGTGTGTCTTCTGGCAGGATAGCCAAAGAAGAATACAAAAGCTGCCCAGTAACACGAGGTTTTTCTATGTGTGGGTCCATGGTAGAAGTGGCTGCCCCCCCACCGCAGTCAGATCCTGGACCGGGATGGTAACTTTCCGCTCCTTATGGCCCCGTCACACCATGACGTTCTGGTCAGCGTTCTATAGCGTTTGAGGAAACATTGGTAGTCGCCCATGGTCGCCGGGATACCTCCAGAAGAACGTTGTTTGAACGCTAGTGACCGTCAATGATTGCTGGGAATCGGCGGGGAACGCCGGTCCGGAAAAAAAAGTTTTGAACATGCACAAAAGTTCTCACCGAGACCTGCATTCATCAATGTTTAATTTTAAACGTTGCTGAACGTTCAAGAACGTCCGTGGAACGTTTTACTAAGGTTCGCCGAGCGTTGCACGCTTTTGGCTATCGTTAGTCGTAACTCTAGCTTTACTTGGTTGTTACTTCATCATTTGCTTTGCAGTGAATGACTCACTGGCAACCTGTCAACAACCACTGAACAATCCCCTAGCGCACACAGCGTGTAACTAAAGTGAAACGAACTTCGTTTGGCGTCCATTGAGCGTCATCCGAGCTTTTCCCGAACTTCCATGCATATGGGTATATAAACCGATGCTTTGTAAGCAAGGTCCATTTAATATTAAGCTACAGTAGAGACCACCTACTACGGAAGATCCAGAAAGCAGCAGTTCGTTTTCACGGAAAAACTCCACCAGACTATCCTCAATAGCCCGGTCCAGGATCCTGCAATCCTTTCTCTGGTTCTTTTGTCTCTTTGTCTGACCGTCCTCACTGGGGTTTGCAAGGTGTTTAGGGTCCCCAGGGGGTGTCACATGGTGCGTGACTTCGCGGACGTGCTCTTCCTCCTGCTGTTGTTTTTCCTCCAAACATTGCTCATGATGAAAGAGTCTTAGCTTTCTTACTAGCAGCGCTAGTTGCTGAAGTCCGTGCCCCAACTTTTTTTCTTCTCGGCGGCATGGTGTTCACTGTTCTAACTCACGACAACAACTTAAGTGACTATGAACTTTCCAACGTTTTAGTGCCGGTTCCACTGTAAAAATTACACGCCAGCAAAACGCTTTTCTGTCGTTATTCACCCATTGGTCACACGCTCAACACGCTCGTCTTACGTTGACAAATCGCTCGTCGCGACCCAATGACGCGTTTGCACACGCTAATGGTTTTTAGGGGTATCTTATTTGGTCGCTGTTACACGTTTTTCGTGCGTTAGACACGTTAAATCATGCGTTAGGCACACGTTAATCACACGCCAGATGTGTCATCCGCGTTTGAGAACGCTGAAAAATAGAACGATTGAAATGTTCAGAGGACGTTGACCAGAACGTCATGGTGTGACGGAGCCTTTATCCGGTGTCGTTCGTCTCCACGGCAACGCCTGGGATAGGAGGATGGCGCTAGCCGGTTTTCTGCGTACAAAGATCAAGGACAACCACCGGCTTCACAACACATCCTTGACTCATTAGCAAATTGGACAACACTTTATCTGTTGATTAAATGTATAAGGTTTGCATTTAAGCGAATAATGAAAGTGCAATAAAAGTAAAATAGTCTTCAGTGGGAATGGAAATGATGTAATCTGAATCTTGTAAAAAGCCAGGTAACTTCAATGGATGACACTGATCTGGCCACAGTGGATACGTCTGATGTTCCTCACAGTGGTCAAAGGGGGCGCTCACAGCCTGCGTGTGTTTGCTGAGATGTAATAAATTTGAGGGAAGGTTGACGTCATCCATCTTGTCACTTGATTCAGGTGTGGCAGATACCTTGATTGCCATTTTTCTACAGCACTTGTCCTCATTTGGGCCAATGGTGAGCTACACATCCAATCCCAGTTGACTTTAACTTTAAGACTTTCCACCCTGGACGGGTCGCCCACCAATCATTGAAACTTGCTTTTGCACCTATGGACAATTTTAACGTTTTCAGCTCCAGTACTTCTCAAATAGTGGAGGTGAACACCCTTGGGGGGGTGGGGGGGTCACGTTGCGATGCCAGGGGGGGCATGTGAGACCCTGAAGAACATAATTAACAACAAGAAATGTATTCTTCTTTGTAAATTGATCCATATGTTTTTCTTTTGTATTTTGTTCAATGTTTATAAGGATTAGATTGGATTATCATTAATATACAATGTTTTATAGCATTATACTTGTGGGGGCTGGATAAGGGCAAGTGTCGCAAATGTTTGTCTTCCTCCCTGGGGGGGTACCGTAACAGAAAACAATTGAGAAGCACTGAGTTAAATTAGTTAAGAATAACACGGTGTGTACCTAGCAAATCAAGGAGCAATTTTTTTCTCTTCAAAATAAAGTTGTAATGCTAATACCGTCACCAGCAATCATTTTCCTACTTTTTCTGTAATTTTAAGGCCATTACTTCATCAAAACAGATACTTCTTCAGCCACATGAAGGGCTGTTTGTTGTTCAAATTAATATTACAATTGAATGCAGTTAAGTCAGGTGATTATCCCTGGCAAGTGGCGCAAGGGTGACGAAATAGAGACTCAACTGTTGTTGTGTTACGTTAAATGGCAAATTGGCAAAATGACTGATATGTGGATTCATCAGGTTTCGTGCCTTTCCTTTATAATCTATTCTTTTATTGTTCCATAACTCTGGTGTAACTTCTCTAAGATGTCTAGCCTCGCTAATAGCAGCAAGCCATTGTTTGTCTTATCCAAGGATATTCCCGAGTGGCTACAATAGCAGTTTGAGTAGCTGGTGGCAATGTCCTGATTATGGAAATTCAATGAATCTGACCATGATATCATGTAATCAAGATCATATAATTTGGTTTTGGGAGTTTCAGCTTCAGAGAGAGAATGTGGCCAGCAAGAAGACAGCTGGCCATCTCCCCCTCGCTCTCTTCGACTTCTTCTTTCTGCTTCTATTGTTTCTTACGCTGACGGTTTTTGTTTATGTCATGGAAATAGTTTTTCCTGTATTAAAGAAACCATCAAGAAATTATTGCTTCTTAACTTATTCCGCCAGAAAACAATTCTCCAAAACGCGCTTCAGCCAGCAGGCATGAATACCAGCCACTGTGTCCAATTCGCTTTCTCCAGTACAGACAGTGGATTTCACAACAATACAACGGATAGTGAGATCACAAAGTGGAGCAAAGAAGAGATGGGAGCATAACGGAATTGCTATCATAAAAGACATATTGAGCAGGCTCCACAAACAACCCACATCAGGCATATGTGTACTGTTCACCCATTCCCTTAGCAAGAGTAATAAAGACAAGTCCACTTGCACACTTGGGGTTAATGAACATGCTAATAATATTGTATCTTGTAATAGCACTTTATATTATAGGCACCAGCACATTACAGTAAGCACTTCTGTCTTTTGCACACTCTCTTTGATGGTTGTCTACGTCTGACTTGTATTGTGTAGGTCTTGATTTTTCTTGCCCCATTCTTTTTTATTATACTGTATTTTATACTTGGAACGTGACATCAAACAGTCAAGGGACTACAGATAAAAAATCAAAAGATAGAAATAACCTATGCTTATAATGCCACCTATTTACATGCAAATGTGAATATGCAAGTCTTCTCATATCTATGAATAAATCTGTTCTGCAACTGTCTCTGCTTCTCCAATAGGTAAACAGTACTGAATGCTACTTGATTGTCCTTTCTGTTTGTATTTGACGATTTTTTTTTGTTTGTTTATATTTTAAATTTGTAATTTATCCTAAAGATAATTCGATAATACGTTAATTGAAGCAAGAACAATATTGAGAAGCCACTTTGTCTCTTTTTTTTTGGACCCAAGACTGATAAATGGCTCTCAACAGGGTGCCGAAATTCATTTTTTACTATTGCTGATTTGATGACAGAGAATTCTGTTTTCCGTGTTACAAGGAAAATCGAAACTAGAACTGACTTGCATTAGCAGTTTCTATGTGTGTGTTATTTTTCACATCAGTGCTCTGCAGTTTGAATCTGAATGATTTGGTTTCACGTGGTTCAATGCTGTCGGACCATTCCGTGTTTTACTTGAATTTACAGTCGTGTCCTTCTTCAATCTTCAGTTGACTTGTGAAAAGAAATAGTCCTGTTTTTAACCAGTGTCATCAGATTTGTGTACTACCAGGGGATGCTACAGAATGGAACCGAGAATAATCATGAAATGAAGTGGTCAAGATAATAAGTGAAATAATACATGTAGAGTATATGTTTCCTCTGCCTTTTTCGTTGAAACAGTGCTGAATCGTCTTTGCCCCTGGGGTGGAAGCGCAAAGTGAAATGCAAACTGTACCACCAAGTGAAACTCTGCCTATGTGTATGTTAGAACACCACCTATATTTTTGTTTCTATTTAAATTTTTTTTTTTTACGTTGATGACGCAAAGGAATACATTTCTGCTCAAACCACATTATTATGTTGTACAATGAATGTTGCCACATCCAGTGTACTCAACAATGTGCAAACCCACTGAAGCAGTATTAAGATTCATGGTTTTGCATAAAAATTATACACAGCCTTGTCAGAAAGCAGGAAGTAGCAGACTTCGCTGTATAAGTGATGCTTAGGGTAGTTCCTCAGTGCACATGTACAGTGCATGCAAAAACACACACTTGAATACACATATCCAAACACGCACACATGCACACACACACACTTGAAAGTACTCACACTCCGTACTTACAATAAGTTGCAGTACAGATATTTGTGGAAACAAAAGTCTGGTAAAAGTAGAAGCGCTGATTCAAGTCCTTCACTTACTTATAAAAATAAAACGGTACGGACTCTAAAATGTACTTAAGTACAAAAGTAAAAATTGTTTTTTTGGTGTCAATATATTCCAAAGCCATTTTTACTGGTCAACACAATGGAGAAAAACTGCACACAAACTAGTTTCCGTCTTGTATTAACTTGCATTGTCCTCATACTGATCAAAATGTGCTCTCATTACTTTGCTAAGTTGTGACTTGCTCAACAAAAAATGTTAAATTATCTCACAATAGCAACTGAAATAACCTGAATGCTTTTTTGTTGTTGTTTTTATTTCATATTATAGATTTTTTGTAAGACCCATAGATGGCGGCTTTTAATTCTGGATAAGACAACGCATTCGCCATGAAACTCTCTTGGAGGCGAGAACATTAAACAATTCTACAAATACGGACGTGGATGGGGATTCATTTGCTTCTCGAAATCAGTTGTGTAATCCTCTTAAACGTTCACTGACTTACCCTCCTCGATCACTGCTCTCCATCTTGTTTTTCACCAAGACCCCAATCATTCAATAAAGGGCCCCCTTGTGGTTGACGTCACCTTTATCTCGTTCCATCTTATTCACATTGTGTGGTCCACCGATGTTGGGAAAAAAGTAACAAGCCTATTTTCACAAAATAAGGAGAAGAAAGTATTTTTTTCAAATACAGGCACCAGAAGTATAAAGTCAACAGAAAAATAAATGATAAACGGTACAAATGCAGATCCAATCATGAATTGTGCGTACTTCATAACTTTCCCTTACTGATCCTTTTGCCATTATATGTGCAGGCCCCACGGTCACTGCGGTCCAAGAGCGCCTCATGTGTGGGGCTTCCTCCTCTGTGTGCTCTTCCCCACCTCCCCTCATCCTCCCAGCTTCAGTGGGATGTCCCAGGTGTGTCTCCTCTTGGCCTTGCTCATGCTCTGCAGCTGCACAAAGGTACGCTCGCTGTCCTCACTCTGATCTTTACACTCACAGTGACGTGATGAGCAGGACTTGCGTTCCTTCCGCAGGTGTCTTCTACAACATCCCTGGAGCGTTTGAAGGTCCAGTGGAGCAGCTACAAGAACCAGTGTTTAGACTTCTTGAACGCTGCAGCTCCCACAACAGGTGAGCCCTCGTTTTCCATTGTGTGAAGTCCTGTGCCGAGTAATAACAATGTCCGCTCTTGCAAATCCCACATTCTGCTGTTACCAATGCAGGGACGGTTTGTAACAGGACCTTTGACGAGTATGCCTGCTGGCCCGACGGAATCCCTGGAACCACAGTCAATGTCTCTTGCCCTTGGTTCTTGCCATGGCATGATAAAGGTCAACTTTTATGATTATGTTCCTGCATGGCATCGAAAGATGTGTGTGTTTGTGTGCTTTCGTTGTGTTCAAAGGTGAAGCTAGTCGACGATGACAAGAGCAAGAGAATCAACATATCTGCTGTTGGTACACCCTGAACTGGTGGCCAGTCAATCACGGGACACATAGAGACAGACAACACTCACAATCACACCTTGGAGCAATTTAGAGAGTCCAATTAATGTTGCGTGTTTTTGGGATAAGTCGCCAATTGTAGTTCTTTTGTGATTGTCCGTTCCCCTCTAGTTCAGCTGCGCCACTGAATATGCAACTAACTTCACTATGCAGTGTGTCACTGGTGTCAACAGATGAATAAATATACATTATTTGGTGGAAATGTTTTTTTTTACTACCCATCCAAGCATTTTCCAAGCCACTTATCCTCACAACGGTCAAATTAACTTCAATGAGATAACGTTCTGCGGCACATCTGATGATTACTCCTGTCAGGCAAACTAATGTGCTCCGGCACTGTGGTTAGGAATCACTGGGCTATGCTAATTGGCTATACTGCTTTCCATGGACTTTGTGTGTAGGCCTGTGAAAGTAAGAAGGATTACTTGATTTATCTTTATTGATGCTCTCTTTTCTCTTCAAATTTGAAGATGTTTGACAATTAATAGCTGCTCGGCTTGTTACCCTCTTTCTCAATTTACTTATTGCGGGCGTCAGCATCACTTTTGAGGAGAACACCAACCCCAGAAAAGGAAAAAAAATGTTGAATAGTTAACATTACATTGTCAAAGACAGTGATTAGATTGGTAAATAATTTGTAAAGATATCAGGTATACACTACATGAGGACTGACCAATGCCAGCAATATGAGTTCATGAGTAGGATTTGTTTTCTCTCCTGTGAAGAGTCGAATTTGAGGAAGACCTCAGCGTCAACAGTACACTAACTTTACACAGTGTACAAATTCCGCCACCTCCGAAGCATCACATGGATACGGAGTAGCTGACATATATATCTGTATCGGTATTGTACTTACGTTTAAAACGAGGTAGATACTTGTCAATACTAAACAATTGAACACGCATGTACTCACTTGCTACCGAAACCAAGTGAACGCTGCACCGGGTTTTCACAGCAGTCCTCTGTGAAATGTTTGGAACATAATATTGTCCACTTTGATTTGTCTTCACAAACTTGGTCCATAAACTGCCCATCTGTTCATCTTTAAGCCATTCATGTAAGATGACTCCGTCGGCGTTTGACGGAGAACAGCCGTACTCAATACACTTCCTCATTATCGTTGGTAGCTTTTTCACTTTCTGGCTAAATGTTGTCGTGAGGTGACGTTCACGTTCACATTCCGGAGAGAACTGGAACTTGCCGAATCTAAGTGACATTTCAAACAAAATCTTGAGACTGACTTTGAAGCTAATTTATTTCATTTCTGTTGTATTGACAATTTTTTTATTTTTTTTTAATGAATTTGTAGCTACATTTGTATGATAGACAAATCATATACATTTCCTCTGGATTTGACCTTTAACATCCTTTGCCTCTATTTGTGTCCTGAGATTTACTGTCGATCAGTCCAGCTAGTCCAGCTGTCACTAGTCCATCTTTTACCAGAAAGTCAGCTCCCTGCAAACTGAACATGAAAAGTTGCAGAGAAAATGGATAGATGAACAGATGGAAAATTCATCAACAAAAAAGCTCCTCACTTGTCCTTCTCCTCTTTCAGTGTGTACAAAAGCAGCTATTGAATAAGTTTTTTTCCCCCCTGCAAAACATCTGAATATTTAAAAGCGAAGAATAAAGACTTTGTAGATACATGAAAAGTCAGTAACCTTGCTAGATTTGCTTTTGATCTAAAGTTGAGGATTTTGATTTCATGTGCAGTGTAGATACAAATGGTACACATTTCCCTCATATACTATTCTGCATGCACCCGGTGTGTATGTGTGTGTGCATGTCTATGTGTACGGTATATATTAGATATTTTCATCGTGTAATTTTTTTCTTAATGCGTGTTTTCTCTTGTTTCTTCAACAATAAAACGATGTGTGCATGTGTGTGTTCATGTGTGTGTATAAGTCAATTTGGCCAGCATAGTGTATTGACATTGTTTATTTTTCTTGCAACCACCCCAAAAAATACTGACAAAATTTATGCTTTTTTTTTTTTTTTTTTTACTTTTTCCCAGTTCACTGTTCCATGTAATCAGACCAAAAAAAGTACATTAAGAAGAACGTAATGGTAAAATTTAAAGTTGCACTAATAGCATGTGCTCTGGTCAACTGCTCTGCCATAGCAAGATTGGTCTGAGTTGAGCTAAATGGTTTCTTTTGTGTGTCACCCCAACGTGCCTATTTGAACAGTCCAGCAGGGTTTGGTCTACAGATTCTGCAGTGGGGATGGAAGATGGGCCCAGAAGAATACCAGTGAATGTGAGGATGACCCTGGCCAGGTGAGATGTGTGTACACTGCATACTGTATGTGTGTGTATGTGCATAAGTGCATACATGTGTGTCTGCGTGCGTGTGTGTGTGTACAGTGCATACTGTATGTGTGTGTATGTGCATAAGTGCACACATGCGTGTGTGCGTGTGTGGTGTTTATGTTACAGATGAAGCATACTAGCTACTTTTCGTGTTTAAGGCTGCTTTATGCAGCAGATGGATATCGAATATGATGACTGGCTCGAGACATTCCCATAATATAAAGTTATTTATAGTGTGAAATGTCTCCTATATGTTCGTACAGCTTTTTTTTTTTCATCTCTCAATGACTGTGTATGCTGTTTAAAAGATTTGCATGAACGTGAAACGCTGCCTCTGCTATGTATGTTTCCAGCAGCAATATGGCCGCATTCTCAGTAAGTTTCGGATCATGTATACAGTGGGATACTCACTGTCTCTGGGAGCTCTGCTGCTGGCTCTGGGAATCCTTATCAGCTTCAGGTAAATCATGACCTGGAATAAAAAAATAACAAGTGTAGGAGGAGGAAATAGTAAAGGAATGAACAGACCGGACTCATATGAATAATAAAGGCAACAAAGTGAGATTGAATGAAGCGAGGAAATATTAACAATATACTAGGGAATGAAAAACAAGGCTTGCGGTATAGAAATGTGACTAAAAAAAAACATGTATAGAAAGAAATAGCCAATGTTGCTCCATACTCCCCCCCCCAGCTGCTTGATCATGCAGAATGGAGGCTGTTTTCTTTTCTTTCTGTTTTTTTTTCTTCAGCCTGGAGCAATTTTCTATCGAACAGAGGAATTTGATATACTGCATCTGTGGTTATTTCAGTTGTGAGGGGATTTGGGATATTGTTGGGAAACTAAAGTTTAAAGCACTGAACAAGGTTTGAGAGGGGGCACACAGAGAGAAAAGACATAACGGACAAAAATGGGACATATAGTATAATATCGTTTAGTATAGTGTAGTATAGTTTCGTATTGTATAGCCAGAATAATAATAATAATGTATGTAACTGCATATAACTACAAAATTCGTACATGGGAGTTGGGTCCTATGTATTCTAAGGACTGGGAAAGTAGTGCTGGTTTCACCCTGTGAGGAAGCAATGAGAAGAACATTTGACAGGACATGATGGTCCTGTGGTGGGAGTTGCTGGAAGTAAGACCTTGTAACACAGACTCCCTTCTGCACCAGGAAGCTGCACTGCATGAGGAACAGCATCCACATGAACTTGTTTGCTTCCTTCATCATGAGAGCTGCGTCCATTCTGGTCAAAGATGCCCTGCTGACCCTCACGCTGGACCCCAGGAGCAGAGTTGAAGCTCGGGCTCAAAAATGGATCAATATACCGGTTAGAGAACGCACACTACAACATGATCTCTACAAAAAATAAATAAATAAAAAAAGAATAAACAAGAAAAAGCCTGAGTGGTAAATGAAAATCAAGGAACACACCGAAAAGAACAAGCATTAATCCATCCATCCATTTTCTTGGCCACTTATCCTCACAAGGGTTGCGGGGGTGGTGGAGGGTATGGCAGCTGTCAACGGGCAGGGGGCGGGGTACACCCTGAACTGGTTACCAGCCAATCGCCGGGTACAGGGAGACAGACAACAGACGCACACACAATCACACCTAGGGGCAATTTAGAGTGTCCAATTAATGTTGAATGTTTTTGGGATATGGGAGGAAACCGGAGTGCCCAGAGGAAACCCCAGCAGGCACGCAAAGAACATACAAACTCCACCCAAGCAGGATTGAACCGGGGTCTTCAGAACTGTGTGGCAAACGCATTACAGCTGCCGCCATAATAATAATAATAACAACAATAATAATAATTTAAGCTCTTGTGTGTAAACTGGTGCCTGATCGACCATCATCTTTCATTTAATTAGAATCAGAGTCAGCTTTAATGGCCAAGTGTGTAAAAACACACAAAGAATTTTTCTCCCGCAGTCAGTGCTGCCCTAGTACGACATTCAGAACAAAGAACAAGGAACAACATAGCAACAAGAACAAAGAACAAGAGACATTTCTGTTTATAGGAACTATTCATTATAAGACGTGCAAGATGTAAAATCTAAATAATATAAGTGTGTTAATATCCCCCATTGTGTTACGCTTGTACAGAGTGCCTTTACCCATTTGCGGTTCCCGTTAATAGACCAGTCCAATGTCAATTGTGTAAAGGGAGCAGTTTAAAGTGAAAAAAAAGAAAAAAAAAATATATATATATATATATTAATAATGATTGGACCAGCACGATGTCACAAGGCAGAAAAATGGTAGATTCATTGATCAAGAATTTAATTGCCAGAGGGAAAAAAAACTGTTTGAATGGCTGCTACTTTTGACTTTCATTGATCTGTAGCGCTTTCACAACGGAAGGAGGTGGAAGAGCTGGTGGTCAAGATGTGGAGGGTCCGAAAGAATCCTGCCTGCTCTGGACCTAGTTCTCGTTGCGTGCAAGTCCTCAATAGTGGATAGCATAGTGCTGACAATCCGTTCAGCGGTTTTGATTGATTAGGCTGTATTGGAAAAGAAAAAAAAGACCCTTAATTGAAAAAACTACTGACCAGTGGTTCAAACTATTTTGTCAAGTGTGAGTTGTGTTAGTACACATCCTTTCATGTTGCATACATTACTAGTGGCAACAGCAGTCCACTTAAGTAGGTAAACAATGGTTGCCATAGCAATGAGGCACAGGCATGCAAACCATCCATCCTTCCAATTTCTGAGCCGCTTATCCTCACAAGGGTTGTGAGAGTGCTGGAGGCTATCCCAGCTATCAACGGGGAGGAGGCAGGGTACACCCTGTACTGGTTGTCAGCCAATCGCAGTTGTTTATTTTATGTGCTGCTGAAATATCAGTCCATACATGTGGTATCCTGTGCAACTGTGAAATTGGTGCAGTTCTTTTCTTACTTGTCCTCCACTTCTGTGCAGGTTGTGATTTGGTGCCGGGGCGCCATGGTGATGATGCAGTACACCGTGATTGCCAACAACTATTGGCTGTTGGTGGAAGGCATCTACCTGCACAGCCTGCTCATCATCAATGTGTTCAGTGAGAAGAAGTACTTTTACATTTACATGGCCATCGGGTGGGGTAAATATGAGTTTCTCACATTATAAAATTATAACTTACATTAAGGTACTCTCATGATTAACTTTTAGCATAATGATTTATCATGTAAATTGGAGTCAATTCATGTCCATTGTAATTGCAAATTTCAGTTGCTCGGATCAGGTTATTTATGTTGTCACTTGGGGCAAAATGATGATGTCTCCCTCCTGATGTCTACCTTTTAAATGATTGTCATCAAAGTGTGTCCCCCTAAGCGCTCACATTCATCTTTCATTTTCAGGTGCACCACTTGTATTTGTTACCCCCTGGATCACAGTGAAGTACCTCTACGAAAATGAGGAGTGAGTGATTGTTTTTGGTGCAAGCATACTCATATCTATGACTTTGAAGGAGAAATCATATCTTCAGATATACGCATTTGTTTGAAAACAATGGATACAGTGGGCATGTGTGTGTGTGTGTGTGTGTGTGTGTGTGTGTGCATCGTTTGTGTAGGTGCTGGGAGAGGAATGTAAACATGGGATACTGGTGGATAATCCGTTCCCCAATCTTGGCTGCTTACCTGGTAAGTCGATTCTATTGCTCTCTCTCTGTTTCTTTGGAGATTGTTCTCTATGTGGATTAAGTGGATATTGCAGGTGAAAAAAAAAGTGAGGCTTTATCTACACTGTTAATTAAGCATCTGAGTGTAAATACTAACTTGAATATATAGAGGTGCGGCTACAAACTTGGTAAAATAGGATATGTTAATAGTTTTACAAATGAAGGCATCCGTTATGAAATATAACATGCAAACACATAATCATCTCTTAAATAGAATAAATTTACGACCACGATTAGTAATGACGGCGTCAACAATCAAAATCGTGACTTAAGCCCAAATGCTGAAGAATCCTTTCATGGCAGCGCAACAATGATATACAGTCATCTAAAAAGGGAATACGTTGGACTTAATTATCTCGCTATTCTCTCTCTCTCTCTCTCTCTCTCTCTATCCCAGCTCCACCTGTGTGGAGTTTGAATGTCCTCCTCGTGCCCTTGAGGGTTTTCTCCAGGCACTCCGGTTTCCTCCTACATCCCAAAAACATGCAACATTAATTGGACACTCTAAATTGTCCCTAGGTGTGATTGTGAGTGTGGCTGTTTGTCTCTACGTGCCCTGTGATTGGCTGGCAACCAGTTGAGGGTGGACCCTGCCTCCTGCCCGTTGACAGCTGGGATAGGCTCCAGCACATCTGCGACCCTTGTCAGGATAAGCGGCTAAGAAAATGGATGGGATGGACAACTTAATGTCATGCATGTACGCGTTTGCTTGAGGTCACATAGATTGACCGAATGAGCATTTGAGTCAATACTTTTGTGTTTACCCCTGTCTTAATTTGTCCCCAATGGAAACTCTTTGTGTGTGTGTGCACCTGTGCATGTGCACGTGTGTATTTACTTGTTTTCTTGTATGTTTGCGTGGCTGCACCAAGTCTGGCAGGAAGTACCGTACATGTGTTATAACATCGAAGCAAGCCAATTATTCGCATTGTCCCCTCTCATTACAGATAAATTTTTTCATTTTCATACGTATCATCAAAATTTTGATGTCTAAACTCAGAGCCCATCAGATGAGATACACAGACTACAAATTCAGGTTAGATCTTTTCATTTGAAGTTCATTTATTTCATCCATGCAAGGATTTAGTGGAGGCCTCATTGCTTATTGGATACAATTGTCAAATTTCTCTGAAGGGATGAAAAGAAATTACATTTTTCTGTTCGTATTACTCCATCCACCAATGTCCATATTTGTACGTATTTTGGTCCAGATTAGCAAAATCAACGTTGACTCTAATTCCTCTGCTGGGGATTCACGCGATTCTTTTCACCTTTGTCATCGACGAGTCTGTGCCAAAAGGTTCCATGCTGCGCCTGATACGACTCTTCTGTGACCTCCTGTTCAATTCATTCCAGGTCAGGAGTCATCACACATGATACTTAGCTTGTTTCTTGTGCCGCAAACTGAACAGCCCACCACCTTATACAGGACTGGATTTGTGAAATGAAATTTCATGGTTTTGCCAAAAAAGATGGAAAAAAGAAGGTCTTCATAGAAGCGTAGCTTTAAGTAAAGAAATTCACAAAATTATTGTATTCACCATTTCCCTTGCTTAATAAGTTTTCAGAAGCACGGGAAGCTATCACACGCTTCGACCCTTCTTTTCTCTGCAGGGGCTGCTTGTTGCCATCTTGTACTGCTTTGTCAACAAAGAGGTGAGGGGGGGGGGTGATGTCATATTGAGGGC